>NW_004524737.1:4063149-4098435 GCF_000260255.1 Octodon degus | reverse complement strand
CCTAGGTTGTAGGGTAACAACAATAAGCTTCTCTTCTGGAGGGTTAACAACCTAAGTTTGCAGACCAAAAATTAGAGAAAAAGGAGGGCTGCAAGGACAGCTGTCATTTTGGCCCTAGCCTTCCAAGTTCAGTGAAGACTCAGGAAATAGGAGAACCTGTACTATAACATCATGAAGCTCAATTGTGTTCCAAATTTTCTGATCAAGGAGATTAAGGGGCCACAGAGGAAAGTGATCGATGGTGTAGAGAGTGCCTAAGGAGAGTCATGCGGAGAGAAAACACTCTCTCAGGCTTTCACAGAGAGCAAATTGGCCAAGCAATGGCCATGACTCATCCACATGGCTGACACTGACAAAGAATCTACAAACTGCAGTACAGGGTTTCAGGGTAAATTCTGAGGGGATTTGACTGACCTTGTCAGATACAGAAGTTACATTTCTTGTTATGTAGGTCTTCCTTTATCTTGGTCTTATCCATCCAGCAGAAAAGTATAAAAACGAAGTATAAAAAGTAAAGTCGGGGCTGGGGAGATGGCTCAATGGAATAAGCACTTCCCTGGCAAGCACAAGGGCCTGAGTTCATCCCTAGTTCCACCAAAAAACAAAACAAAACAAAAAAGTAAAGTCATATTAATATGCTGAGCTGTAAAAGGCTCAAGTCAACAACTTCTGACATTGCCAGTCTTACAGAAAACCCTCTACTATTATGGACTACTGGAATATATTGGACTATTTTGCTGAATTCATGCACCTATAAGATTTAAATGACAATAGAATGCCCTTCTCTGACAAAACTAAACAAAAAAAGGGGATACAAATGAATGAACATTTTGTATCTGTATTTTCAAAATAGTTAGGATAGATATGCAGCTACATTCTAATTCAATGAATAGAAACATTTGTTCTAATAGTGTTTGTGGACAGGACATCATGTCTGTGTCTTGTACCATGAATAACCACTAAGACAACAATATGTAATGTATTAATTATTGAAACTGTGGTAGTGATCAGTTTTGATACTATCTCATTGCTATTTTCTTCTTAATAAAATTATTGAAAAAAAAAGTAATTAAAGATCTGTGGCTTTGTATCAAATCTGCATGAAGCAGAAATGAGATGGAGCCAATGACCCTCAATTTCCAAAAGAAGAGATCACATTTTCTATTTTCTTATTTCTGTTCTTCCTTCACCACTTGCTTCAGTCCTGTAGTGATTCAAATATTAAGCCCTTGCCATTATTCTCAAAATGTGCATGTGAGGCTTAGAATGTGACCATGTGTGGCTTTACTGACACAAATATTAAGCTTTCAAATCAGTAATAAAGGAAATAATTTAAAAGAAGGAAAAAACAAAAAAAAATAAAGTCACTGGACTAATGCCTTTCTGAGAATTCACTATGAATCAGTGCTAGATTAATAGGTGTGAGCTTCACTCAACAAGCCACAGGACTCACACACATACATTTGGCATGCACTAGTAGACAGTGGCTTTCAGGGCAAGAGAGATAGCTCAGCCGACTAAGCACCTGCTTAGGCAAGCTTGGGAACCTACTCTGGACCCACCTCCTGGGCACTTAAGCCAGCAATGGAGTTCTGGTGTGGTGGCACATGCCTGTAATCTGAGCTCTGGGTAGGCCGAAAACATGAGGATCACTACGAGTTCGAGATGTATAGTGAGATCTTGTACAAAAATACGTTTAAAAGTAATAATAATGAATAGATAAAATAAACAGTCATTTCCCAATGTACATTACTTAAAATTTTAAAAATCAATAAATTATAAATCTGATACTTCCTTGTAAGTAGGAAAAGACTCAGAATGTCAAGAGAGAACATTGTAAAAGATACATTTTTATCTTTCTATTATATACCAAGTTCTACCTGAATCACTATATTATACAATAATTCTTTTTAACAAATATTTCTCTAACTCACACAGACTACTTTTTCTATGCATTTTACACACATTAACTCACTTACTTCTCAATAACTATCTTAATAGTTGTTAGTAGATATTTTCCAGTGGGAAAACTAAGAAACTGAGAAAATATGTAGAGATGAGACTGAATTTATAGATCTCCCTGCTTGTGCAGGTTACTTTTATCTTGAGAGAAAGTAAAAGCAGTCTCATGACTTATTTTTGAATATAGCTATATTTGTTATCAATGCTCATTTGTAATCTGTTCTACGTAACTGCAGCAATAGAGATAAACTCACTACCTGCTAGCACAGGGAGGACTTGTGTGCATTGCCATCCCAAGCTCCAGCCACATTTGGGATTCATCTGAGGACGACAGCAAAAACGCTAGGGACAGAGAAAAGCCACCGTTTTCCAACACTGAGCAAATGATTGACACCTCATGTGTGCCAAATTTCTTACATAAATAAATAAATGATTATCAAATTGAAAAATCATCCAGCAGTAGAGAACTGAATTTAGGGAAAGAGAGCTTAGTGAAAAAGACCAAAGATCACATCTGTCCTGAGCTTGGGGAACGGCAAATCCAGAAGTGCTTTTCAGAGAGAATGACACTTGATCTAAGACTCAAGTAATAAAATGATACAAAAAAGAGACAAAAATCAGATGAGCATTCTGGTATTTAAAATAATATGCTTCATTGTTGAATCATGCCTTGTCTGTTTATTCCTGATTAGCAAACTGTACCCAAAGCATGATTTAAAATAACTGTTTACAATTACTCTCATGGTTGCTGAGGCTGACAAGTGAGCTGGAATACGCTTTTGCTCCAGATCTTGTCATCTTGATGATATTTAGCAGGCAGATTGTTCCAGTGGATGCAAGTTGTATCTGGCACTTGAGCAAAAAGACACAAACACAAACTCAGTTCAGAAGGTGGGCCCAAGACTGTACCTTGATGGCCTGGCTTCTTGCATGGCAGCTCAGGGGGCCCCAGGTGAGTATTCGAAGACCAAAGAGAAAGTTTACAGGCTTCTTACCCCTTGACTTAGAATGTACAACTCTCACTTCCTCTAATATTCCACTGGAGGAATAAGTCTCTCAGGTTGACCCTGTGTGAGCAAAATTAGACTCCAACCTTCACGGAATCAAAGCTACCTTTAAGCTACTAGCCTTTCAAATCACAACTGGGATATAACCCACCAAAATGCTACCTGTGCTAATACTTCTCATTAATGCTGAAGTCCTTAATACCATCCTTATGAACAACCATGAGAACTGAGAGCACAGCTGCAGACATGAGGGGAACAACGTACCTCTTTACTTTGATGGATCAAGCATTTGGTAGAGATTGTAATTATCATACCAGTGAAAATAGTCAAACTAAAGAGCTAGATGACAGGTCCTGTTTCCCAGCCAAGGTGTGGGTAAGGAACCCTCTGGACTCACCCCTTTCCACAAAGCCCAAATGCGAAGAGAATAATTTGATATGCACAGGGAAGACTCCTGGATTAGTACTTTTTTTCCTGTTGCTAGAAATCTTGTTAGTGGAATCACACTGTTCTACTTATGAGAAAAAAAGTTTCCGAAGCATCCCCTCCTCTGTACTCCCCTCATCCTTTCCTACTACTTCCAAGTAAACCCCACTAAATTGAAGCCATATTCGGAGAACACAAAGGGAAATATCTCAGTAGCGGTAGGTTTTGTTTCTTGTATATGTGCAGGATGCTCTAGTGAGGGTTCACTTCATTCGCCATTATGGGGCAACCGGTAATGTAACGCATTTCTCCGACAGAATACTTCTCTGGGCAGATCAGATCTGGGAAATGAACTCGTTGGGCACAGGCTTGTGTGGAATTGCAACAGTGTGTGTTCACTGACCCCAAGTTGAAGGAATGTTTCATTCCAAGACTCCGGAATGGAAACTGATAGTCTCTGCTGTTTTCATTGCTTAAACAGCACATTACTGTGAAGGATTTTATTTTACATTAACTTGAGTGGTAGCACAGCTTTTCACAAAGAAAAGTCCAATCAAACGCTCCTTATTTTGCCAGCAGCATATTGGGTAAGTGAAAACAAATTCTTCATGAATTTTTAGACAAGGACAGCAACTCCTGAACTTAAGATCAAATAACTGTGATTGTTTCTCCTTCTCCTCCTCCTCCCCCTTCCTCTCCCCCTCCCCCTTCCCCTCGTCCCCCTCCTCCCCCTTCCCCTCCCCCTTTCCCTCCTCCTTCTCCTCCTTCTTTGCCTTCTTCTGTGTGTTTGTGTGGAACTAACAAATACACTTGCTTGTTTGAAAATTTTCTGATCTTTGGGAAAAGAAGACCTGAAATCTTAAATTTGGTTTGAAATGGAGTTAACATTTAGAGATTGGTGCCTGAAGCTGAGGTCTCTTCATTTTAATTTTCCTTGGCCAATAATGTTTTCAGCCAAACAGACACACAAATTGGAAGCCAGAAACTGGCCAGCCTGTAGCTGACCTTTTTGGCAGATGCTTGTAAGTGGACAGAATTGCCTTTTCCAGCCCAAACTGCGTAATGTTGGTTAAGGTTATTTCCCATCCAAATCCTTAGACAGACTGCGGTTTGTGCTGCTGGGCATTGGTAACAGGATACACAGCGTCCAGGTCACAGACTAAACCCAGCTGGATCAGCAGTGACCCTTTTAATCTTGGGATGAAAGTTTGATACATTAGGGAAGTGAGTTGATCTGATCAGTAAGATTTTTCTTTGCTCGCTAAAACTCAAATTATGTTGTGGACAACCACTTGGCATGGTAAGCAGAAGAAATAAAAAGTAATACCCAAGTCTAACTTGGCCAAGAAATGAACTGGCTTCATAGTACAAATCTGTCTCAGGCAGTGATGTCACAAGGCAAACCCACCCCTAGCTGTACAATGATGAAACCTAAACAGCAGGTAGAAAGTACATATGAGGATATTTATTTGCCCCTGAATGATTTTAGCTACACCATTAACTTCACACAAGTAAGAAGCCTGAAAAAGAAATCTGACAATGTGGGAACCAATGTTTATGTGCCGAACATCCTGTGCTTATTTTGAGAAGTATGGTGGCAGGATTCGTGGAGCTGTGTTGACTGTTCTCCTGCAAGGAAGAAATGGAAAGTGAGCTTGCATGAGCACACAGGCCTGGTGACCGCCAGAGCAATTCTTGGGAGAATGCTTTGGATCTCTGAGCCCCGCACAATGAAGAGGAAAAAGTCCAGTGCACTAGTGATCTGGAGCAGCCAAGGAACTCTGTGATCAGGGCGTCTCCCAGACAAGCCCAAAGTGAAAGCAGCAGAGATGCTGTAGCGGAGGTGACTTGTGCGGGAGGGCTATCTCTGCAGTGTCCAGCTGTGCAGGCACAGGGAAGTCATTTAATCCGCCCGCGCCCACGCTACTGAGGTAATGCTTTCGATGCTGCAGCAAGGCTTAATGAGATTGTGTGCAAAGCATTTCGCATGACACCTGGTGCATCGTAGTGTTCCAGAATTCCAATCTCTAGGACTCCTTGTGTTTTCTGTGACAGTGTCATTTTGTGAAGGAAACGGAACCAGGTTTATGTACTAGATTTACTACTTTTTATGCATATGAATATCAAGAAATTTCTTTCCCTCACCTAACTCAAGTTTCTTCATCTTTATAATAGGGAAAACTGTAATTATGTTACAAAAATCATTAGATGATTAAGTCTAGGAGAGGACACAACGTCTATGAGAGTGTTTCTAAGCATTTAATAGTGTCCGTTTATGGTCATATCTTTCCACATTTTCCACGGACTAGAACATAGATGTATAGGAAGACTTTGAAAGAGTCCTTTGTCTCTCTCCAGAGGAAGTAGGCCCACACATGGGGCCTTACCGTTAAGATAAAATTATGATAGCAGAAAATGTGACAACGAACTCTGAGAGCACTTCTTGCCATCTGGAATCATCTTGCATTCGCATAGAGAGGAAGCTCACAGGGAAATCAGAACTAGATAGACGCAGTCCCAGGAAAAATTCCCAACATAAGCAATGGAACATGGAATTGAAAAACAAACAAAAACAGAAAGAATCAAAACAAGTGGCACTTGACTTGCTGTATTTGGTTGGGTGAGGTAGGCTGAGGCTTTAGTGTCTGCTGTTGAGATGAGTACTCTTTCTTTAATGTTCTCCAGATAAGTTTTATATTATTTGCCCTTCTAATTTTGTTAATTTTAATATTTTTAATATTTTCTTTTTTGAAACATTTCAGGTCCCTTTGCATATTTTATTTTACTTTATTTCTATTTATTTATTTTTGCATTTTAGGGAAGGGTCTACAGGGTGTTCAGGGTCTCACTACTACAATAGACTCATAGTAATCCACCTATTTACAGCCTCCCAAGTGCTGAGATTATGGGTGTGTGCCACCACGCCCAGTCTCAATTGCCATTTTAGCACACCCTGGGGGCAGGATTAGCAAAGTGGGCTCAAGGATCGAACTCTGGGCCCCTGGGCCTGCTTTCAGGCACTTTAATCCACTGAGCTATTTAGCCTGCCCCATACATATTTTATTTTAAAGATCTATAGCATGGCAGAAGCTTAGGGAGTAAAAAGTGTGGCACTTGGGCCATGGTGCTTGAACTTACTTTCCATACCTGACACCCAAGAAGTTGTGGACTGGTTGATTTGCATTTTGGCCACCTTTTAAGTACTTGGCAGCAAAATTCTCTCGGTCAACTCACTCCAGATGTGGTACTAATTGGCACTGTTGGAAGCTTTAGAAAGGAAGCGGGAGGCTGAGTGGCAGAGAAACCTGACAAGACCTTCACACAATGGTTCTCAATGGGAGTTAGAAATTAGGACTGTGAGGAGGAGGATAGGCCCGTGTGTGGCAGGTCAATGAGATGAATCACTTGGCACTTTGCAAAAAGGAAGAAAAGGGTTTGAAATAGATCCCGTATTCCTTATAAAACCTCCAAAACAGACCAAGGAGAACTTGTGCACTTACCGTGTGAAGTCAAGGAGTATAAATGTGCAGAAGGAAGAATGATGTAGGGTCACCAGAAGCCCTGACTGTGTGGGGACTCAGCCATTGATTCTGCCCAGTAAACCTCCCTCAGGTCAATTTATCTATTGGCAAAACAGCCTTGGGTTTTTCATATGATTTATGTCCTACCAGCTGAAGGGAACAGGAGGCAGATTTGTAGTTTGTTAAAGTGCTTTGATTTTGCAAACTTCAAACACAAACCCAAGGATCTCTTACAACATCTTAGCTGTGGGGCTCTGTAGGCACTAAAAAGTCAAAGCTGTGTTGGGGGTAATTATTCCCCATGATGCCTATATATGTCCAGCTCCTCTAGCTTTCAAGAAACAGAATGAAGCCTCAGGGATTTGGGGTTAACGTAAAGGATGTGCCAGGAAGGCTGGAAACCCAGGAGCTGCCTCTGTGGCCACATCAGAAGACTCATGGAATCAGTTTTGTTTTCTCTTAGGATAAAACAACAGGTTTGCTTCCCTGTAACAATTACAATCATAATGTTTAGCACTAGTTTTGTGTTTTTCTCTGTGCCATCATATGTTGTTTCCCATCAGAGCTTAGTGGAATCAGAGAGAGCTCCCAGGTCTGACCCTGTCATATCATTCACAGACCCTTTCACCTTTATTGCCCTGGGAAATTGAAATAGAGCTTCAAGGACCTGAAAACACAAATGTGATTAGTGTACCTCTCTCAAGGGGACAGAAAGGCAGAATATTCCAGGGCAACAAGCAATCTCATGTCGCTTAGAAAAGCTGCTGTTCACACTTGTACCTCTTATCCTATTTGACACAGGAAAGTAGGATCAGAGGACAAGTGACATAATGTGGAGGACACTGGGAAGGGTGCTACATGGGTTGGGCCTAAGGCAAATGGTTTTAATTCTCTTTTGCATCTTTAATCCACAACTCTGCCATTTGAAACTGGTATTTCTAGGCCTACAAGCGCTATTGGTGCCAATACTATTGCTTTAATGAGAAACTAAGGGGAAGTACATTTGAGATAAGAAAAACATTTTTGTTTTAGAAGAAGGAAGTAGGTTCTCCTTGCAAACTGTCTCAGTCAGATCAAGCTGTTACAACATATGCCAGAGATTCATGCCTTTGACAGGAAACATGAGTTTCTCGGGATCTAAAGCCTGGGATATCCAAGTCTCCACCAGATCCATTGTCTGATGAGGCCCATTCCTTAGCGCATAGATCGCTGCTGTCTTATTGTATCTTCATAAGCGTGAAGGAGCAGAGGGAGAGGAAGGGGGAAAAGGAGAGAGAGAGAGAAAAGAAGGATGGATGGTAGGAGGAAGAAGAGGTTCTCTTTTATATTATAATGATAATCTTATCAATAGTATTGATTTTATCTCCCAAGGACCTGATCTGCAAAAATGCTGGTGCTGGGTTAGATTTGAGTGCAGTAACTAAGGGGAGGGACATGAACACTGAATCCATGATAAGTGGTCCTGGACCCTGGAGTGTAGGAAATTCAGTGGCAGAACACTCTATAGATCTCTTATACGATAGTCATCTTTCCAGTTATCCTTTTAAAAGATTGTTCTCACATCACACAGGAGGATTTACTCCATAATTCGTAACTAAATGCTATATCATAGCATTAGGTGATAAAGCTTAACATGATAATGTTGCAATTTGGATACACAATTTTCTTATATGAAACCCATGAGGATAATTTTTCTATCACTAATTTATTCAGATCATGGGTTACACTATCCCAATGCTTTCCTAATGTATCTTCTTAGTTAGCAAATAAGTGAATAAATTAGTGCATAAATGAAAAAATACATAGCTATGAAAGGCAAAGTTGATGAAAAATTTGTTTTGAATGTTTTCCTCTCTCCAGGTCAGGGAAGCTAAGGACCATGACCAGAATAAACTAATCCAAGCTCCACTTGTCAGAGAAATATACCTGTCCAAATGAGAATTGAATGAAGAGGCCAGACAGCCTCCTCCCTAATCTGGCTGTGCCATTCCCTAAATTTATGTATGTGGCTGTCACTTCCTTGCCTCCAAAATGTGTGTATCAGATGGGATGATGAAATTGGATTTCTGAAGAGCTCACTATTCATGGAAACAAGATTGAAGCACGGACATTTCTTCCAATATTGTATTATGAATTGCGGAGATTATTTAATAAAAATATATGTAACAAGCGGTTAAACAGGCTTGCAATTTTGATAAATGAAGCTTGACTCTTGCTTTTCATGTAAGAGTGGAGTCTACATTTGTCTTATCCCTTAATCTCAATATGTATTAGAAATTTTGTAAACATCATTAAATAAATCTTCTGAGACTCAAGGCAACTCTTACCTGTGAGCCTCTATAGAATTAAAAATAGCAAGCCATATACTTTTGAGATACTGTGGCACAGGGTGGACAATCCCAGCCCCAAAAGGCGAGAAATGGAGACAGAAAAGAATTACAACAAAGCAAAGCTGAAACCCATCAGAGCACGCACTAGGTCCTGTAGCTCTGCATTAAGTGTCCAGGGCACACAGTGGTGCGCTCTGAGTTCCAGAAGGCCGGGGCAGCCCCAGTCTCAGTCTCGCTGATCTTGGCCCTCAAAGGCTTTGCTCCCGGCTTGGCTCCACTTGCTGCCTGCAGTTCTCCCCAGCACATGCTCTGAATTCCTGGCATTCTCAGTTTCTTGAAGTCCACAGCGAAGTCTCGTCCTCACTCCCATATCTCCACCTACTGTCTTTCCAGAGGCTACTGGGAGGGTTTGTGACCCAGTTACACAATTTTTGCCTGCCCTTCCTTTGAAATCTGGGTAGAAATCTCTGTGATTCCTTACTTTTTGCAATGTACATACCTACACTGCCAAAACCACATGAGTTACACTGAAATTTTCCCAGCTCAAGCAGTAGCTGTTGCCCCTGGGCCATTAATGCAGCAGCCTCTGAGTACTGGAATAGCTGAGCATGGAAAAATAAAATACAGGAGACTGATTCCAAGGTGGCGCTTCTGACGCCCTGGGTTTACACTTTTAAGCAGATAGCCTGTATGGTGGGAGGGGGTTTTGCTGATTCCCACAATACTTTTAAGACAAATTTTTTCCTGTTCAATTCAAAATTCTTTCATTTTAAGGGTCCTAATCATTTCAAGAAGTACATGTCCTTTGGACCCAAATTAGCATATAGATCTTCTCTGGCAAATCTCCAAGTTTTTCAAATCTTCCTGTTCCACTCTATCCTCACCATTCCCACTATAACTCTGAATGAAAACACCAGGCAGAACTCATGCCAAAGCCTGAATATTGATGACATTGACATATCCTCTATGAGGCCAGTTAATCTTCTACCTTTGCACTCAGTCACTTTCACAAAATCTTAGGAGAAAAATGGAAACATGATATCTTTTGACCAGAATATAGTATATATGGCCTCTAATCTAATTCATAATACTACCTTCATTCCAATATCAAATCATATCAGTCTGGCTTTTAGTGTCTACAGTTTTATTAGAATTCTGGCTTTCTGAACTTCTACCAAACTCTGTCCATAAGGCTCAGTTTACAGCATGTTAGCTCTCTGTCTCCCTCTTTCTCTCTGTTTCTCTGTCTCTGTCTGTGTATCTGTGTGTCTGTTTGTCTGTGAGTCTGTCTCTTTCTCTATTTCTCTGTCTCTGTCTCTGTCTTTCTGTTTGTCTGTCTGTCTGTCTGTCTGTCTGTCTGTCTGTCTCTCTCTCTCTCTCTCTCTCTTTACCTCTCTCTCTCTCTCTCCTTTTCTCCTTCTTACCTGTTTATAGTACGTAAAGCTTACATTCCTTGTGGAATGTCACTGCATGTACATAATACATCTTAACTCTTTACCTACTCTTCCTCTCCCTTCCATCTTCCTTCAATCCCTTGACTCACTTCTCACTTTACAAAGTAAAATGGTCTACCTACTTACTAACCTTATCTTATCTTTGATTTTACTTTTCTATTATTTTGGGGGTTTCTCATATAAGAGAAACCATGTGGAATTTTGTGTATCTGATTTATTCTACTTCAAAGATAGTGACAACATGGATTCATTTTCCTACAAACATCTTAAGTGTTTCCTTCTTTGTAGCATTTTACAATTTCTTCAGCCTAATTCTCTAAACTTTTCAAAACTCCTCCCAAAAACTAGTCCCAAAATCATCTGAACCATGTGGTCAGGTATAATTACACAAACAACCCTACTTTCTGCAACAAGTGTTCTACATTGATCAGTTTTCTCACTTCTGAAAGAAAATATTTGATAAAATAATTTAAAGGATGAGAGGTTGGCTTCTGTATTGCAGTTTTAGGGGTTCAGTTTATGGTCCCCTGACCATTGTAAGCCTTGCTGAGATATGAACTTCAGAGAAATCTCCATTCCCTACATGTAACTCAAGAAATGTTTTCTGGAGCAGTTGAAAATTAGATGCTGATTAGCTACAAACTAAAAATGGAAAACCAAGCGATGAGACCAAGGATCACAAGAGGAAGGAAGCTCCGTGTAAGCTAAAGAGTAGGTGCCAAGCATAGGAAGTGTGTCACTTCCAAAGCAAATGACTTCATGATCTTTTTAAAATAGTTCTCAAAACCAGAAATATTGTGTAAAACTTCACTCATTTCTGAAATGAGAGAGATTGTGCAAAGTGTCATCAGTTTTTAAAACATTAAAAACCTACAAAACTTGCTTTTATCCCACCAGTTAGCTAGAACCTTCCAGTTTTGCTAACTATGTCAAGTAGGTTAGGCCAATGAGAACTAAGCAAGTGTATATTTGGTTGTGGTTTGGGAAACAGAAATTCTTAGAATTATTAGCTTTTTTCTTTTCTTTTTTTTATGAATTTAGGACAGGGTCTACAAGGTGTACAGGGTCTCTCTATGTAAATGAGATTCATAGTGATTCTCCTGTTTTCAGGCTCCCAAGTGCTGGGATTACAGGCACACACCACCACGCCCAATCTCAATGGCCATCTCAGTGTGCCCCAGAGGCGGGACCTGCAGGACATGCTGGGGATTGAACCCTGGCCGCTGTGTTGTGCCTAAGAAGGCATTTTAGTCCACCGAGCTATCTGGCCAGCTCAATATCTGCTTTTTCTAATAAAGACATATCTGTGTAACTCTCATTTTTTCTTCAAGCTTTGAACTGAGATGTGACTATAGTACAAGAAGGCTAAGGACAACAATCAAAAACTATTCCCACTACAAATGGGAAGAAAAATAATGAAAACAAAATACAATAGCTTCAGACAGTGAAATGATGAGGCTACCACCAATAATCCCATGCCTAAGCATCTTGATATATCAGGAAAAATACTTCCTGAATCTGAAGCACCTTGAGTTTCCTATTGTTCACTTTTGGATGCATTCCCAATTACAGCAACTCCATATTGTTTTCACCCATTTCTGTCTCTTTTTACTTTTTTCTTTTTCTTTTGTTTTCTTTCTGAGACAGAGATTTGCTATACAATTCAGGCTAGCTTTGAGCTCACTTTATAACCCAGACAAGCTTTGAACTCATTGTATTCTTCCTGCCTCAGCCTCCTGAGTGCTGGGATTATAGACATGCCCCAATATGCCTGGCTACTCACCCATTTCAACGCAGCTAGACCACACACCATATCTCATCCACAGCTTGTTCATCAACGTGTCCTCTTGTATCCTACTCCAGTTACTTCCCTAACTATAAATGGTCGTCTTTATTTTGTTTTTCACTTAAACAAAATCAGATTATGTAAACATAGTCCATGTCCAATCTCTCCATGAGAAACAAGAAGTGATCACTGGCCCAACTTTTAGACACCAAGTTCTAGGTCTTAATGTAGACTTCACATCAATAATTACAATAATAGACCATTCACTGAAGTTGTATAGGCCTCCTATGCCAATCTGCAAACAGCAGCATTCAGCTAAAATTCACAGGGCTCTGTGCACATGGAATGAGAATCCTAAAAGCACTTAGTGGAAGGCTTAGTTTGAAATATAGGCAGTGCTGTTACAAGTTTAAAATTTATCATTGGTTAATCTTCTCCAAAGTGTCCATTAATCTTTCCTAGCACTAAAATCCTAGATTCTTCATTGGCTGGTATAGGATCAACAAACGCTTGATTCTTCTTTTTTCAAACTTTATGTTTAAAATGGGTTATCTTGTATTTACAAAAACACTCTAATTACTGATGAGCCAGGAATTTTCTTTGTGCATGTAATGTTTACATGGAATTTGCAGTCCTAATCCATAGCATATGTTCATTAATAATATTTCAGACAAGATTCTGTGCTGTTTCCGGGTGTCACTCCTTTAATCTTCCCCATGTACTGAGCTAGGTGTGGTTTTTAGCCCAGCACTGCCATGAAGGCATGCAGACAGTGATCCTCACCACTCACCTGAGGTCACACAGTCAGGAAGGTGTAACTGCACCCCACTGCCCTAGCACCCTCTTCTCTCATCTATAATAACATCTCACACTTACCCACCACATTCCCAAGGGGTGACCAGCCAGTAGGAGCAGACAGAACATGAGGAACAGCCACTAAGTGCACTCCCTCCACTCCCATTCCCAGGTCAGTAGGAAAACCGGATTAAATCAATGAGTCTTATCAGGTCCTTGTGTGTCCTTCACTTAGGTCTCTCTGAGCGTGCCATCTTTTTGTCCATTAGGCTGCACCAGGTGCATCCGACTTATCTCTGAATCCCCAGGACATAGCACAATTCCTGGAACACCAAGTATCTCTCACAATTGGCTAAGTAGAATATACTGGAGATAGACGTTCCATTTAAAAAGATAACACGAATAATAGAATACATCAATTTATTCCTGGAACAATCAGTATTTCCAATAATGGAAGTTAGATAACTTTTAAATTTGTATTTTTGTGATAATAATTTAACATTAACCCCACTTTATACTTCAAAGGTTATTTGATTAAAAATTGTTTATCCATTTTTAAATAGTAAGTTATAATACTGTCTCGTTTCCACGTTGAATAATCTATAAGATGCCAAACTCATCTTTAGCTTAGAGAACAGTCATTGCCCTCTGACTTATACCATTAAAAAATAAAAATTAATTTACAAGTGTAACTTGAATAGAGAATAATTTTGTGAAGACACAGTCACACTAATAATTAAAGAGAGAAACTTTTCAAACTAAAGTTTGTCCCTATGTCTGCAATGCCAGTTGAGGAACACAAAGCTGGAAAAGCACAGTCAGCTTCTTTCTATGTCACAAGAGGCTTTGTTCTCACAGTGGTGTAGACCACCTACCAGCAGCCGGACCCACTCAAAGAACAAACAGTAGGGAGCTGGTGCTTTCCTCTGCTACAAAAATTCAAGCTAAAAAAATAAACAAACCTAGAAGCACAGAAAGGCTTTGCTCTCAATTGTCCAAGTTGTCCTTCCTTGGAAACCAACACAAACATGTCGTTCTCTTGTTAAAGGGCAGCATGTTGCCTTGAAACGGTACAGATGGGAGCACTAACAAAGTCAAGAAGCTGCTGCAATAATCAGCTTATTCCTAATTTTTTTTTAAAAAAGGTGCCCGAAGAAGTCAGCCATTTATTAAATGAAAGCATCTAATTTTACTACAAGTTTTCTCAACAACAAACATATTCGTGTTCTGCTGCCTCTTACACTCTCCTGGCCCTAGACACATTCAGGTCCTGTGCAGCAATCATCCTCCAAGCCCAGAGCATACCCACATGGCGTGTGAGGGTGCAGACTCCAGAGAAGACAGTTTTCTAGCAATGCAAATGATAGCTTAGTCCAAATCAATGTGTAAGTGTGCAAATCAAAACTTTATTTTCCAAGTGAGAGTTTTCAGTTTTAAGATACATATACAGTATCTATTTATAGTATAATAAAAAATGTTTAGTATGATAATAGAGTTAGGCCTCAAAGATTTACACTAAATTGAGTTAGAAGATTGATTAGGAACACTTATAATTCTTTCTAAAGAGAGATAGTTTCTCTCATATCTTCTTTGTTTTTAATTACCACAATGTCTACATTTCTGTGAGGAAATGTTTTTACATTAGCTTGAATTATTTATGAAATAGTATTTTCTTGCACACTTCAATAAAAACGTTTTGAGAGCACAAATTTTGTATTATATATGTGAGATCTTCTCAGTAATATATTATTGCATTAAATCTTTAATTTCCTAAATTAATCAATCCACATGAGTATGGCTGGTTCTTAGAAGTTCCCCCAAAGCCTCATGCAGTTATAGGTGGGGACTTTTTTTGAAGCTGGTTCTAGTGTGTATGATGTTGGAATTGATTTGTGATGCAATGCTAGGCTCAAGGGCATTAGGATTAAGGGTGTGAGTGTTGCTGCCCTAAGTAACTTGGATAAGATATGAGCAGCAGAAAGACCCTGTAGAGATCTCTTGTTGCTTTTGCTGTCTTTTGCATGCAGTAAACTGTTTCTCCTTGGTCATACCACTCTGCCCTGTGGCAACCTGCCTTGGAGCCAGTCAACTATGGACTGATATATAAACTGTGGGCTGCACAAACCTCTAATTTGGGGTTAGAAACGCATAATAAAGAGGCATTTTGTCCCTGTAATGAGAGAAAAATAACTACACAACATGTAAGCATTTGTGAAGATACTAGATGTCTTCCAGTGTCTTCTCAGACCAGAGGAATCTAAACTAGAAGCAACCAGCTTTCTTCATCCTGCCAAACTGAAACTCTAGCTCCTTCTCTTTTAATGTGTGATGTTTTTCTATTGCTGCAAACAAGAATAATCTTATAAGAACAAATATGTGTCTAATTAAAGAGAAAGAAATTTTACTTCTGAAATATAAAATAAAAATATAATCATAATTCTCTGAACTTTTATAACTCTCTTCAAGTATATATTAAACTCTGGTATATGAAAGTAGACGATTCTATCAAATTCGCATACAAAGACAAATTCAGCTTATAAAGACCCTAAACTATATTATCATATTATATAGTCCTATAATTATCTCTAGCTTCATGTGGTGTACATATGTATGACCCCAGATAGATCTAGATAAAGACATTCTAATAAGACATCTAGAATGCCAGTTTAATCAGCAGTAAACATCTGTTTGTTGGAAGAACTCCAAATCATTGATTTCTTTTCAATTTTTTTATCCAGATGTAATATATTTTATATTTGAAAAGGAAATGTAGTTAAATAATCTAGTGGACACAGAAAACAAAAATAACTCCATAATATCCGAGGATGCAAAAGGCATATGAGGTTGGTACAAATAGATGCATGCATCTAAAATGCCATCTTGGTATCACATTATCAGAAACACTGAATCCCGAGCTCCATCACTGTTCTCCATGGTCTCCCCTTGTAATGACAGTGAAGAACACATACTGTCCTGAATTCTTGCCATTATCCAGCAACCATTTCTAATTCCCTGTGTCCTGTGTTTGCTATGCTATGTAACAAATTACCAGCAGCTGAGCTGCTTACAAAACCATATTTATGAAATTAAAGGTAATTTGATTTAGCATGTGACTATTTAATAGGTGAAATCCTTAAATGTGCCTTGTGTGGGTTTCCTCCTCAGGACCGCTTCAGGCTGAAGCCAAGCTGTTGGCTGGGCTCTGATCTCCTCTAGATATTAGGGATGGTTCTGTCTCCAGCTTCCCTCACCAGTGTATGACACGGATTAGTGTCTTTGCAGCTTTGGGCTTCACTGGCACCATGAAACACTTCCAGCCAGCCACAGGCTATGGAGGCTCTTTGTGTCTTTCATTTCGGGGAAGGACTTACCTAGATTAATCCCCTTTCAGGCCACACAAAGTCAAATTATTTGGGACCTTAATCACATTCAAAACATTCCTTTCTTTTCTACACTCTGCCCCAGAAGAAAGTTGGAAGTTCCTTTCATGCTCAAGGGAAAGGGATTACACACAGTCCTGGAGATGGAGAGCAAAGGCTACTAAAGTTTCACGCAGTTTTCAAAGACTGCCTACAATATCTTCTCAAGTGATGGATTTGCACCTCGTAGAATCACCACCAGCCACTGACCCATGTGCAGCAATGACAATGGCAATGAAATAAAATACATGAGATCTACTCTATGAAATTTTTAAGTGCACCGAAACAGTCTTGTTGCCTACAGGCCAGAAGATACTTAGAACTTAGCTGTTTTATTCAACTAAAACATGATGCTGCAAGGTTAGTGACTTTCTTCCTCCCCTAGCCTTTGGCAATCCCCCAGGTACTGATGAACTTCACTGTTTTACAAACTTCACATAGATAGTTTCATGCTGTATTTGCCTCTCAGTGACTGGTTCTTCATTAGCCTGCTGATGTTAAGGTTTGGTGACATTGTCCCAAGTTGACAAATGTTCTTTTACAGACTGAGTAGGATCCTACACTATGCTCTGCATCATTACACATCCGAGAAAAGCCAGTCAAGTCTGCCATGTGATGGCACCTCGATCATGTGAGGATGACTATTATCAAAAGATGGAGGAAGAAGAAGAGGAAGCAAAAGAGAAAAAAGCAAATGTCGGAATGGGGAAAGCTTGGTGTTCTAAGCACCTGCCTGGCAAGCACAAGATCCTGAGTTCAATTCCTGGTACTACATACTATGCCAGCCCTGGAGCATGCATGCTATTCCAACCCTGAAACCAGGCGTGGTGGTGTACCCCTGTAAACCCAGCACTGAGGAGACTGAGACAAAAGGGTCGCTCCAAGTCTGAACTACCTAGCGAGACTGTACCAACAACAACAATTCTTTTTTTTAATTAGAAAAAAGCAAATGTTCGTGAGGATGTGGAGAATCTGAAACCTGTACTGTGGTGGGAGTGAAAAATGAAGGGTACATTCACTGTGGAAATCAATATGGAAGTTTTATTGGTCTGTTTGGCCTACTTAAACAAAACATCATAAATGGGTGAGTTATCAGCAACCTACATACATTTCTCACAGGTCAGGAAGCAGGGAAATTCAAGATGGGGATATTGGCAGATTCCGTGTCTGGTGGGGGTCCCTTTCTGGTGCATAAGCAGCTTACGGTTCATGTCCTCACATGGTGTAAATCAGGAGGGCACTCCTGGGGCATCTTTCACGAGAGAACTAACCCAACTCAGGACAGCATCTTGTATGAAAAATAAAACTACCATATGATGCAGTATTCCTACAGTTTATTTTTTCCAGAAGTATTGAAATCATTACTGAAAAGTTATCAGGACTTCCCATGTTTGTAACTGTGTCATTCACAATAAGTGAGAGTAGAAAACAGATTTTTTTTGAAGAGTATATATTGTGTTACAGACCACGAAGCTCTTAGCACGGGTCACACAGCTGAAGTCCACAGATGGAGGAGCATTTTCTGGCCATGGTGTTAGGGTAAGGGGTGGAGCATTTCTCCAGAAGGAAGGGAAGGAGGGTATCTGGGAAATACTCAGTTCCAAATGAGGAAAGTGGCTCATGAAACAGTGCCCACCCTCTCCACACTCCCAAGGGCTTGATTCAGCTGCTATTGGTGATCTTACTGCTTTCAATAATGCAAGCACAAGTGTTACTTCCTGCTTCCAATTGAGACAAAATAGGAGAACGTATTACGAGGCACCTGTGTCTACCTTTCTATTATAATCAACAAAAATCCAATTTCACCCAGTATATTGAGGTGTTTAATTGTCAAAATGCTCCCTTTCTAGATGTGTGTGCCTCATTACGGATTCAAAGGGGACTATTTATGTGTTTCACTTCATTAAGGATGATGTGTATTTGACTGTAAAAACAACAAAATTGCATCCATTATTTTGTCTTTCTTACAATCTTGTTTAATCTACACTTTGGTGATTTTCTAGCACTTTATGAGCTTTTCAGAATGACTGTGACAGTGCTGTTTCTTTCTACAGCTTAAGGAACTGGCGTTTCTAGCTGAACCTAACCAAAAGTTCTTTAAGGCACAGCAAATACGATGGCACCATGAGGGATTTCACAGTTATTTCCAGACATTCTGGAAGACACAATCACCTGAATGGAAACGCGCCATGACTCCACCTGCCCACATGCACACGAATATGCAGTAGCTCTTCAGGCATGCTGAGACTTTTATTTGAACAAGAAAAAAATAAGTTATTATGCTCATCTCTACCTTTTACACTATAAGCTTCCCCCTAAGGACAAGCAAGGAAGTAAATTCATGTTTCCCTACTCTCTTTCCCACTGTATTGCAATGATTTAAAATGCACCCAGCCTCTTTGGATCATGTGGATGCTGTAGATGCTCTGTAAAATAGTGCCTGTGCTGTCACCATCAAAGTTATGTGAAATTACTTAAAATTTTCCCAATATACTGAGTATCTTATAATGGCATTCTTCTTGGTTTAAAAACCAGTGACTCAGGGGACCGGAGAGATAGCTCAGTGGAATAAGCTCTTCACTGGCAAGCGCAAGGTTCTGAGTTCAATCCTCGGTTCCACAAAAAAAAAAAAAAAAATACATTAAACCAGTGACTCAAAATACTTGTCAGTCACTGGGAACACCTGTTGACTAGTGGTTTGAAACCTCAATCAAAAGACTGTACACCACCCGAGGTGCCCTGAGAGGGCAACTGAGATTGGGTGTAGTGGTGCATGCCTGTAATCCCCGTGCTTGGGAGGCTCACAGGTCCGATCTGTGTGATGAGAGCCTGTAGACCCTGTACTAAATACATTAAGAACAAAGGCTGTGACCATGTATCCTCAAATAACATATATTCTTCCAGTGGCAACAGCAAGGAAAAATTAGACTATGGACTTTACAGGTGTGTTAGTTACTTTTCTCATTGTTAATATAAAATATCGAACACCTAGATTTCAATGAGAGAAGGTGCATTGTAGCTCACAGTGTGTGGTGGTCTCAGTCCTTCATCAGCTCCCCCCAAGGCAGGATGGGATGGGAGAGATCATTGAGAAGGAGAAGCAGTCTATGGCAGGCAGAAGGCAGCAAGAGCAAGCAAGCAATAAGCTGTGATAGCAACTTCTTCCTGTCCTTATCCTATCTACGCTACCTGCACTGTGCAGGTAGCACTCGCAGCCCTAATCTGAGCATCATGCCATGATTCAGTCCCAGCATCATATCACTGATCCCCACAGTGCAAACCCATGATCCAAAAAGCCCCACCTATAACCATATTAGGCGTTAAGGGGATATTTACATACAAGACGTACAAAGGGATATGCACAAGGGCTTTGTCTGTGAAGGTGAGAATTGTGCTACAACTTTATTTGTTTAGCTATTACTTCTCCTCAGGCAAATTTCGGATATATATACTCCATAATATCAAGACTTAACATTTGAACCATTTAAATTGGACAGTTTGATGACATTAAGTATATTCATATTACACTGCAAACATTACTGCCATCCTTCTCAAAAATGTTTCCATGTGTCAAAGTTGAAATCCTCTCCTCATTGAGAGTTTCATTGTCCCCTCCCACTCTCCTCCACTATCCTTGGGCAAGTATCATCCCACTCTCTGTCTCTCCGCAATTGTCTACTGCAGGAACCACAGATAAGTGAAATCAAATAATTTGTCCTTTTGTAAATGACTTATTTCACAGTTAATAATGTCTTTAAGATCCATTTATGTGGTCACATATTTCACATTTATTTTAAGAGAAAATTCTAAGTAATGATCGACTGTATATTTCCCTCACATTTTATTTAATCATTCATTCATCCACATGTCCTATGACGATTCCACCATTTTTTGTTGTTGTGATTACGAATAATGTCATTTATAGTCACCTTGCTGATTTTCAAGTTTTGGTAGGTACTAAGAAGAAGAATTGCTGAATTATATGTTCACACATAGTTTAAGTTTTTGAGAAACTGTCATAACATTTTCCCAAGCAGCCACCATTTTATATTCCCACCAAGAGAGAGCAAGGACTCTCATTTTTCCTCACTCTGTTATTTTCTATTTTGTAAAAATAATAATCTATTTTTTGAGTATAAAAATTTGGCTGGTATTTGATTTACATTTTCCCGCATCTTGCTCACCGCTGTACCTAGGGAGAAGGCTGAATGAATAAAACAAACCCTAAGATAGTGACATGTATTGGTGAAGAAAGACTGAAAGTGCCATGGAATACAGAATCAAGCTGCAAGCATCAGCATATATAAGCTGACTCGCCTCTGTGAGAGTTTGGCACTTGAGATAATGCCGGCAGTTTCATGAAGCACTGATGAGCTACAGGAGGTAAGGGGAGAAGAGAAGATGAAGACATGGAGGCAGAATCGCTTCCCAGTCACACAAGCCCTGAATAAAGACATCAAGCCATGCTGGGAAAGAGAAAGCATGCACAAGCTGGGGAAGAACCCTCCAGAGAAGAGCAGATGCCAAGGTGGAGAAGCCGAGGGATGGGAAAATAAGGAGGCTGAAATCAGGGACAGCGGCAGCAGCACATTGGGTTTCCCAGCTGCTATGAAAGATTTGGGAAAACTTTTATCACCAGTGAAATCAGTCACAAATTTGTGTTTATAAAGAGTAAATTGGAGACAAGCGTGAGTGGAAGTGGAGGAACCTATTAGTAGTTCATCTGCAAAAGATCCGGCTGTGAGAGAAATAGACACAGAGAATGTGAAACCTGAACAGGTTTAATACAAAGTTTGAAGACAGAGCTCATAGCATTACTACTACACTACAATGGGCTTCTGCTGAGAAATGAAAGGCTTGGAAGAGATGATTTAAGGTCTAGAAAAATTGACCAAGAATTCTGTCTTGAATGCTTCAAATTTGAGATATGTTATCAACTCAGCAGCAGTGTCCAGTCAATTGGATAGTCTAGATTCAGATAAAGCTAGTGATCTATAAATGTGAGGGATCTGCTTACCTGTGGCATTGGTAACGACTCACATAAAGCAGTATTTAATTTGTAGGACAGGATGAGCTCTCTAGGAGTGAGAGAAAAAGGAACAAAACCCAGCATGAAGCTCAGGAGAACACAAACATTCAGACATTGGGGAAGCCAAGAGAAAGCCTTAAGATGTGGCAGTGTACAGGGTACACAGGGTCTCACTGCATAGCTCGAACTTGTAGTGATCCCCCCCTCCCCCCCCGTTTACAGCCTCACAAGTGCTGGGATTACAAGCTTGCACCACCACGCCCAGACTCAATCGCAGTCTCAGTGTGTCCGGGGGCAGGGCCAGCACAGCAGGCCTGGGGAATTGAACTTCTGGCCCTTGCGTCTGCCTAAACAGGTTCTTTAATCCTCTGATCTATCTGGCTGGCCCTCAGGGCACTGTTTTGGAACCCCCTCCCAATAAATATATGGATTTTAGCTGTGAGCAGAAATTACAAATGTACTCCTCTAGATCAACACAGAAAAAAGCTGAAAGCACATCACTTTTGAAATACATAAGTAGAACCATTTCTAGGGTACTGTGTAATTTAACCATATAAAATTAAATCTCCAAACTCTAAATGTCAAAAGTATTAAACACAGAATGCATTCCTGTGTTATTAGCAAAATAGTAAACCAATCTGACATTCAAAATACCCCAAAAGCAAAAACCGTGACTGTCAAACCACTCCAATTAGCCCAGACGCATTCTTGCAAAGGCAACAGCTTTTAATGAGCTGATTGTTTTGATTTTAATTAAGTGACCAGATATCCTGAAGAACCACTCAAAGTATTACTTTATTTATAGTTTTAATCCAATCTTACATCTAAATGCAAGTCCTATACCACCAAATCTGTTGGGTTATTTCACCAGGAAAACTGATAGCAGGACCTCCTTTCTACTCTGCTTAGGTGGGTCAGCTGTTTTCCCCCGTAATGTGATCATCCTTCACATTCTGGCTTGCTGAGGGCAAATGTTTTGTGTACTCAGTACCTTCCAATGGACCACTTTACCTTACTGACAAATCACTTTCATTTATTTTTGTCTATTTGTGGTTGTGGCATTTGGAAACAGGGGTCAGGGTGAAAGCCAACCCAGAAGTTAACGTGACAGGACAATTTCATACTGACATTAATAACAAGTGGGCAGCCCCTTTCTCTTTTTGGGTGTGATAAGAAAGGACATTGCAAAAGAACATACTATGTCTTTATTTCCTTTTTGAAGATGAAGATCTAGAACAAAGGCTTTGAGAAGGTTATAACATGATCTGGGAAATGCCTGGGGTGGGTTGCTGACCTTCCAAATTAGCTCTCCTTTGGCTGCAGTACAGATCCAATGTAGCATGGAATGAGTTACATGTTGTGTTTGAGAAAAGATTTGTAGATGGAGGGCTGGTGTTCCACTGCAGGGTGTTCATGGTTGATGTATGATATCCGGTGTAACAGGATTTACCACCTATCTTGTTGCTAGAACTTAGGAATGCTGAAAAGAAAGATGGGCTAAGAATCCTTTCTGTCAAAAAAGGAAAGAGTAGGATGCAAATACCAACAACCACAGGCAATGGTGGATAGCAAACCACCTTGTGCATGGCAGAAAGGACATAAGATGAGGTAGGAGTTGGCACGTGTACATGGATTCAACCAGTCGTCTTCTGCCAATGCCACTGACACTGAGACCTCTAATTCCTGTACCTTCCTTTCCTCCTCTAATAGTAGAAGACATCTTATAGAAGAGAGAAGGTGCATATACAAAACATGGAGCTTTGCCCTGAAAAATGGTTGTGCCTTTTGAAACAAATATCCCCTCACCCCCTGTGGACTCATTACCATGAAATGGCAATTTCATTTTCTGTAGTCCTTTGCTACTTACTGGAGTAGGGGCTAAGGAAGAAAGTGAGAGCAGTTACAAAATTCATGCTTAGTTGGATCAATTAGAAGATAAATAACTGCATTTTCTGTGCATAGCTGAGTCACAGAGAGCGAGTTTTCTTGGCTGTGCCACTGAAAGGGAATTTTATTCTTCAAGCTAAAATGCTTCAATGCATCACTGATGAGCTTTACTGCTTCTTTTTCCTAATTTCTGATCTGTCACTTCCAATTAGATATGCGGCTCCTTCAATCTGATACTTTCTTCCTTTTTTCCTATCTAGGCTAAAGCAACACCCTCTTCATTGGTCCAACGATCTCTTCCCACTCAAAACCATTTTCTAAATACTATTTAAGTATGGTATTATAGTTTGCATCTTATTATTGGGTTTAAAATGTTTCCTTTTTTCCTTACATGAATAGCACTTTGCATTCGTGTTCTGTGGACTCTAGGTAATGGTTCCCAAAGAGCGGCTCCATGCCAGCAGGACTGTGCTCCTCTAGAAAGCCCTTCAAAATGCAAATTATTGCATCCCAACATTGGCCACCACCAAGAATCAGAAATGCTGGGGGTTGGGCCCCATCATCTGTACTCCAACATCTTTTCCAGTAATATTTATATAGGTTCTGTTTAAGAAATAGTTTCACGGGGGAACTCTGGAAGTTGGCTCAGGATTTTCAATCGCTGGTAGAGTTCTGGCTGGAGGCTTGGGGTTGGGGGCACAGCAAGGGAAAGAAACCATGCCACCAGCTGTGTTTTGACAAGGACAGTCTCTTCCTTCTTCTCTTCTACACAGACTTCCTCCTTATATATTCTTCGTGTGAGTCATGAGATGTGTTCAAGAGTTTATTGTCTTCTAGTCTTTTCTTTTTGGCAAAGGATATGATTGCTCTATAAACATATGTTGACAAGACTCTCTTTCTTCCATTGAGCTAATTTTGCACTTATTCAAAACTCAATTCTTTTTCATATCTGGATATATTCTGAATTCTGTACTCATATCTAATGGTCATTCTGGATACATCATATGGCTTTGAATATCGTAGCCCTTACAGTAGAACTTATTGTTGGGTAGAGTAGTCTTCCCCACAATAGTCTCCTCATTCAGGACTATTTTAGGTATTCCTGCATTTGTGGCTTTCCACATAAATTGTAGACTAATTTTGCAAGAAACATTGCCAGGATTCTATTAGGTATTTTTGATCTAAAATACTAAAGCTATAGGACAACTTGGACGTTTTTATTTTGTTGAGTTTTTCATCCAGGACCATAGTATTCCCATTTGTATATTTAAATCCTCTTTTATTTCTTTTATAAATGCCTTGTAATTTCAAACAAAAGATAAGGTAAGTAATTTATTTTTTCTTTGGAATGATTAAAAATGGCATTATCCTTTTAATTTTGGTATTCATGCATTAAATTTTAGAATATAACATATAGAACATAACTGATTTTATTGCTTGTTTTATTCCTACAGTCTTACATAATGGTTGTCAGAATTGTTTCCTTTTTTTTTTTTTTTTTTTTGAACTGGGGATTAAACTCAGGCCCTTATGCTTGCCAGGGAAGCGCTTTTTTTTTTTTTTTTTAGATTCTTTAACTTAACATGCTGTCTCAGAGCAGATTTCTATATTCCTCAGCACAAAGCACTGAGTGACCATAGTAAGGTAGCCTCCATTTCCCACACATAATCCTGCATATTTCCAGTTTTTTTTTTTCCTAGTTGTGGTGGTGCATCATTATCTTATTTAGTTTAGAAATGCACCTTCCCCAGGCAAACTCTAAAGTTAGTGAAGGCCAACTGAAAACCTCCCCTTTCGTATGGTGTCCCTGATAATTCCTATACATATTGAGGTTTGAGAACAGGCTGTGCATTAAGCCAAAAGATAATCTCACTCTTGCAAAGTTTCTACTCCCATCTGGCTGTCATATCTACTCTGGGTTCCCATTGTGCATGTTTACAGTTCATTACTTCCAAACTTTTATAATATCACCTCTACTAACCTTGTGCATACTCCACAATTCTATGAAGCCTAAAATTAAGCTCAACACTACACTGGACTATCACATTATCTTCCACGTTGCATCACTGACCCAACTCTTAATAATGTGCCTTGAACACTCTTCCGATGTCTTGTCATGTGCACCTGGAAGTTCTTCTCCACAGCTATGCAAGCAAATGCGTAACTTTTAGAGTACGTATCCATATTTTCCAAGTTGTCTTTCTGTGAGTACAATACAGTAGATGACCCAGTTTTCCTTTTAATTCACCCACAAAAAAAAATTGACTCTTAGTTCTTCACCTAAAAGCTTGCCTTCATCCAAAGGCCATTCCAGCATCTCTTTCCCTAGTACCTGCAAGTCAAAAATAACTTCTATCAAATTCATTCTTCTTTAAGGAGGTTCCTTTTTGTTTAACTGTTTTCACTCGGATCATTCCTCTGAGAATACACATAATATTGCGATAGCCAGGTTTTTGTCACTGTGTACGAGTGCTTGACATATGCTACACAAGTAGAGTGGGAAGGGTTTATGATCCCTCGTGGACATTGGGTGCTTGAGATGGGGGTCTCTGACTCTGATACAGAAACACCCTGGAAGAAGAATGTGACCAAGCTAAGCTGATCACTTTATGGTGCCAGAGAAGGAAGGGCCAGGGGGTAGAAACAACAGCCAGTGTCTCAGCCCCAGGCCCCACATCCATGCACAAAAGAGCAGGCTTTCTAATTTTGCTTGTCTGCCCCAACACTTGCGACCTCTCAACTATAAAAATAAAAACAAAATATTGAGTAATACTGTATTCCTCTTTAGTTATTATATCATTGTATTGTGAGCTTAATATGCAGAATCACCTTTACTTCTTAAGTTGTTGAAAAGTGGCTTTGCATGCATTGAAAATGATCTGATCACAAATGGAACACCTGTTTCTCCTACTGCTAAAACTGAAGGGCAGTTCCATCCCTCCTACTCTTTTATATCCACTAGACGTTGTCGATTCTCCTGAAAACTCCTCTCCATCATCTAGTCTGTCTACGCCCCCTAAGGTCCAAGATCATTGCTTTGGATCATTATTTAACAATGCATCACTTAAAGCACAGAAGCAATCATTTAATTTTACTCCCTCTTATAGTGTGTACACTAATCAACCCCTGCATCAAACCACTAATCAGCTTTGCATATATTAGTTTTTCCTATCCTTTACACCCCACGTAGGATACAAGCAGCTCTGTCCCACATGGTTTCTACTCTTCTCTGTAAGTTCTCTGAACCAAGAATTATTGAATTGCTTATGCCTATACAACTCAATTTCCTTATACAGATTTTTATTCTAAAAGTTTGTGACTCATTTCTCCTGACCAATAAATTTCTCTTCATCTTCCAAGATTCAATTTTATTAATCCATTATTAATGAGGCCTCTTGCATTCATACACAGATTTAGATACTTTTCTTTTTATTGTAGTGCTATATTATTATAGTATTTTCATATATTTCCTTATGATCACTTATATCAGATTGTTTTATATGTTTGGTTAGCTGTCAGTCTATTAAATGCAACATAAATTTTACTTATACAAATACCTTGATTTTGCTGCATTTCATTTTGAATGTTCTTTGCAAAATAGCAATGGCATACATAGCTGAAGACTTCTTAAATATTTCTAAATAAAATGTCAAATGTAGGATGAGTACGATGCATACAAATTTTATACCTCAGAACCAAAATGACAAATTATTTTGAAGTATAATGAACATGAGAATATTTTTCCAAGAGGAAGAGTTTATGATCACAAGGGTTTGATGTTGGCCTAAAAGTACAGAAGTTTCAAAAGAATTAAAAGAGAGATTTGCCACTGTAGGGAGTAGGTACAACATAATTAAAGACATGAAAGTAACAGTCAGAAGACATATTAGTTAAAATCAAATGATCTTGCGGCAGTCTATCTGTAAAATGGGAAAATTGCTCTGCTGGGAAATAAGAATATAAAAAGATGTCTCATCTCATTTTGAAAATTTCCCAGTGTCCTGTTAAGGAATTCAAGCAACAGACATTCAAGAATTATTTAAGCTTTTGACAATGTTGGAGTTTAAGAAATTTATTATGCCACATAATTATAGGAGTTTCACTTAGGGATGGGAGAAAAAAATGGAAATGCATTCCATGATTAAGAATAAAGGTAGCACCGATCAGCAGGTACTGAAAACAGACAACACGAGTACCCAGAACCTGCCTTCTGACTCACTCCCTATTTTCACAGAATGTCCTAGAGAACATAAATACATGTATCTAACTGTACTGCATTTTCAAATGAAAGGGCTGTATTCTACTATGTATTACAATACGAACAACAGTTAAAGCTTGATGTGCTCTCATTATGAGTTGAATGTAACTTTCTATGCATGATTTTAACTCCCTGGATTCTAAAAGATCTTGCCAAGCCAGACATTCTAATATCGAGTTAAAAATTGAAGCACAAAGAAGAAAACTACAATAATTCCAAGCAGAAATGACATGCTATTTTTTTTTACAAGAACTGAATAGGAATGAAGAGCTAAGAAAGCAAATTAAAAATGAAAGTTTCTATTAAAATATTTTATAATGGTTATATAAAGTTTGCTGGGATGGATTGTATTTACATGTCTAACAATACATCATTCACAATATCACGGACTCTGAAATTGATGCCATAAATATATTCACATTTGATATTGCCACAGAGGGCATAGACACAAATATGCAAAGAGATTTATAATAAACATGCTAGATTTACTGTGAATTGCAAAGGGCTATAGTTTTAGATTTCTTAGACACTATAAATTACGACATGTATCAGATAAATAAGACCACACTGCAAAAAGAATTTGTATTCTTATCTTTGCAAAGGCGGCTGGAAATCCATGAGAATTATAGGTAGGGAAGATTTTGGAGGTCAGGAATTTTGTTCTTCTTGCCAACTCTGCTGCTGCTTTAAGTCCCCACCTCTTTAGTTTCTGCGTGGGTGAGGAAGATACTTTTGCTTCCTTTGGAAAATCATCTCCTTTCATAATCTTTACAGCCTTCATTTCTAAACGCACCGTCTGCCCTTCATCTTGTCAGAGCTTTCTTGTTGTGTAGAGCTCTCTTCCGATAGCTACTGCTGTACCACTCACTAGATACTTAAACAGCAACGCAAGGCCTTGTGTAATTCATCATTTAATAGATTTTCCTGTCTTCAGAACTGGTTGAAAAGATCCTTGATACGCAGGCTATACATTACACTTTAAGAATAAAAACACCAAACAAACAGAATACCTAACAATTTACTGAGTGCACATTCATTCTACCACATCTAAACATATTGTTGAGCTTATTGAAGAAAAAAAAAAAAAAACCCTCAGTATTTACTGGAAAGATAAATGTTCTTCGAGTTTCATGCAGCCTGTCTACTAGCTTGAAAACTGCTTCTTCTTCCCCAAGCTTCCACATTCCTGCTGGGCTCTGCCCTTGCGCGTCGCTCCTCCAGCCCTCAGCGGGTTCCTGCACGCTCGTCTGCAGCTCGCCCTCCGCCAACTCTCCCCCAGCCTGCCATTGTGAGATCAAGACACATATAAAGAGAAATTCAAAACATCTCTCCAATTAGAGTACAGACCGGAAAACCAGCCAGACTCATTCTGTTCTCCATTTCTCCATGCAGTTCACACCAGAAATCTTCATGAAGGAGAAAAGCCAGAGGAACATGGAAAGATAGGACGAAGTTTGCGGTGAGGTCCACAATTTCAACCTGGCTCTTTACCAACACACCTCGCCACAGAAAAAAAACAAAAAAACAAAACAAAATAAAAAAAAAAATCACATTAATTGGCCATGGGCCACGCGTAATTTCAGAGAATATTCGACAAATTCTTCTATAGGATGACAAGAAAGACAAAGCTGTGCAGGTGCTGCAGTGGCCCAGCAAGTTCTGCTCAAGCCATCCCTCGGAGATAGAGACCTGTGGAGTCTGCTTCCCAGGGGACACTTTCCCGTGTTGCCCCAAATTCTCTGACATTTTTCCCCAGCAGTGGATTTCTTTCTCTCTGATCCCATGACCTATGAAATATTGTGAACTCCTAAGCAGAATTTTTTTAAAACCTAAATAAAAAGGACTCATTATATTCTAGTTGTTGGACAGATTTTACCCCATGTAAATGTGAAGATGTTTTAAAAGTTTTCTTTTCCGTGTTGTGCATCATCTTCTCCCTTGTGACCCACGCTGCCCTCCCCTGTCGTGCCTCTGCACCTTGGATCACCGAGGCGCGGGGATCGCAGGGAAGGACCCTTTTCTCTGCCTTTGTGAGTTGGTTTTGCGCAGGACAGACAGGAGAAGACGGAGCGAGTCCCGCAAGGTGAGGTCGAGCCCCCACTCAGAGCTCTTAAGCTTTGCAGCTGCCTTTCCCAGTCTCTTGAACCTCAGACGTCTGTCGTTACTGACCTGACAGTGTCTCCGAGGGCTGCATTTTCTTCCACCAAAGGCCGTTTCTTTTTCTTTTTTTAATTTAAACAGAAAAGACAACAAAATAATAAAATTAATACGACAAAAAACAATGAAACAACTGTAGATAATTTCAAAACAATATAATAGAAGATTAACAAGGGTTAATATAATATATATTGTTATCTTCAAAGTAGTTGTTCACATTACAAAATATAGGCATGCAAAATTGAACAATGTAAGTACAAACCATTCTTTCAATGAACTAATAGAAATTAGTAGTGTAATTATCTTACCTATCTTGTATGTGTGTGTGTTTTCTTTTCCCTTCCTTTTCTCCTACGTACCATCCCAGTTGTTCTTTCCTTTTAAGTTGTTTCTTTCCCTTTCACAATATCTATTGTACTTTTTTTTGTATTTTAGGACTGGGTGTACAGGATCTACAGAGTCTCACTGCATAGATTAGACTCAGAGTGATTCTCCTGTTTACAGCCTCCCAAGTGCTGGGATTACAGGTGTGCACCACCACACCCAGTCTCAATTGCCACCTCAGTGTGCCCTGGGCCTGAGGCTTTGGGGAAACATCTAGACACAAACCATAACAGATTTAATCACTAGGGTTTTGGCAGGAAATGGATGGTACATATGAAGAAGCTTATTAAATCTGTTATGGTTTGTGTCTAGATGCTCCCCCAAAGCCTCAGGGCCAACGCAGCAGGCCCTGGGATCGAAACCCTGGCCCTGTACCTGCCTGCAGGCACTTTAGTCTGCTGAGGTATTTGGCCAGCCCTTCTCTTGTACAGTTTAGATCTTACTTATTCTCCAGTTTTTCACACTGACAGTGTTGTTTGCTCGTACGAGTTGGGTTTATTTCACTTATGAGTATGGTCTTCAGTTGCATTGTTTTACCTGCAGAAGCCTCAAGTGTACCCTTCTTTATAGCTGAGCAGTGAGTTCTCCACTGTATGAAAATGCCACACCTTTTTTTCCCTTCCTTAGTAGATGGCCATTTATATTGTTTCCAAGAATTAGCTATTACAAATTGTGCTGCTATAAACATGGGTGCACATACATTGTGGAAGCATGATGTTTTAATTATTCTAGAAAAATATGCAGAAGGGTAAGAGCTAGGTTGAATTAGACCTCTTATCCTAGCCTTTTGAGGAATCTCTGCACTGATTTCCACAGTGGCTGCAATCTGCACTCTACCAACAGTGCAGCCGGGTTCTTTTTTCACCACAGCCCCTCCAGCATTTGTTACTGTTTGATTTCTTGATGACAGCCCTTCCTTCTCAGATGAAATGGAATCTCAGTATTGTTTTAATTTGCATCTCTAGAATGGCAATGATGTTGAACATTTTTAAATATCCTTGTTTGTTTATTTATTTATTTATTATTCCTTATGAAGAAGTTTAGTACCAGAGCCTTTGAAAATAGTCTTTTCTATAAGCTTCTTCATATGTGCCATCCATTTCCTGCCAAAACCCTAGTGATTAAATCTGTTATGGTTTGTGTCTAGATGTTTCCCCAGAGCCTCAGGCAGCCATGGGGGCAGGCTTTTTCAAGGTAGCTTAATCCAGACCTTGTGATTGGTTCAGAGGGCAATGCTGGGATTAAATGTGATGGGATTAAGGATGGGTGATTATTGAGCACTGAATAGGTGTTGCCCTAATCCTAGCAATATGGATAAGATAAAAGAGAAGACACTTTCCCTTTTTATGTCCTTGTTGCTTCTTTTGTCATCTGTAGCCAAAGCTGCCATGTGCCCCCCTGCCTTGGAGTCAGCTGATAGGAAATGAAACTTCTACAAACTGTGAACTAAATTAATCTTTCCCCCTTAAACCTTGGACTTGGAGTATTTTGTCTCTGCTGTGAGAGATAAGTGAAAGATACAATATTTCATACCTTTTTATAGGGATTCATATTTAAAAGGGTAAGTTAACAGAATGGAAAGAAAAAGAAAAGCTTGGAATTGTTATGTTTAGGGACTTTGTCTTAAAAGGAAAGAAAGGAAGAAAGAAGAGAGGAAATGAAAAAGGAGAGAAGGGAATGGGAAAAAAGAAAGAGAAGAAAAGCAAAGACAAGACAAGAAAAAGAAAAGAGAGCCATTTTTCCTATTTCTCCCCAGACTCAAGATTGAGGCAGCCAGTCCCACCTGACCTCCATATTTACATATTCATAGAAGAGTGAACATGTGGGGCTTCTCGTGAAATTTTATCCCCTTAGTCTTTCTGCCTTAGTAAAGATTGTCACACCCTTAATTTAGAGTCTGGGGTAAATGAGACTACTGGACCCTTGTGTAAATTAGATGTGACTAGTGCCCACCAGCTTATGAGGCTGTCTAGCTCTTTCATCCATACTGAGCCTCCATTTTGACAGATGATTTTTATAGCAATATTGTCATCTACTGTCTGCATGGGGCATATTACTCTTAATATTACTAACTACTAATTTTTTAGCATCACATTAGTTTGTTTAAATAAATATGCTATGCATGTAGACCAGCAGCAGACAACTCTGCTTTTTAATATTCATGTGATTATCTATGTTCATAAACAAAGTGTTCAATGATTCTGAACCTTAGGGTAATTACACAGAACTGCAGAACATATGTGCTAGGTTATACCAACTGTAAATATTTCTTCAATTGTCTTTTATACCTCACAAGCCATTCTGCAATTCTTCTCCTTAATATTACTAATCACTTAAGAGAAAGAAAAAGAATCAACTTTTGGTTCCTGTGAATAATCTATTTCATCTAAAATAATGAACAGAATATAAGTTGGCATAAGGCTTCATATTATTTGGAAATAATTTATGCAGCCTTAAACTTACAACATATATCATGATGTTGAAAATACGTTGGCATTTTTCTCTCTGAAAATAGTTTTGAAAATTCCCATCTCTGATCGTAAATCATTTTAATATGTAATGCCTGACTGTTACCATGAAAATAAGAGAAAACACAGAACTTTTGCCCCTTTATCAAACCATGTGAGCATCATACTTAGATATGGAGAATTTGGTTATTGAATACTTCCCCCAGCTTCCCTACTTTTTGGCCTAAAGGAAAAGGTGCAGCTTTAGATCTGCCCGATTTGGGGAATGTCAGGACCGCTTTAACATCTTCAGAAAGCACAGTTCTAGCCCTATGTTTTAATAATGCTATGACGTCACTTAAGTCTTCTCCAACTGGAGTTGCAGCAGACAGCAACAGATTCATCAAAATTGTGATATTAGTAAAATAAATGTAAAAATATTTTGAGATCTCAGACGGATTTGCCAAGCATTATTATCATCCTCACAAACCAAGCTACAATGCCTCTAAGAAACAGAGACTTCGTTATTTTGTATTTTATGTCAGCTTAATTTTACTTACTGGTGCAATTTAAATCTCTGTTAAATAGTTCAAGAGAAAATCTCTATTCTTTGAGAAAGCTTTAAAAATATAATGATGTGACAGCCCTCTTTAGAAACTCTGTTTTAATAAAATAAATGGTTAGATCATCAAACCTGGTTTGAAAAGCTCCATCCAGGAAGAAAAACCTTCCATCTTTTGCATAGTTGAAGCAGCTACTAAACATACTGATACAGACTAACAAGAAGAAGAAAGCATACTTGGAATCAGAAACCAAACAGGAATGACTGGATGTCAGCCCCTTAGAGACAGTGCAGAGTTTCTATATGCAAAGGTCACCTGACCTTTTGAGCTAACAACAAGTGATGAAAATCCTTCAGAGAGCCCCAGGGAGGTAGCTCAGTAGAATAAGTGCTTGCCTGGCAAGCACAAGGGTCTGAGTTCAATCCCTGGTTCTGCAAAAAAACAAAAATTCACACTTCTGTGAAGGCAAGTTTTTTCCAAGGACTAAATAATTATATTCATATTAATATTTGGCACCATTATTAGATGAAAAAATGTCACCAGATTTGTTGGGTAACTGAATAAATGACACAATGATGAACCTGTACAATGATGAAATTGAACAGAGTAGATATAGTGGATGATGTCCCAACATAGACTTCAGAAGGACTTGCTGTAATGGTGCTCAAGCAGCGAAGTGTAACAGAAGCTCGTGAAATGGCAGATAATTATAAATGAATGTCATTTCTTTTTCAGATACTTTTGATTCACTTAATTAGAGCTGGAATTCCATTTTCCTTTGAATATTGTGAAACCATTTATTCTTAAGACCTACTTGTTCTCGTTCTTTATTACTCACTATGCCCTTGTGCTAAGCACTCCCGTACTCTAAGTGCAGAACCTTAGAAAAGTTCACAATGTTCTCTCTGGGTTGGCTTTGAAATAGGACTAGAAACACGGTGTTTTCCAAAAAACTAATTCAATATCACTACTTCTGTGAAGAACAATTGCTTCTCTCTATGGTTTAAACCCTATCCTTAGACCAAACAATTTCATAGGAGAAAAAGCCTTAGAATTACATACACTTGAATTTCAATTTGACCTATCCCATACTGCTTGAATTTAACAGATGACTAAAGTCGCCAATTTCCAGGGCAGCATCTCCAAAATTTATAGTTTTGTAATGAAATTATTGTGAGCTAATTTATATGATGCCTAGCAAAGGACAAGCATAAAAGAGATGCCCAATTAATTGTACTTGTTTTTACCAGCATGGTATTGATACTTAACATTACATAACTGTTGTGAAGACTGAATGAATTAGAAAATAATGATTTTAGAAAGAACTCTAGGACACATTGGTACTGTTACTGAGTTAAAAATTAAATCTAATTAACTACTTTTGTAGTGATAATTCACATCCAATAATCTTAATAATGGGGCTGGGGAGATACCTTGGCAGTCTAAGTGCCTCCCTGGCCCAGGTTTCCTCCCTGGCACCACATGCTGTGCCAGCCCTAGAACCCGAGGCATGTCATGTCAGCCACCAAAGCCAGTCGTGATGGTGCATGCCTGTAATCCCAGTACTGGGGAGGCTGAGACAAGAGGAACACTATGAGTCTGAGTGGTGTAAGGAGACCGTGTACCAAATAAGTAAATAAATAAATACATAAAAGATTTTTTTAAACTTTACAAAAGAGGATCTCAATAATATTAACTCAGAAATGGGAAATGGGAAAAATAAGGGTTAGAACGATGAGAGATCACGGAGTCAGCCAGTGTAGACATTTGTAGTTATATTGAAAAAGCTGAATTTGTGACAATTATAGCATATTCCCTCAGTAAGTACTTAATATACAATCTTTATGTGTATTAGGTCCTC
>NW_004524737.1:4049465-4062939 GCF_000260255.1 Octodon degus | reverse complement strand
AGCCCAAGTTCAAAGGCTTGACAACCACAAGCCAAGGATGTGGCTCCCCTTTGAAAGCTGGCAGTCCTAAAACCCACAAAAATCAGCTCTTCAGCGTAACCCCAAAGGCAGGAAAGAAACCAATATCCAATCTAAACAAGCAGAATTCTACCTTATTTTGTTGGGGGGAGGCTTCAGACACATCATATCAGGCCTATGGGTTTATTACAAAATTAATTATAACACTCCTAAAGTTGGTGAGTAGCTACAAAGACAAGAAATATTTCCTCCAAAGCTTATCTAATCCATATAACATTAATCTATTTCAAGTCCTACAGATAATTCTGGCCTGGAATTTCCTGAGGGCCCACTGCAAGAATCCAATACATGGACATAGACACAACACAGATATAACATATACTTTTCAGGATATGTTATGGACCTTGGACTTTAATAGAATTGAAGAAGTTAATGAAATATTTCAAGTATAAAAGTAATTTGAAGAGATTGGACTTTAGATGGTCATGTTGACACTAGTAAGTAGGACAAACAAGGATGTCTCAGTTCCTGTTCTCTTGTTGCTGGGACAAATACCTGACACCCAAAATGAAGAAAGGAAAGGTTTATTTAGCTCACAGTTAGTGGAGGTTTCAGTGCCCACTCCCCTGGCTCCAAGGCAGAGAGGTACATGGCAAACAGCAGAGAGCACAGGGAGAGAAGCAGCCTCAGCAGTTCACTAGCTTCTATCCCCTCCTCATACTGTAAGGCAAATCACCTTCGCCAGGGTGGGTGCAGAACCCACACCCACAATAACCAGTCACAAACTCAGAGGCCGCTCCATGCTGCATGAGGCTTTGGGGAGACAATTAGACACAAACCTTAACAAGGTATATACTTTATTTTCTCTGTCTCTTTTTTTTAATCTCTTGAGCTTCTATTTATGTTAATATTATAGCACTCTGTCCTTACCATTCTTATCTCTATTCTCATTCCTTAAGTGATGGCATCAAATACTTAGTGTTTTTTTTTTTTTTGTTTGTTTGTTTTTTGTGGAACCAGGGATTGAACTCAGGCCTTCGCAGTTTCCAGGGAAGCACTTATTCCACTGAGCTATCTCCCTGGCCCCTGGCATCAACTACTTTGGTATTTGCACAACTGGGAGTTATAGAAGAGACAACAATGGAGATGGCTGTGGAAGAACAATTAGAATGATACTCTATACTTCTTACAAAAATTTCTACTGTATCTACTAAATATCAGCCCTTTTGTACCATGATCAAAGAGAAATTGAGGCAAAATGAAATGAGAAGAAAGAGTTCTGGGCAAAATCAGTGTAAGACTCTTCTAACTATCTTCCAATGGGTAAGAGTAACAAAACCTAGAAAATCCTACTCAAGCCAATTACCAATGAATACAATATTTATACACAGGAATTCCTCAGGGGTTCTGGGCAAAATCTGTCAATCATCAGAGTTGAATCTGCTCTGAAAACCTTAAGCTACACTTAGGCAAATTCTGTGAATTTGCTGGTTTTATAACCAAGGATGTTCAAAGATCACCTGCAATTTGGTTAGGATAAAGCTAGAACTTACCAGCCTGAGATGTCAGAACAGAGCTCGGGGAGAAGGAGTGTTTAGAAGTATAGGATGAATCCCAAGAAGACAAGATGTCATTATGAGGCTGAGCCCTTAATTCACAGAAAAATCCTTGAGTAAATTTTTGGCTGACCCCCAAATTATGCAAACATACAATGGACCACCAGGGGGCAGGATGAAAAAGTTGCACACAGAAGCCATTAACAGAGTACAGACATAAGAGCTGTTACATGGTAGAAGTGAGAGACACAGCTTGCCGGGTGCATCCAGGCATGTTAATTGCCTAATAGAACAAAAAATAACATTTCTCTGAGAAGACGGGAGAATCCAGTGCTGTTTCAACACATTCCTTACAACATGCAGTTTTCAAACAAAAATTATGAAGCATTACAGTACAAAAAACAAAGTAAAACATAGCTCTGAGGAAAATGCAGTCAAAATAATCTAGGTCTCAGAGAACCTAGATGTAAATTTGAGCCAACAATTTCTTCAGAGTCATTTAAGACATGATGAAAGAATTAAGGGAAAAATATAGCATTAAACTAAATAACAAAGAAGAAATCTCAAGAGAAAGAATGTTGAATTTAAAAAAGGTAACTAGCAAGGCAAAAAGCAAAAAGACTGAAATTAAAAATCTATTAAATGAGCTCAATGGGAGATTTGAAATGATGGAAGAAATATTTGCAAAGCAGAAAGATATGGAGTTATAAATTATCAATTCAAGAAACAAAGAAGAAAATTATTGAAAAAAGAAACAAATTCTCATATATTATTATTAAGCAGTCTAATCTGTAGAAAATAAAAAGCCTAAGAAACATATAATTTGAGGTTCATAAGAGAAAGTAGTGAAAAAAGTATTTGAGACTGTAACAAGCAAAACCTTATCAAGTTGGTGGAAAACTAAGTCATATATCTAGACTCAAGGATCTCAAAGAATCCCAAGCAAGAAAAATAAAAATAAGCTACTTAGGTTTAACACTTTTGAACTACTGAAAAATAAAGGTAAAGACATTCTTCAGCCAGACGTGGTGGTATACACCTGTAATCCCAGCATTTGCAAGACTGAAGCAAAAGGATTGCTGCGCGTTCAAGGCCAGCCTGGGCTACAAAGTTAGTTCAAGACCAGCCTGAGCTGCACAGTGAAACCCTGTCTCAGAAAGACAAATTTTTTTAAAAAAGGACAGTCTTCAAAAGAGACAAATGTAAATATCATGCTGTCTACAGAGGAGCAATTGTTACAAGGAATGATCAAAACATAGGGGATGTCTCAGTAAAATAAGCGCTTCCCTGGCAAGTGCAAGGGTCTAAGTTCAATCGCCAGTTTAAAAAAAAAAAAAAAGAAAAGAAAAAAAAATATATATATAATGTCTAATTTTTTAAATATTTTTATTAAACACATTGCCATTGATTTCCTGCAGCACAATCCCTTTCACTTGGAACCCAGCCAGCCAATCATTCTCAGCCTTTTCTGAAGCAGCCCTGGAGATCTCTTTTGTAAATGTCCTTACTTACACTGTTATGTTCACTTTATGTCCTGAATCTTCTTAAAATCTTACCTTTCATAGTCATTTTGCCATTGGGAAAAAGTCCAAGGTTAAATGGTGCCAGATGCAGTAGGTGGGGAAGACTGGCATGGTATGCTGCTGAGCCTGCCTTTCTCTGGGAGGGCACTTGGCAATTGTCTTCCCTGCTTTTCTGACCACACGTTGTATGTAAAGACAGGAAGGAGGATGTCCGGAACTGCTTCAGAAAGTGTCTAGAATGACAGGATAGTGGGAGTGAAGCATGAGCAGAGGTATTTCGTAGGGGCTTCATGGCAAGGTCTTTTGAGGAAATAATTTTTTAAACGTAAACATTTTTTCTATGTACTGTTTGATACGTTGTGTCAACATGAGAAGTTTAGACGTTTAATTAAATGACTGAGTGGGAAGCCAGCATTCTTAATTTGTAAACATCCTCATCCTGTGCAAGAGGAGGGCATGGACTTCCTGTGAGTTCTACACCTCCAGCCCCAGAGAAACTTACTAGAAGCCCCAGCTGCTGCCCTTCCTTTTTCACTGTTTTGGGCTGCCATAAACTGCTGCTCTCAGCTGTGTGCCGCTCTGCCTGGGAGTCAGCCGAGTATGGACTGAAACCTCCACCAACTGTGAGCTAAATGAAGGTTTCCTTCCTTCATTTTGAGTGTTGGCTATTTGTCCCAACAACGGGTAAAAAGTAACCAAGACACTCTACATATTGGTCAGTGCCTTGTATGATGAACGGTTGATTTATCATCCAAATCCAGTGACCCAGGTGTAACTGGGACAATGTGTTTGAGGTGCTGATCGAAGACATATAAATAAAAATGATAACTGAAAGTTATATGACCAAGAATACTGTCCGATAAAGAAGAGAGAAAGGTGACAGCAAATATCATCAGCTCGATCATGTAAGGAGACTCATGGATAGGTGACTGTATTTTGAGGATGCTAAGTTAATCAGTGGATAAAGCCACTGATGAATTTGTAACAGAGTGAGTTATTAGGCAATGGGAGTGGGACTTCGAAGGGTATAGCAGCTTGACCGGATGAAGAGATTCCTGGAGGAGCGACGCACGGCTCACACATTCATCTGCGGCTGCTCTTAGCTGAACGTGCTGCTAAAGGGTGCGGATCGTGGCCCGAGGCCTCGCAGGCGTTGTGCTGGTGATCTTCCCCTGCGCTGTTTCCTGCCAGGAAATAAGTAGCTCTGCTCACGATGCAGTTGACTTGAGCTTTCAATTTTGGAGGTAGGAAGCCATGGACTACAACCTCTAAAACCACGAGCCAGAATCGATCTTTCCTCCTCAAGTTGGTTTCCTTGGTTATTATTTTTTTCACAGTGATGAACAGTTGCCAACAAGCCAAGAATGATTTTGGAATTTGTTCAGGATGTAGACAAAGGGTATGGGAGAGTAATTAGGATCTAAAGGAAAGAACATCAAATAGGTATACATATAGCTATATGTGTCTGTATATGTTTTCTTTTATCTTATGCCTGTCTGGGGCCGGTGAGATATTCCAGTGGTCTAAAGTGCCTGCTTAAGCAAGCTTAGGCAAATGCGCAGGGACCACAGTTCAATCTCGGGCACCCTATGCTGCATGAGCCCCATAACAAGGGTGGGCTGAGCCAAGGAAAAAAAAAAAAAAGTGCCCGTCTGGGACAACCCATTCATTCAGGATGTATCTTATCTCTCAGGAGCTATTGCAGTTCCCATTCCTTATTCCTCTTCTCCAATAAATCATATATAAGTTGTTGATTTTATTATACAAATCAATATACATATGAATGCATAGAACAAGTAATGTACATACAAACACATATGATGACCAAATGATAAAAGATAGAGTCAGGAATTAGTAATAAGTAATAAATGGTTGCAAGGTGAATATTTTACCTTTATGAGCATAGCAACTTGAGGAACAGAAGCTCGCACTAGGAGAACAGAAGCCACTGGCTTGTGCTGCTGTGCTTCTCTCAGGATTCCTGAGCAACAAGTCTAGTGGCACACGCTTGTAACCCGAGCACTCTGGGAGGCTGAGGCAGAAAAGTCACAAAATTGGGAAACAGACCCAAATAAATTTGATACTACCCTGGGCCACTTTGTGCCTTGCACATCCTTGTCTCAGAAAACAATAATAATTAACCAAATTTAAAAATTAAATTAAAATGAAAGTGGATCAGGAATACAGCACAGTGTGAAGAAGGGAGAGAGGAAGGGAGGGAGAAACTACAGAGGGGGCAGGCCTAAGGAGGTCTCTCTTTCAGCCTTTGGAGGTTGTTGACTCTGATCAAGGTCATTTAGTTTCTGGCTTTTCTATAGAGAGACACTGATCTCTACCAGAGCTCGGGAGCAAGTCAAACCCTGCGTTGTAGATGAAGGATATTCAGCACCGGCAGTGAAAAGCATTGCTATCCTCTCTAAGTTCAGGCATACTGAATACTGATTCTTTAGTGAGCATTTATTAGACGTTCCACACAACCTCTCTCATTGCTTTAGACACCTCCTGTTGCATGGATACTTTAAAGATGTCAGTTACAGTAGCATGGTGGCTTGTACCAATGACTGTCTTTGTCTCACAGTCATTTGTGTTTACAGACTGCTTACAACGATCAGCCATAAAAGTTAAACAATGCGTGGGTCAAATCAATGTAAATGTGTTCTTTATCTGAAGTGCATGTTGTAATATTTGTTTATTGCTTTAGAAATAACACACTAATACACACCAGACTAGTAGGTCCTTAGAAACTTTGTCTACACAACAGGTCTCTGAAATTTCTCAATTATTGTTCATCCTTTGGTATACACAGAAACTTACTAAGTTATCTAGAACGTGTGTTCCTTCCTGTCCACTAAGTCCAATGAACTTCATATCAAGAACAAAATCAGCCACATCTGAATGCTATGACAATTGCCATATGTTATGGTCTGTGTCTAGTTGTTCCCCCAAAGCCTCATGAAGTCATGGGACAGCTTCTAGAGCTTGTGGTTAATTAATGATCCAAAGCTGGGATTGTGGGTGTGGGGGCTGCACTTGCTCTGGGGTGGGTAATATGCATCAAAATGTAAGTAGGGGAGGGAGGTTAGCTGGCTGCTGCAGCCACTGCCCCTCCCTTTGCACTTTGCTATTTTCTGCAGCAATAATCGGCTGCTCTTGCCATGTGCTGCTCTGCCTTGGAGCCAGCTGAGTATGGACTGAAACCTCCACTAAATATGAGCTGAATAAGCCTTTTCTTTCTTAATTTTGGGTGTCAAATGTTTTGTCCCAGGAATGAGAGAAAAGTAACTGAGACATCTATTCATTTCAGATTCTGAGGTTTGTATTTAAAAATATGGCCAATGCTGAAGTTCAAAGAATTGTGAGAGTGATGTGTTGTGGTAGCTGTTTTGATATCCTGAACTGATTCAGAACATTTACCTTTCCCCTTCATTTTGGCTTTGGAAAGATCCAGAAGTCATCGGGTGCCGGATGGGGTGAATACTGTGGTTAAGGGCACAGGGTAGTGCACTGACAATGCTGCTGATCCACTGCAAGGCACCCAGCAGCTGTGTTCACCACGTTTGTGATCTACCCTCATAAGACCCTATGAGAAAATATGGAGAATATAGTGAGATGAGTGTATTCAAAGGAAGAAGAAGCATTTTGAGGGTGACTATGGCAATTGTCTTTTATGGTGCTACTTTAACTGAAGCACATTATTTTTCATTATAATGAAAATGTAGAATGCAAAGCATAATGAAAAAGTGTAGTAAGTACAGTGAAGACTAGTGGAAGACTTGACAAAGTTTAGTAGAAGATTTGACAAAGTCCAGGGAGAAAATAAAACAGTTACAATGCTGTACTGACCAAAAAATAGCAGGGGAGGGGGAACCTTTCTGAGTATCCTTGATAGTATGATTTTTGAAAACAAAAATTAGGCCAACAAATGTACATTATTTGCTAATGTCTCTATTGCTTTTTGTAAAGATTCTGCATCTGGATTTACAGCTGTGAAGTACAGCCTGACCTGGTTTTGTCTATAATTATATAAATCATTTTTTGAACCAGCTTTTGGGCTGGATGAAATATACAAGTTAATTAGAAGCACAGTGGTAAGACTTTTTAGTCTATCAAGACTCTGGTGAGAGTAAAAATGTGATGTTTTGATACACAATATAGTTTTTGGTTCACTATCGTGGGAAAAATAATTTCTAGGACTTCCACTCACATTTACTACTGTTGAAATCATGGTTTCATTGTATCAATCCTTTCAATTGCTTAGTTATTCTATTTGTATGACAGAAATTGAGTGTGAGTAACTTTAACTTTCACAATTGGTATAAATTCAAGCTACTCTGTGATACTAACAAGAAAATTCTGTATACTTATTTTTTTCTAATTATTATTTCTCTAAAAAAATGTCTCCTATACCTTCAGGAAAGTCTTAGGGAAAGAGCCAAAAAAGATCTTCCTTAAAACTGGGAAGTTTGATTTAGAAACAGTCTGGATATCTGAAGTGGTTTAGATTTCGGATTTAATACTCATATGTTGGCACACATGAAGCTTAATGTTCCTTTTATAGGAACCATGATCTCCACGTTAGTAGTCTCAATTTAGTTTCTTTTTATGGGATTTAGAAAAATGTATTTATATATGCACAGAGTTCCCTAGGAAATTATTCACTTATTCTATTATTTAGGATTCTATGATCATCAGACTCTTGAATACAGGGCCTTTGGTCCCCAAAGGTGCACTGGCCTCTTCTTCCTCTAAGGAAAACAGCCAGCAGCACCTTGAAGAATTAAAATAATTGCAGCCTTTGTAGAGGTCTCTAACTGCAATTTCGCTAGGGTATTTTCACTCCTTTTCTTGGGCAGTGGAAATGTTCACGTTTCTGTTATTTTTCCTCTCTGTATGTGAGTATGTAACTGTACAGGTTCTTGAAGCCCAATTTCTATTAAACAATTTTAAGTCTATTTTAGACCTTTTTTTTTTAGTTTGTAAATAGTTACCCTTAGCTGTTCAATTAAATGTAATTTAAAGTGTGCAAACTCTCTTTGGCTCTTTGCCTCAATGCCTTGTTCTATAGGACTATCTTGATCTTCAGTTTTCAATAAAAGACAATTTAAGATAAAAGTGAAAAAAAAAAAAAAGAAGGATTCTATGATCAGTCAGATCTTTGTGGATCCCGGTACTATGATTCCTGATCTTTCCCAGTTGTGATAAGTATGCTTATCTTGATTCTAAAGAAAAATTCTGCTTCTAGATCTTCTGGAGAAATGTGGCCAATTTATAGCCATGTAAAATGGAAAGTAAGCAAAGAAATGCTGTTATTTTATATTCCTCCACTCCTCTACATCTTGATGATGTCTCTTTGTGTTCAAATTTCCATGAAATCTATATGGGAATTAAGAGAAGTGATATATTCTAGTTTACAGAACAGGGTGGAGAAGGTGTGAAAGTGACTCTAAAAGATAAGAAGAAAACAGCCAGTGTCCACACTAGAAGGTAAGTGTCATATTGGTGGTGACATTGTCCATTTACTCTGCTGTATCTCAACACTTAGAGTCATGACTGTTATAGTTTACATCTTTACTATCTCAAAATTTTCATGCATTTGGATTGGACATAATCAAAATGGGCTCTCAGAGGCACAACCTAGAAGTGGGTTTTCCTGTTCCAAGCTTCTCTCTTCTCTCATTGTTTCCTGGATGCCATTGGGTGAGATTTTTCCCTCTCCTACATCCTTCCACCAGGCCATTTGGGCCTTTAATCCAGTCAAACATGAAATAATCCCTCTAAAAGCATGAGCAAGTTTTTCTGCTCTATACTATAAGTATTTACATTTTATTCCAGTTATGGAAATGTATAGAATGCAGAAAGTCGGCACCAAAGAGGTGCAGTCATTTCTGTTAACACTATGATCATGTGATTCAAAGCATTTGGAACTGTTTTTTTTGGAGGAGTTGGTAACATTTCGGACGTGTAGATTAGAGAATCACTAGAATGTTATAAGTAGTATTTGATGGGCAATACTGGTCGGGTCTCAGACCATAAGGTTGACAAGAATGTGGACAGTGGAGACTAGGCTAATAGTAATGTTTTAGTTGGGAATGAGAACTATATTGGAAACTGGACTAGAGACCATGTATCTCTTATTCTGATCAATAATTTGGTTATATTTTTCCATGTCCTAAAAGTTTACATGAAGCTGAATTTAGAAGTGGTGGACTAATTAATGTGGTGGGTGGGATTTCAAGGCAGCACAGTATTCTTGCTGTATCATGTGTACTTCTGGATGCTTTAAACAAGATCTACAGTAATAACCATGAACTAAAAGCAGAGTAAAAAAAAATGAAAATTTTACAACTTGACCTGAAAGGAAGCATGTGTGAAGTTGGAGCCAAAGAGAGCACAGCTGCTAAAAGAGAATTAGCACAAAAGAATCCAGATTCTATTAGGACAATAGGAAAGGCACGTTGGTGATATCAATAACAGCCCAGACCACACTCATCAAAGACTCAAGGATAAAAAGGTAACATCTTTGAAAAATCTTTTCTTGAGAATAGGACCCCAGGGTTCCTACTCAGCGACAACTAGCCAAGTATATATTAAACTTGAGTTCACTCATCCAGAGACTCAGAGCCTCTGAAGCCTTGGTCCAAGGGGGCTTGAATTGGCTAATATAGGGGGCCAGCGAGATGGCTCCACAGAACAAGTGCTTGCCTTGCAAGCACAAGGGCCTGAGTTTAACCCCCGGTTCTGAAAAAAAAGAATTGGCTAATATATTTTATATACATGATAGCATATATCATGTATATGTTTCTGTATTTTTCAGGTACTTAGAGTGTAAAAGATGTGGGGTCACGGAGTGTTCCAAATAGATTTCAGAAGACCTCAGAGGCCAGACAAAAATGTGTGGCAGGGTCACAGTCACCGCCAAGAGCCCCTAAAAGGGTTATATGTGAAACTGTGAGGGTGAAACCTAAAGGTCAGTGGAAATTCCAGCAAGTTACAACACTCCAGCAATGCAGAGCATCTGAGGGAAGCCACGGCCACCAAGCAGTACCTGCCCAAGAGAGACATCAAGCAAGTTGCAGCCAGTAAGGCTTCAGTGGCAGGGCTGTGCCAGTCTTTTAGAACTCTCATTTCAGTCCAGCCATCCCTAGGTGCTGGGCTTGAAGCTACAGGATTTAATTGCTGTCATGCTTAGTTTTGATGTTGCTTCAGTCTGATTCCCATTGCCCTGTTCTTTCTTCTTGAGTGAGAATGTTTTCACTATGCCATTGCATGTTGCAAGTATTTGACTTTCATTTTCATTTCTATTGGAACTCGTGATTAAGAGTTGGCCTTAGGTCTTAGAGAATTTAGAATTAGACATTACCACAATGCTAGAACTGTTGAGAATTTTGTGATTCTTAGCAATGCACTAAATGCTTTTTTACATGAGGAGATGGGCATGGCCTTTGGAGGGCCAGGGCATGAACGTTGTGGTTTGGATCGAAGTATCTCCCAAGACTATCATGTATAGGGAGGCAGGGCCCATCTAGGAGAGGTGTGCTCCTTGGATCATGCCCTGAAAGCTGTAATCTTGTCCCTGACTCCATGAACAAACCTTCTAAGACATGAACCAGGGGCTGGTGAGATGGCTCAGTGGTCTAAAGCACCTACTTGGAACAAGCTTGGCAAAGCACAGGGACCGCGGTTCAATTCCTCAGCACCACATGCCAGCCAGCCCCGCCCCCTGGTGGGCTGAGCTGGCCACACACACACACACACACACTAAATAAATGTTAAATAAATAAATAAATAAATAAATTTTTAAGACATGAACCAACATAAAGCTCTCCTTTTTAAAATATGTATTTTGTTCTAGTGACAGGAAAGTCTGTACTATGGTGGCATTCACATAGTTCATGCAGCATCATTGTAGGTGGGTGGATGGATGGGCATGTTAGATTGCAGGCATATAGCTATCAAGCAAAACATGGACAGTACAAAAAGATATAAAAGAAGGCTAAGCAGATTATTTGACTTTTATTTCCTAAGTAGATAGCATCTTTCCAAATAAGCACTACTATTAGTGGAGAGCTATGAGCCTGCCCTACCAGATAATGAACTTCCAAAATTACTACTTGGTATGACTGAATACATACATTATAATATTCCGAGATTAACAGAAGCCCTATTTTTCCCTTAAAATATTTTACTCCAAGTTTGTCCATGTAAATTTATGATTATAGACATAATGATAATAGACCCAACTAAATCTTTCCATGTTAACACAATAGACCACATTAAAGGTAGTGATTGTCCACTATTTTACATATATTATATATGTGTATATATATAAATTTATATTTATATAGTGTGTGATCAGATAATATAATGTTTAAATTTTTAAAAACATGTCATAGCAAACATATTTTCATTCATTCCCCTCAAAATACTTCCTGTCACGTTCACCCACTGTTCCTTAGCGCTTTACACTTTCTAAGATGATTCTGCAAGTCCTCTTTCATGAGTGCATTTAGTTGTGGAGTCACAGTTGCCTCAGTGGCCTGAATCAATTCATAATGTTTCCTTTCGTGGTGTTCTGACTTCGGGCAACAGTGGAAGTCACCCAGTGCCAGGTACAATGTTCGATGTGGATGAACACACACTGTAATGTTTCTATAAGGTCTCTTTCTATTCAGTGCACTTGCCTGCAGTGTGCACTATATGTTTTATCACAATTCATAAGCTATTCTCAAAAGAGGATGCCTTGCTTACTTTTCTTGTTGCTGAATCAAAATACCTGGCACGCAAAAGTAAAGGAGAAAAGGGGTTTTGGGAGGTTCGCAGTGTGTAGTGGCTTCACCCCATGGTAAGCTGGCTCCAAAGCAGGGTGGCAAGGCAGAAGGGCATCATAGAGGAGAAACAGCAGTTCAACTCATGGAAGGCAAGAGGCAGCCAAAGCACCAAGCAGGGGCAGCAGCAGTCTTTCTGTCCCTTCTGCTCCAACGCGACTGCCTGCCTGGCACTCACTCCCTTAATCCAGCACTGCGCACTTAATCACAGCAGCACACTCCTAGGTCAGCCACCTCCAAATGCCCCAGCTATAATTACATGTGACTTTGGAGGGACATCTAGACAGAAGTTGTGACAGAGGACTTCCAGAACTGCTTCTGAAAAAGGCAAGAATTATAGAATAAGTGCTTTCAAAGATAGAGGGAATATTTTAATAGGAGTTACATCAATGTGTCTGATAGTGATTTTTTATTTAAATGTGTTATTTATTATAATCAGTACATATATTTGGATCCGTCTGTCTGTCTGTCTATCTGTGTGTGTGTGTGTGTGTGAGTGTGTGTGTGTGTGTGTGCATGTGTGTGCACCTTTCAAAACATGAAACTTGTTATGAAAAGGCAATATTCTGGTACTGCATACTCTTTGGGAATCAAAGCAAGAATATGTACAGTGCTGTGCCACCAATTATAAAGGAGTAGAATTTATATTCTAGGGCAGATTGCAAAATGGGGAAAATTAAACTTTGAAAATGGAAAATGAAGTGTATGACCCTCTTCCTATCAGAAAGTAGAGTACTTCAGACTATGAAGTGTGAATGAATATAATCAAACCAGAGAAACTACTGAATACTTGGGGCTACCTTACCTTCACCCTGGGCTCGCCTGATGGATGATGGAAGATTCACGGCCCTCCCTGAAAATCTACCATCAAACATGGGAGTGCCACAGCCCAAGATGAGCGTCTGCCCCATAACTATGGTCATGAAGTAATCTCAGTCATCCTACCTCACAAACACTGATCAGCACAAGAAATACCAATTACCTAATCAATCCAAAATCTCTAGTACAAGGGCTGGACAGACAGTTCAGCCAATTAAAGGGCCTGCTTAGGCAGATGCAGGGACTGAGGTTCGATTTCCAGAGTGTCATTCTGGCCCTGCCCGCAGGGCACTACTGAGACTGGGCATAGTGGCATGCATCTTTAATCCCAGCACTTGGGGGGCTGGAAATAGGGGGATCACCATGAGTCCAATCTGTGTAGTGAGACCCTGTACTACACCCATAGAAAATACCCTCAACACAAAAATAATAAACGTTCTTTAATTGTAGGACTTTTTTTTTCTTTTTTTTTTAGCACAGGTTCTATAGGGTCTACATGGTCTCATTACATAGATTGGACACTTAGTGATTCTCCTGTTTTCAGCCTCCCAAGCCCTGGGATTACAGGTGCATGCCATCACACCCAGTCTCACTTGCCATCTCAGCAAGGGCTGGCACAGCACGCAGGGGATCAAACCCCAGGTGCTACGCTGTGCCTAAGCAGGCACTTTAGTCCGCTGAGCTATCTGGCTGGCCCTGTTATCTTTCTTTTTCTTTTTTCTTTTCTTTTTTT
>NW_004524737.1:4046301-4049365 GCF_000260255.1 Octodon degus | reverse complement strand
GTGCAGGGCTCACTACACAGCTCAGACTCATAATGTCCCTGCTGTCTTCAGCCTCCCCAGGCTGGGATTACAGGCATGAGCCACCACGGCTCATACATCCTGGAGGCGGGGGCCAGCACAGCGTGAGGAACCATGAATCGACCTCTGGTTTCCCATGCTTGCCAAAGCAGGCTCTTAATCCACTGAACTACCTCGCCAGCCTTAAGACTGGGTTTTGAAAGTATCTGTCATGCATAAAAAATTAATTGATAAATGAAAATCACATTTTTCCTTAATAGAACTCTTTTATTTTTGATAAAAAAGAAGTCACTGGGACTGGTGAGATAGCTCAGTGGTCTAAAGTGCCTGCTTAGGCAAGCTTAGGCAAGTGTGCAGGGACAGTGGTTGAATCTCCGGCACCACATGCTGTGCCAGCCCTGTCCCCAGGGCAGGCTGAACTGGCTACACACACACACACACACACACACACACACACACAATAATAATAATAATAATAATAATAATAACAATACTGTAATTTATCATGCCTAAATTTTAAGAGTGATTAGAGCACACAGAAGATGAAGGAGTGTGCTGGAGGAGTTTTACTCCGACCCCACCCTGGAGCCCTAGGCTTCCTCCTTACAATGTCATGCTTTCTATAGGACTCAGTTTTGGAATTGAATGTGTTTAGGAAAGATTGAATCATACGGGTTACACATGAATGTATCTACTTGCTACCTTGACGCATGTTACAACATATTGACTTCAACAATGGCACCATCATGCTTATTTATATTTCAAATTTACTAGGCTGATGCTGTACTCTATTTTCAGACACTTCTGCTTTTGCTAAAGAGGAATTTCAGCATCATGCTCAAGAAGTGATTTGAATAGAACCACAGAAAAGAAACAGATGCTGAAGGGCAGAGCGCAGAAGCATCGCAGATTAGGAATAGGGAATCGTGTCAGGAGAGGTGCAAACCAGGCAACACAAGTCCACTCCTCTCAGTTTTTCCAGTAGTGGACTCTAATCATATGTGTGTATCACAAATTCGACTAACATGTAATGTAATTTAGTCACTTAGAAGAATTTATAATATTCAAAACTCTATTTTTTGCTGTGTCTCCTTCCTAATCTGAGCAAGATAACCCAAAAATAATCACCCAAGAAAGTGATTACAATAAACCTTAATGCAAAGGTCATATACTAAACACTAAATGAAAACAGTAATATGTTATGTACATACGTGCCATGTACATGAATGTATTGGAGATACACTGCACACATTACATGCTGGAGTCCATGCTGTGGCCATACAGGTTTCTCCTCTCTTCTACTCTCTTCACACAACCCTGTTTATTAAATTTTTGCTTCCAGAGGTAAAAACAAAACATAGTTATTAATGTAATAGGTCTTTTGCTGATAAAATGGGAGGAAAAGGCAATTATATTGGAAGGGTGTTAATCGATTACAAGCATGAGCTCTATGAGAGAGCAAGGGAGCTGCTTTTAGGGCTCCATGAAATACAACTGCCAAAACAATGCATCATTTAAAAAAATGCAATTTGAGGTGGTCCCTTGTCCTGCCACAATTCAGGAAAATGAAGTCCTTTCTGAAATTATAAAGCAACAACGCGAAACCAGATAAAACAAATTGATTTAATATCTTGCGGACACATGACACCTTCGTCTCGGAAAACTTTACCACGTGACACCTTGCATTTCCATAGCGTTTTTCTGCTGAGATGTTTCAAAGCCTGTTGCACCAATACGAATTCAACTGTGTTTCATTCCCTTAAAGTAGGGATTTAGTCTCTGCATCCCCGTTTTACAGGCAAGCACATTAATGTCTTGCTGAAGGGCACTCAGCAAAACGTAGGTCAGTTAGGAAATTGGTCTTTGAAATCTTAATTTCCGATTCCTTGTTCCGGTCTCTTGACAAAATTGTTTTCCAAATAGAGAAACATATTACTCTGCAGCTAAAGAGCAAATTAAAGACATGCTGTCTCAAGTAATCTTATAAATGTGTTTTAAAAGCCACCAGTACCCCTGAGAGGTTTACCATCTGGTTCCCATGGTGGCGAAAGTAAAAAGAAACAGGGCTGAGGGTGCAGGGGAAACTGGATTCAGGGAGAGGTTGGCAGAGGCAGACTGCTCTTTTGGCTCCAGCCTCTGGAGCTCAATCTCTACGCTAGTTTATTTAAATGCTAAATCTGTGCGATTCCTGGTGGAATTTCAGTGAAGAGAAAACAACAGAATGTGAATACTTCTAAGCAATATATGGGAAATGTATTTAGTAGTTAAAGATTACAATCTATGATAGGCAAAGTCCAAGATGGAGCCCAGTAAGCTGTGCCTCCTGGCACTTGAGCACTCATACATTTTTTTCCTACACTGAGTCAGGGTGAAGTCATAAATGAGTCTGGGCAATCTGCAGATTTTACCTCAGTTTCTCTTGTAACTTACTCTGGAAAGTCAACCACCAGGCCATGAAAATACTCAAACAACTCTGAGAAGAGGCTCCATTTTCAAGAGGTGCTCAGACCCCCTGCCCACAGCCAACACTACCATCCATCTTGAAAGCAGGTATTGACACCCTAGCCTAGCTTGGGGACCACTACATCTAGTGACCTACCCTAGCCTAGCTTGGGGACCACTACATCCAGTGCCCTCCTCACCAGTGACTCCAAGCCTGAGATTCACAATCAAGCTAATCCTAAAATGGGACCTATAGAAAATGTGGGCGGTAACACACTTTAGTTGACTTAGTCACCTAGTATTGGAGAGATCTTTTATAAAGTGAATGTATAATTGAACACTTAATAGGTCTGAAGAAAGTGGGTAAATAGTTGAATCAGTTGTTTCAATCCAATTCAACAACTATTTAACAGATGACTTCTTCCTATTGAGGAGTACAAAATAGACAGATATTAGTAGGTAATAACTGAGCCCCAGCTAGGACAGAAGTATCTTAATCAACCTAGAAATAAAACACCTTGGGCTAGGGAGATAGCTCAGTAGAATAAGCACTTGCCTGGTAAGTGCAGGGTTCTGAGTTCAATCCCCAGTACTGAAGAAAGAA
>NW_004524737.1:4045596-4046096 GCF_000260255.1 Octodon degus | reverse complement strand
TTTATGAATACTCTGTACAATGGCTTTCTATTAAAATCATGTGCTGGGCTGTGTCTGGTAGCTAACTTAACCTCACCTGCCGTCTCTCCAAAGATACTGAGTTTTAGGACTAAGCGCTTGCTTAGGTAAGCTCAGGGACAGGGGTTTGATCCCTGGCACTACATGCTATGCCATCCCCACCCCTCAGCTTGCTCAACTGAGTCTGGGCATGGTAGTGTATGCCTGTAATCCCAGTGCTGGGGAGGCTGAAAACAGGAAGATCACTATGAGTCTGAACTGCACAGTGAGACCCTGTACCAAATACATTAAATTAAGTTTTTAAAAAACTGACCTTGGGTCTCCCCAACCAACTAAGTCTTTGATCTCCAAAGCTACAGAAAATGTGTCCTTTCAGTTTCATGTGACTCCATCCCCATTGGGACCCAATTTATGCCGTGATTAGCTCCTTCAGGTGTCACCTTCTTTAAGAGACATTTCTGAAGCACTTTTACTAACTTAAC
>NW_004524737.1:4034831-4044876 GCF_000260255.1 Octodon degus | reverse complement strand
ATGAGCTATAAATAGTACATGATGTCCAATTAAGAAAGCAGCCTGTAGTAGAAATATGTCTTTTAAAGCACTGAACTTTCCACTGCAATAGGAAGTCAGAGTAAGCGATGCCATATGTTGAAATCAAGATACTGTGGTATGTGATGAAGACTTAGTCTCCAGCCTGTGGACCTACTGAGAGATGATAGAAAGATGGGCCCTCATGGAGGAAAATGAGGTCGTTGACCCTGCCCTTAGAGGAGCTGCCAGCCAGCCTCCTAGCCCCTTCCTGCATTTCTTTTAGCTTCCTGGAAGCCACAGGCTGAGGCGTTTTCTCCATGAGAGTGCTCCGCACTATGAAACCCCAGCTCCAAAGGCAAAGGAGGCTAAATGATCATGGGATGAAACTTCTGAATTCAGGAGCCAAAATGAATCTTTCCTCCTTGTCTATTGGCTATCTCAAGTATTTTGTCACTGTGTTGGAAAGCTGATGGCACAAAAGAGAAGCATTTTTCACATGGACTTCAATTTTAAAATGGTGTATTTGTTTATTTATTTACTTTCTTTTTGCAAAATGTCAGGGAAGCTTTAGATCATCTAGGTGGGTACACAGTCACAGACCATGCTGAGAAGAGAGGGAGACAGACAGAGAGAGAGAGAGAGAAAGAGAGAGAGAGAGAGAGAGAGAGAGAGAGAGAGAGAGAGAGGCAGAGACACAGAAGGAGAAACAGAAGGAGAGACAGAGAGAGAGAGAACAATAAAACTAACCACCTAAATGATGATAGTACATATAATTTGCAATGTAAGTGGAGCATCCGATCAATGGAGTAATTTACACTAGTGGTTGAAAAGATCAGAAGTGTGGGGGGATCTACGACCTAGCATAAGGAACTACAAAGGAACTGTTTCCCAAATGAAGAGTGGTGTTATGTTTCTTTCCCTCAGCACCTATACACTTTGTACAGAGCTTGTGGTCACACTGACAAATAGAACCCAAACACAACCCTCTAGGTTCTCTGCCTGGCAGATGAAACAGTCCAGATCCATCAAAAATAGCTCTTTTTGGCTTTTACCTGCTTTTATATGGATAACACACTGTATTGTTCCTAGAATAAAATGCTACAATTTTCCACATCTCATAGAAGCTAGAAAGATCTTTACAGATAACTTGACCAAAGAATGTGACAGAAATCCTGCAGAGGAACTTCTGAGGCCAGCCCCTAAAAGGCCACAGAGCTACCATCTGATGTTCCTCTCGAGACCTCCCTCTGCTTTGTGTTTCTTCTTAATTTTCTAAGTGGGAAAATGCCATAGAATGGATTCCTAGGGATGATAACTTTCTTTTTCTTAATCATAACCTAAATGATAACCATGATAAACACTATTAGTTCAAAACTTTCTTCTTATTGAACTAAGAGAAAGTAGCTGTATATCTATCCACTACAAACACACTCTCCCACTTTATCTTTGACAAAGGGGCCAAATATGCTTACTGGAAGAAAGATAGCCTCTTTAAAAAACGGTGCTGGAAAAACTGGCTCTCTACATGCCGAAAACTAAAAATTGACCCAGGTCTATAACCATGCACTAAGCTAAAGTCAATATGGATTAAAGATATAAACATTAAAACAGAAACGCCAAATCTTCTGGAAGAGAAAGTAGGTGGAACTCTTGAAGATATAGGGATAGGTAAACAGTTCAGGAACAAAAATCAAATTGCATGGGTAATACTTGAAAGAATTAATAACTGGGACTTCCTCTTATTGAGAAGTTTTTGCATGTTTCTTCTTTAGACTTTTCTAAGATTAACGTTTTTTAGGAGGGTTGTGATCTCCTAGCCTTTATGCTTTTTCACTGCACCTTAGGGGAGCCTCAGCAATTTTTCAGCCTACAACCTTGTCTAGGTGATCAAAGTCCCTCAGCAATGTAAAACCACTCAGAACATTTGACAATGACCTCTAAATGCACACTCTATTATCTCTACGCAATTATAGCATATAAAATTATGCTCTTTTGCTGGCTCTTTTTAAAACTTATATTCATACATAACATTAGTTAACTTTTACTGTCATGTATTTGTTTGTGTGTTTGTTTGCCTCAATAGTCTACAATTTTCTAAAGTACAACCACCAGGAAACTCGTTAACTTGATTTGCATATAACAGAATATCAACTTTTATTGATATGGTTGATTAAATTTTCCAAATATGGCAACAGAGAGCTTTTTTCCTATGTGTGTTTTTAAAGCCTTGTGGACAATACTATCCCCAACCAAAGATGGTAGCTATGCTTCCTCTCCTTGAATGTACGAGGACATTTATATATTTCCCACCATGAGGATATGGTGGAAGTGACATCAATCTTACACCAGTATATAAAGGCAAAGTAGTTCCTACCTGGTTTCCTTCTCTTGTTCTCAGTCCATAGTCTCTGGAGGCCAGAGTTCAGCATCGGAAAGTTTTCAGGCTGAAAACTTGTGGATGGACCACATAGAGACAGAGAGAGAAAGCTGCTGACCTCAACCATTATAGCCTTCAGCTGTTTAAGTCTTCACAGCCTACAAACAGAAAGAAACACCGCCAGTTTGACTACAGTGCAGCAGGGAATCAGAGCAAGTGTTGCCCTGGAAATCACAGCCTGTTCCTCAAAATGTGAATGATAATAACAATAAAAACTTAATATGATTTTGAGCCACTAATGTTTAGATAATTTGTTTTCCTCATAAACAATGAAAACATGCTGAATTTGTTGTCATAGCTTTATATCCATAAAGCTAAACACAAGTGCAGTTAGTACAGCAATCTGAACACTTTTCAAGGTATAGGCACGTTTTTGCTTTTAATTTAATTTTATTCCTTGTGCTTTGTACATTGTTTCCTCTTAAATTTTCTATTCTGTCTTTTTCCTTTTAGATGACTGGAGATTGAATGAAAAGTCTTATGCAGGTCAATCTCAGGCTCCACATGGAGCCCTTTCACACCCACTCCCCACACTGTCCTGACATGTTCACTTAACATCAAGAATTCTCACTAATATGTTAATGACTTCTTTCATTGGAGTATATGCTTTAGGACAGGATTTGTGTGTTTTATTTACAGATGAATTTCTGGTGGATGCAATAACAGCTGTTGTGCTCTTGGTCTATCATAGAAGTGAATAAAAACCTAGTTGCTTTTGGAAGTAAACAGAAAATTTAAGCACAAGTATTGTCAATGATTGACATACACAAATACTCCCATGACTTTTATTTGTGGTTACTGAACTACACAATGAATTTGAGTGATGCCTTTATTTTGTATGAATGCCCACATTCTAAAGTTCATGTCTTAAACTGAAAACATGAATTTACTTTATCTTTTCACCCTTGGGTCATATTATAATCCCTTTAATTTTTCTCATTATAAATCTAAGGTATTATTTAATATTTCATATTAAGAAAACACCTTTTTCATAAAAACTGGTTATGAACATTGCCTCTTTTCTTGATCTAGGGGTGTTCTTACTTCAATATTTTCTTCATCAATTTTATATTGTATGAGTTTTTTTAAATTTTTTTCCTGAACTTGTTAAGATTTTCAAAAGCTATTGAATTAAAATAACCAAATTTAATCTGCTGTTTGCTCTTTCTCAATCACTAATGAAGATGTACAACAAGTGCAGTTTCCCAGCTTTTTGTCATATTTCTTTATTTGCCTTTCTCAGCTAGCCATCATACTAACTCATCCAACTCATATCAAGTCCAATTTGGAAAGATGCCCTTTAAAAATAACTAATTTCAGCCTTGTTATTCTTGATGCATGCATTCTGTGTGCACCAACATTAAACCAAAAGCACAGAGTAGTTTCCTGATAAATAAGAGAGAAATTCAAGGAGATATGAAATAGACTAAAACATTGCTGCACCTGCCTTATAATGCTATTATTTTCCATGATATAAAAAATTTTGATCTGACTGAAGCCAGGTAATTCTCTATTTGACACATAGCTTCTTAAAGGAAATAAGTATAATATAACATAATATAATACATATCATAATGGAGTAAACTAGCCAGACAGCCTTAATATCGATACAATTGATTTCTTGGGAAGGTTGAGGTAGCAAGATTTAACTCATGTGTTCATGCTCTCTTAGCAATCTTGTTCTCAGAGTCATAAGAAAAGGTTTCAAGCAAATTATTCACAGGTGGAGAGCTAATTTGTAATTCTCTTAAATTTGCACTGTTTCACCTCCAAAATAAAGCAGAGCTACTCCTTTCTGATTAAAATCCTTGCTGCCATAACATTGTAACATATTTGGAACATGGAAAACTTTGCGCATAATTACCACACAGTAAGACATTCTGGGTTGTGTAAAGTACACGATCCGGTTGTGAATGTAAAATGGCATTTCATAGGGGGCTCTGTCCAGCACTTTGCTTCACTGACCTGCTGTACTGTCATGATCTGCAACCTCCTCTGCCAGCCGAGGTGCTGAATGATCCCTCACTGCCCTGATGCAATTTGTCATTAGTCCAGAAAGGGAGTCATCCCACCCTCTCCATCTCATTCTCTAAAGAGATAAAAATACTTTATTATTCACATCATTGTATAATTTAGTCTTAGAAGCGTTCGACTTTTGGTAAGAACAGCACACTTTATCTAAGCAAGAAAGGACAATAAACTTTGGAGTCCAGCACTGCATTGACACTTAATAAAGCATTTTTGTTCTCATTTTCTATTCCTCTTGTTACTATAATGTAGGTTGATTGCCATTCAAATGAGCCTCAAATCAGGGAACAAAAATGACCCAGGGGGAATAAATACAACCATTAAGAGAATGAATCAAATCAAGATCCTGTCCCTCAATTGCCTTACATCTCTTTCCCTTCCTTCCAACCTTGACTGCCCACAACACGTGCATTGTAGTTCAAGCCCCTTTTGGAGGAAAACATACATTCTCTATTCCCTTTAGTCTCCAGACTGTGGCAAGAAGAGATATTTACCCAAATGATTCACCCACATATCTCTCCATGCCCCAAACAATACTGGCACATCAGTCACCTAGAATTTCTTGAACCACTTCCCCAGGCTTGCCCTTCTACAAGCCTTACCCTCATGGGCACCTATGGAATGTTCCTCTCCAGGACTGAATTCAGCACTGACCCCTGACTTTGTCCATGGTATGAAATTTTTCATTTTCTATAACTGACAGGACTTAACTACTCAAAAAGGGTCCCTATATTTCTGGAAAGAGATAGAAATTCACTTTATAAGCTTATTTTTCAACATCTCTCAGGTAATCCAAAACCTTGCAACAACAGAGAATTTCTAATACCCTCTGCCTTTGCTACTTTCCTGCTGTGGACCTTCACTCTCACTGTTCCTCTCCCCTTGAGTTCTTCCTTTGAATCTTTTCCGGTTGAAGGTTGACTTATTCTCTCATATGGATGCTCAGCAAGTGTACGAGTTTCTTGATTAATACCAATAGAATACTGCAGTGGGCTGAGTTACATTCCTCCAAAATGCATACTTTAAGGGGCTAACTCTCAGAACCTATGAAAACTTCCACACTCCAAGAGAGAGCTTACATAGAGATAATTAAATTACAAAAAGGGTCATTGGATCAGCCTCTTCTCCAGTGTGCTAGTGTCCTTATAACAAGAATTAAATCACAGGCACAAAAGGAAGGGAGATACCATGTGGATGTATACAGGAAAGAGGAACAAGTAGGCCATGGAAAGAGGCCTGAGAAGAGACCAAACACATAGACACCTGAAACCAGACTCCTGGCCCCCAAAACTGTGAAAAAATGTATTTCTGATTCTTTAAACACCTAAACTGTGGTACCCTGAATGGCAATAAATATAAATGATTAGAAACACAAATTATGGGACAAATTGTGGGACATATTGTGTCTTTGCATAACACTTGAGATCTCAAAACAGAAGAAATAATTTAAAAATTAATGGATAATAAGTGACATCTTCATGTACTCTACTAAGCCATCATGTAAGAACTTATAAAATTGATGAATTATTTACAATGTTATATTAAAAATGAATATAGTGGGGCCAGCAAGATAGCTTAGTAGAATAAAGTGTCTGCTCAGGCAGCGCCATAACCACAGTTCAATGCCTGGTACCACATGCCATGCCAGCCCTCGCCCCCAGGGCAGGCTGAGCCAGCCACAGAGTCTGGACACAGTGGCACATGTCTATAATCCCAGCGTTGGGGAGGCAGAAAACAGGAGGATCACTAAGGGTCTCAGGTGCATAGTGAGACCATGTAACAATCAAATGCATTTTAAAAAGAAGAAGAAGAGAGGTTATGGAGGAAAGAGACTTTAGTATGGATCTACATGTAACAGAAGGACTTTGTATAAAGAGCATTAAGAAACAAACAACAGTGAGGCTTCATGTTAAATTTCCACCATCACTTGCACCTACCTTCACAGCCTGATTAGCCTTTGCAGGATAAAGCTTTGAGCCTGTACTTCTGTGCTGGAACGGCCACTCTTGTGGCCATTTCCAATGGATTCCACGAGTGGAACTTGGATATAGACTTCTCTCATTGCAGACAGGATACCTGCTGACCAAAATTAAGGAATCAAAGATTCATTAGCTCAGTTTGTGGAGGTTTCAGTCCATAATCAGCTGGCTCCAACATATGGTCGCACAGGGCAGAAGGGCAACAGTTTGGGGCAGCAGAAGACAGCAAAAACAACAAAAGCAATGAGGAAGGAGTGCAAGAAAAATTGAAAATGTAATAAAAAAAATCTGCAAACAAAAAAAAAAAGCCCAGGTTCTGATGGGTTCATAGCTGAATTCTGCAAGAAATTTAGGGAGAACCTAGTGCCAATATACTCAAACCCTTCAATGAAATTGAAAGTGAAGAAGTTCTCCCAATTTCATTCAAGGTAGCAAGTACTGCTCTGATACCAAAACAAGAGAAGGACTCATCCAACAAAGAGAAATACAGACCAATATCTCTAATGAAGATAGATGAAAAAATCTCCAATAAAATACTAGCAAACAGAATGCAGCAAATCATCAAGAAGATTATATATTATGACCAATTGGTACTTATTCGAGGAATTCAGGGATGGTTTAATATACACAAAACCATAAACTTAATACACTACATCAACAGAGTCAAAGACAAAAAAAATCATATTATCATTTTAATAGATGCGTAATCTCTTGGAAAAGTATAACACTCATTCATGGTAAAAACAGAAAATCAGAATAGATGGGCTTTATCTCAAACTGATAAAAGCCATCAATGACAAACGAACCACCAACGTTATAGTTAATGGACCCTTCACTTTAAAATCAGGAGCAAGACAGGGATGCCCAATGTCAACAGTTCTATCTAATATAGTTCTGGAAATATTAGCCAGAACAATTAGACAAGAGAACGAAATAAAAGGAAGGATGATTGGAAAGGAAGAAGTGAAATAATCATTATTTGAAGATTGCATGATACTGTACATACAAACCCAAAAAATTCCACTATGAGACTTGTAGATTTAATAACCAAATTCAGTAGTATAGCAGGATACAAATTTATCCTCAAAAATCAATAGAATATCTATACACAAACAATGAACTCACTGAGGGAAAATTATGGGAACCATGCCTTTTACAGTAGTATCCTAAAAAATGAAATACTTAGGAATCAATCTCAGGAAGTAAATAAAAGATTTATACATGGAAAATTATAGTACTCTGAAAAAAGGGATTATAGAGGATTTCAGAAAATAGAAAGGGATTTTAGTTCCTAGATAGGAAGAACCAACATTGAGAAAATGGTCATAATCCCAAAAATGTTATACAGATTCAATATAATCCCAATTAAAATAGCATTAGTATAACTCACAGAGTTAGAAAAGCATTCCTAAAATTCCTCTGGAACCAGAAAAGACCTAGAATAGCAAAATCAATACTGAGCAAGAGAAGAAAGGAAAAAGGCATCACAATTCCTGACTTCAAATTATATGCCAAAGCTACTGTGATAAAATCAGCATGGTATCAACATAAAAACTGACTAGAAGATCAATGGAACACATTAGAAGACATATACACAACTACAAGCATGCTCAGCCACCTTATCTTTGACAAAGGTGTCAAACATGGTCACTGGAATAAAGATAGCCGCTTTAATAAATGGTGCTGGAATACTGGCTTTCCACATGCAAAAGCTTAAAATAGACCCATGTCTTTCACCATGCCCAAAACTACAATAAAAATGAATCAAATTTTAAATATTAATATTGAAACACTAAATCTTCTGAATAAGAAAGTGGGTAGAAACCTAAAGGACATAGGAATAGGTAAACAGTTCTTGAATAGAAATCAAATAGCATGGGAAATACTTCAAAGAATCATCAATTGGGATATTATCTTTTTAAAAATTTTCTGCACATGAAAATAAATCACCAACAGAGTAGGAAGAAAACCCATGAGACAGGACACAATTATAGCAGACAGGACTCCTATCTATTACATAGAAAGTATTTAAAAAATCAAGCCCCCAAAGTTCAAAGACCCAATCCAAAAATGGGCATACAAGATGAATATATACCTCACAAATGAAGGGATACAAAAGAAAAATAAATATATGAAAAAATGTTCAACATCACCGGCCTTTCAAGAGATGCAAAATGAAATAATGATGAAATATCACCTTATGCCAGAAAAAAAAATGGCTAACATCAAGAAGTCAACCAATAATGAATGCTGGAGAGGATGTGGGGAAAAGGAACCCTCCTCCATAGTTAGTGGGATTGTGGACTGGTACAAGCATCATGGAAATCAGTGTGTACATTCCTCAAAAGGCTGGGATTGAAAGTGCCATTTAAGTGAGCTGTTCCCCTCCCAGTTATTTTTCCAAAATGAGAAATCATATCACATTGAAATATGTGTACTCATGTTTATAGCAGCACAATTTGTCACAGATGTACACTGGAAACAACGAAAATGCCCATCAACTGAGAAATGGATAAAAAAAACATGGAATTTTCAAGCAATGGAGTAGTATTAAACTATAAAATATAAATTTGAGGCTTTTGTAGATAAATGAACCAGCTAGAGCCTACATTGGTAAGTAAAATAAATCAGATCCACATGTACAAACATCATATCATCTTGCCAGTATGAGAACCAGAAAGAGCAATGTAAATCTAAAAGCTACTACAGATACTGTGAAAGAAAGAAATTGTTCATGGGAACGAAAAACTGGGTTGAGTAAAAGACAAATCAAAGAAAGGAAAATATATTTATCTATCTATGCAGAATAGTTTGGATAATTTCATTGTTCATTTCTGCTTTTCTTTTGAAAGAAGCAGTTAATGCTTAAATTTTTTTACTCTGATTTTTTTCATCATTTTAAATGCTTATAACTTCTTTTTTGTTGTTATTGTTGTTTGTTTTGTTTTGTTTTTGGTTTTTGCTGTTTTTTTGTTGTTGTTTTTTTTTGTGTGTGTGGAACCAGGGATTGAACTCAGGCCCTTGAGCATTTATTCTGCTGAGCCGTCTCCCCGGCCCTGTTATTATTTTGTTTTGTTTTCTTTTTTCTTTAAATGAATCTTACACATTGTTCACATTTATATCTGGTAATCTGAACAACTATTTAAGGGTAGCATCCTATGGCGGGGGGGGGGACCTGCCAGTTTGCTCAGTTGTTTAAGTGTCTGCTTATGCAAATACAGTCAAGGCAGGATACCTTGGTTTGATCTCCAGCTGCACATGCCTCAGCAGACCCACCATTAAGGCAGCCTGAGCCACCAAAAAAAGAAAAAAAAATATCCTTCTGAACTTTTTGGGCTGACCAAATAACTCAGTGGATTAAAGCACCTGCAGCTGGGGAGATGGCTCAGTAGAATAAGCACTTACCCGGCAAGTGCAAAGGCCTGAGTACAATCCCCACTCCTGAAAAAGAGTACTTGCAAGCAGGGGCTAGGGGTTCAATCCCTGGGGCTGCCCTGCCAGCCCTGACCCAGCAGGGGCTTGTTGAGGAGGTAATTGAGACTGGGTATGGGGGCCAGGGTGGTGACTCAGTGGAATAAGCACTTCCATGACAAGCACAAGG
>NW_004524737.1:4025696-4034659 GCF_000260255.1 Octodon degus | reverse complement strand
AAAAAAAAAAAAAAAAAAAAAGATAGCATCATGTAATACAGCAACCATTGTTGAATTCTTATTACATTTTGTGAAATATTGTATCATTTTTAATGGCTGTTTTTGTATGACTATATTGTATTCATTAATTTAAAAAAAAAAAAACAAATAGGAGGGCCAGGGTGATAGCTCAGTAGACTAAGCACTTTCCTGCTATGTGCAAGGGCCTGAGTTCAATCCTGGATACTGAGAAAAAAAAAAAAAGAACAAAAAAAAGAAAAGAAATAGTAGGAAATAGCACAAAAGACATAAAAAGACTATTTCCAGAAGTACTAGATGAAAATTTCCCAAACATGAGAAAAGAATCTGACATAGAGTTAAGCAAGGTATATAGAACTACAAATATACATAGTTAAAATAAATCTACACCTAGACACATAATAATAAAAATCTCAGAATTTCAGCAAAAGAATAGAGTATTACAATCTGCTAGAGAGAAGAAACAGATCACCTACAGTGGAAAGCTAATCAGAATCACAGCAGATCTATGAACTCAATCATCAAATCAAGAAGAGCATGTAAGGAAGTATTTCAGGTTCTGAAAGAAAGAAAAGTCCAACCCCGATTGATGTATCACTCAAAATTATCTATCAAATTCAAAAGCAAGATAGGTCCTTCCATGTTAAAGAAAAAGGGATGGAATTCATTACCAGCAAACCAAAGAGTACTGATAGTGCTATACAAAATGACAAAGAGAAGAAGCAAAATGCAATCTCAGGCCTCCAGCCCACCCAGAACAAGTGCAGAGGACCCTAGCTCAGCTGAAATGTATGAATTAATAGTGTCTGAAGTAAAGAAACAACAGCAGAAAGGTACAGAGGAACTCAGAGCAGAATTAATTTTTAAAATAAAATATTTCTGAATTCATAGCATCTGAAGTAAAGAATCAAATACAGAAATATATGGAGGAAGCCCAATGCTCACCTAGAACAAGTGTACAGCACACTGCCTCAGCTGAAATGTACGAATTAATAGCATCAGTACTCTTTGTAGAATATCTGGCAGTACTCTTTGTAGCATTGGAGATAAATGAACAACAGCAGAAAGGTATAGAGGAACTCAGAGCAGAATTAATTTCTGAAATAAAAAAAGAAATCTCTGAATTCATAGCATCTGAAGTAAAGAATTCAATGCAAAAACATATCCAGGAAACCGAATCTGAAAAAAACTCTGCAGTAAAAGAATTAATAACTGTTTCTAAAGAAGACATTGATTTAAAAAAAATAGAGATTAGAAAAATGATGGATTCCTCAAATGAGCAATACAGGAAAGAAATAGATTGCATGAAGCAGAGACAAATACATATAGAACTTAAAATCTCAATCACAAGCCTGCAAAACCGCTTGAGTGAAAGTGAAGACAGAGTTTCAGATCTAGAAGATACTGGTGCAGCTAGTGAAAAGGTAAGAAAAGATCTCTTAAAGAAGCAGACCGCATTCAAAGGAAAACCCATCAGAATTACAGCTGACTTCTCTTCATAAACCACGAAGGCAAGAAGAGCATGGAGCAGAGTGCTTCAATTCATCTATGAAAACAAATTCCACCCCAGACTGCTATAACCTGCAAAACTCTCTTTCAAGTTTGATGGAGAAGTGAAATACTTCTATGACTAAGAACAACTAAACAATTTCATGATGACAAAGCCAACCCCTACACAGACTACTAAAAGGTGTTCTAGACAGGGACCAAAATGATCAGAACTCCATGAACAAGAACAGAAGGAAACCACTAAATAGGGCCAACAATTAAACACAGGACAAGAAAGAGTAACAACAGCAGGTAAATAACATGCTAATTGTATGACAACACATTTCAATTATAACCATCAATGTAAATGAACTCAATTCACCAATTAAGAGAAATAGACTGGCACAGTGGATTAGGAAACAAAATCCAACCCTACACTGTATACAAGAAACACACCTAAATCATAAAGAAATTCATAGTCTGAAAGTCAAAGGAAGAATGAAAAACAATACTACATGCCCCACCACTTCAGAAAAAAGCAGAGGTAGCAATCCTGTTCCCAGACAGTCTCAACTTCAAACCAAGAATGATCAAATGAAACAAAGAAGGCCATTATATACTGGTAAGGGGAAAAATAGGTAACACTCATAGATATCTATGCACCAAACATGGGAGCACCCAACTATATAAGACAAATCTTAGTGGACATGAAAAATCTAATAACCTATACAACAATCTTAACAGGAGACCTTAACACTCCCTTATGCCAAAAAGATAGGTCAACTAGACTGAAAAATTAGCAAAGAAATAGCAGAACTGAACCAGAATTTGGAACAAATGTACTTGGTGGACATAGACAGAGTGTTCCACCCAAACACAGCTGAATATACATTTTTTTCAGCTGCACATGGGTCATTCTCTAAAATGGACCACATACTTGTACATAAGGCATGCTTAAGTATATGCAAGAAAAGAGAAATTATCCCATGCACATTATCTGACCACAGTGCAATGAAACTGAAAATAAATGAAAAAAAGAAAACAGAAAAAAACCCTAAATACAAGGAAAATAAACAACACCCTACTCAGCAATCGAGGGTCACAGATAAAATTAACCAAGAAATTCAACAATATCTAAAACTGAATGAAAGTTCAACCACAACATATCAGAATTTATGGGGTGTGATGAAAGTAGTTCCCAGTGGAAAATTTATAGCCATGAACTCACACATTAGGAAAACAGAACAGGAACAAATAATCACCATAATGTTGCATCTCCAAGATCTAGAAAGGGAAAAGCAAACCAAACCAAGAGCCCAAAGATGGGAAGAATTCATAAAGAATACATTTGAAATTAATTCAATTGAGATGAAGAAAACAATTTAAAGAATTAATGAATCAAAACGCTGGTTCTTTGAAAGTCCAGTTCCTAATGGATTCACAATAAATTCTACAAGGAATTTACAGAAGATATAGTCCCTGTACTCCAAACTCTTCAATGAAATTGAAAAGGAAGCAATCATCCAAAAATTATTCCTGGAGGCAAGTATTATACTGGTACCAAAAATAGGGAAAGACACAACTGAAAAAGAGAACTACAAGCCAATCTTCCTCATGAACATAGATGCAAAAATCCTCAATAAAATCCTAGTAAATAGAATACAGCAAATCATCAAGACAATCATATATCATGACAAGGAAGGATTCATCCCAGGGATGCAAAGATGTTTAAATATTTGGAAATCTATAAATATAATACACTATATCAATAGAGTCAAATCTAAAAACCACATGATCATCTCTATTGATGCAGAAAAGGTGTTTGACAAAGTCCATTCATGTTCAAAGTCCTATGGTAAATTGAAATAGAAGGCCTCTACATCAATTTGATAAACATCATCTATGACACACAATGGCTAATATAATTCTAAATGGTGAAAACTGAAATCTTTTACTCGCAGATCTGATAGAAGACAATGATGTCCTCTATCACCATGCCTATTCAATATAGTTCTGGAATCATTAGCTAGAGCCATTAAAGAAGAGGGAGAAATAAAAAGAATAAGAACAGGTAAAGAAGAGGTTAAATTATCATTATTTGCAGATGAAATGATACTTTACTTGGAAGACACAAATAACTCCAACAAGAAGCTAATAGAATTAATACAGAAATTCAGTAGCATAGCAGGATACAAAGGCAATACCCAAAAGTCAATAACTCCTCTACATGGATAACAAACACACTGAGAGGGAAATTAGAGAAACAGTTCCTTTTACAATAGCACTGCAGAAAAAGAAATACATTGGAATTCATTTAACTGAAGAAGTCAAATATCTTTTCAAGGAAAATTACAGTACTCTTAAAAAAGTGTTCGTAGAGGATTTCTGAAAATGGAAAGATATTCCCTGATCTGGATAAGAAGAACCAACATGATGAGGATGGACATAGTCCTAGAATTGTTGTACAGATTTAATGCAATCTCTATCAAACTAAAACCAACATACCTCCTACACAGAGAAAAATCATTCCTAAAATTTATTTGGAACCAGAAAAACCTGGAATAGCAAAGGCAATCTTGGCCAACAAAGACAAGGCAGGAGGAATTATAATTCCTGGCTTGAAATAATACTACAAAGCTACTATTATAAAATCAGCATGGTATTGGCAAAAAAATAGACCTGAGGATCTATGGAAAAGGTTAGAAGATGCAGAGGCCTCTACAAACACACTCAGCCACCTGATCTTCAACAAAAGTGCCAAAAAAGCTTACTGGAAGAAAGATAGCCTCTTTAACAAATGGTGCTGGATAAACTGGCTCTCTATATCCCAGAAAATAGAACTTGACCAATGTCTATTGCCATGCACTAAACTAAAGTCAAAATGGATTAAAGCTCTAAACATTAAAACAGAAATATTACATCTCCTGAAAGAAATTAAGAGGAACTCTTGAAGACATAGGAGTAGGCAGAGAGTTTATGAACAAAAATAAAATTGTATGGGTAATACTTGAAAGAATTAACAACTGGGACCAACACTTATTGAGAAGTTTTTGCACATCAAAAGAAATTACAGGGCTGGGGAGATGACTCAGTAGAATAAGCGCTTCCCTGGAAAGCACAAGGACTTGAGTTCAATTCCAGATTCTGAAAAAAAAAAAAAAAAGAAAAGAAAGAAAGAAAGAAAGAAGAAAAAAAGAAATTGCTAACAAAGAGAAAAGATAACCCACAAATTTCAAAAAAAAATCTTAACTAATAAGTACTCAGACAAAGGTCTGCTCTCTAGAATTTATAAAGAAGTAAAAAACATTAGGGCCCGTAAGTTTAAAGACGCAATCCAGAGATGGGTGTCTGAGATGAACACACACATCTCAGAGGACGAAGTTAAAGAAGCGAATAAATATATGAAAAGATGCACCACATCACTAGCCATCCATGAAATGCAAAGTTAAACAACATTGAGATACCATCTCACCCCAGAAAGAAATGCTATCTTAAAGAAATCAACCAACAACAAATGTTGGAAAGGCTGTGGGGAAAAGGGAACCCTTCTCCACTGCTGGTGGGAATGTAGACTTGTGCAACCATTATGGAAATCCGTGGGGAGACTCCTTAAAAACCCAGGACTGGAAATCCTTTTCAAAGCAGCTGTCCCCCTACTGGGTATTTTCCCAGAGGACCTGAAAACATCATACCATAGAGATATATGTGTGCCTATGTTTATAGCAGCACACTTTGTGATAGTCAAATCTTGGAAACAACCAAGATGCCCATCACCTGAGGCATAGATAAAAAAGATGTACTTTTATATAATGGAGTATTACTCAGCTATAAAGAACAATAAACTTGAAGCATTTATATTTAAGTGGATGCCACTTGAAGATATATTCATAAGTGAAATAAACTAGACCCATATGTGTCAATATCATGTCCTCTCTCTAGTATAAGAACTCAAAAGGAGAAATATGAATGGATAGGTATAACACAATTAAAAGGAAAGTGAGAACTTGAGGATTGGACGAGGAAAGGGCAAGGAGAAAAGCTGGGAAACATGATAGGGGCAAGCCATACATTTATACGCACAGCAAGGGTAAGGTAATGATCCTGAGAAACATCAGCTGGTTTTTGAAAGTAGAAGTTAATTGGTAGAATTCCCACCCTGACTATATGTATATGCTGATATCTGTGAACCAAGCATCTGCACTGAAAATAGCAATGTGTAATAGAAGGATCACACTTGGAATGCTGTCATCGTGATCTTCTAAATATGAACTTCTTGTCATGACATACCAGTTATCACCATACTGTCTCTCAAGTAAATGTTTGTTTTCTTTTTAAAAAGGGTAATAAATTAAAAAAGAAACACAAGGAAAAAATGTCACAGGACTGTTCTGCTACAAAGCTGTATATGGTTAGATTTCTAAATTTCTGTGTAAAAAATACATAATTGTTGATTCATATTCTTTAAATATTTTTTATTTCTTAAGTTTTTTCTGCATATTATGTAGTGAATTAAAGTTTAACATATCAATACTTGATGGAAAATACCTGTTCCATGTTATGCCTAAGATGTTTGCTATTCAATCAGAGAGAGTAAACTGAACTGAATCTGTTGCAGGGTAATAATAAGCTTCTCTTCTGGAGGGTTAACAACCTAAGCTTTCAGATCATAAATTAGAGAAAAGGAAGGGCTTCAAGGTCAGCCAACATTTTGACTCTAGACTTTCAAGGTCAGTGAAGACTCAGGACATTGGAAAACCTATACTGTAACATCATGTAACTCAGTGGTGTCCCAAATTTTCTGATCAAGGAGAATTTGGGGCCACAGAGCAATGTGTTTGATGTCGTAGAGTGTATCTAAAGAGAGTCACAGGGAGAGAAAACATTCTCTCAGGTTTTTACAGAGAACAAATTGGTCAAGCAATGGCCATGACTCATCCACATGGTTGACACTGACAAAAGATCTTCAAACTGAGGTACACGGTTACAGGGTAAATCCTGAGGGTAATTGACTGACCTTATGAGATACAAAATTTACATTTCTTGTTATATAGGTCTTGCTTTATCTTGGTCTTAACCATTCAACAGAAAAGCATAAAAATGTGGTATATAAAGTAAAGCCATATTGATATGCTGAGCTGCAAAAGGCTCAAGTAAACTTCTGTGGATAACCCACTACTATTGTGGACTGCTGGTTGTGTTGAATTGTTTTGCTGAATTTACACACCTATCATATTTAGATGCCAAATGGAATGCCTATGTCTGACAGGACTAAACAATAAAGCAGATACAAAGGAAGGATCATTTTGTATTTGTATATACAGAATTGTTAGAATAGATGTACAGCTACTTTCGCTTAAGTCAATGAGAAGAAAGATTTGTCCTAATAGTATTGGGACAGGATATCCTCTCTGCATCTTGTACTATGGATAACCACTAAGAAGATAAAAAATGTACAATGTATTAATTATTGAAACTGTCTTATTAATCAGTTTTAAAACTGTCTCATTGCTATTTGCTTCTCAATAAAAGAAAATTTAAAAAAAAACAGACTAGCAGAGTGGATTAAGAAACAAAATGCAACAATATGCTGTGTACAAGAAATGTATTTAACTCAAAAGGAAATTCAAAGAACAAATGTCAAAGGTTGGAAAATAATTTTCCATAATGCTGGAAAGCAGGCAAAAGCAGGGTTAGCTATTCTGGTTGCTGACAATATCAATTTCAAACCAAAAATCATTCACAGAGATAAAGACTGTGACTTTATATTTGTTAAGGGAAAACTGCAAGAGGAAGAGATAACAATTATAAATATATGTGCACTAATTGTAGGAACACCAATCTATATAAGGCAAACTTAACAGACATGAAAACGCAAATGAACAATAATACACTTGTAATTGGGCCTTTAATACACCACTGTCACAAAGAGATAGATCAACTAGGAAAAACTCAGCAAACAAAGAACAGAACTACTGTATGGACTTAAAGTTCAACATATCAATACTTGATGAAAAATACCTTTTCCATGGTATGCCTAAGATGTTTCATATTCAGACAGATAGTGAGGTTAAGCTTAACAGCCTAGGTTGTATGGTAATGACAATAAGTTTGTCTTCAGGATGGTTAACAACCTAAGTTTGCAGACCAAACTTAGAGAAAAAGGAGGACCGCAAGGAAAGCCAACATTTTGGACCTAGCCTTCCAAGGTCACTTAAGACTCAGGACATATGAGAACTTGTACTGTAATGTCATGTAACTTGGTAGTTCTCCACATTTTCTGATCAAGGAGATTATGGGGCCAAAGAGGAAAGTAATCGATGATGTAGAGTGTGCTTAAAGAGAGTCACATGGAGAGGAAACATTCTCTCAGGCTTTCACAGAAAGCACATTGGCCAAGCAATGGCCGTGACTCATCCACATGGCTGACACTGACAAAGGATCTACAATCTGAGATACAGGATCTCAGTATAAATCCTGAGGGGATTTCACTGACCGTATCAGACCCAAAAGATACAACTCTTGTTGTATAGGTCCTGCTTTACCTTGGTCTTAACCATTCAGCAGAAAAGTATAAAAACAAAGTATACGAAGTAAATCCATGCTGTTATGTTGAGCTGTAGGGGACTCAGGTCAATAGTTTCTGACATTGCCAGTGAAGCAGAAGACCCAATATTATTATGTACTACTGAACTCTTTTAGAATATTTTGCTGAGTTTACACACCTATAATATTCAAATAACAGAACTGAACAAAAAAAGGGTATACAAATGAATGTCCATTTTGTATCTGTGTATCCAAAATGGTTAGGATAGATATATAGTTACATTCTCTTAATGAATAGAGGGATTTGTTCTAATGGTGTTTGTAAATAGGATATCAAGTCCACGTCTTGTACAGCAATTAACCACTAGGAAGAACGTGTGCAATGTATTAATTATTGAAACTGTCCTACCAATTTGGTTTGAAACTGTCTTATTGCTACTTGTTTCTCAATAAAATTATGGAAAAAAAAAGAATTCCAAGCTCATCCTCAAAAAAAGAGAAAAAGAAATAACAGAACTAAACCAAACTTATGAAAAAATCAACTTAGTAGACCTTTACAAAGTATTTCACCCAACAAAAACAAAATATATTTTTTTTCAGATGCACATGGGACGTTCTCCAAAATAGACCATATACTAACACACTGAACATATTTATAATGCTAAGCAATTGGAATTATCCCATGTATACTGACTACAGTGCAATGAAAATGGAAATTATTCACAAAAGAAATTAAAAACAACATAAAAACATGAAAATTAAATAACAAACTCTCAAGTAAGCCGTGGGTCACAGATGAAATTAAAGAATAAATTAAACAATATCTAGAATCAAACCGGAATGGAGATACAATTTACCAAAACCTGTGGGATACAATGAAAGTTATTTTAAGAGGAAAATTTATTTAATTATTT
>NW_004524737.1:4016395-4025596 GCF_000260255.1 Octodon degus | reverse complement strand
TATTGATAAACAAATAGCAATGAGACAGTTTCAAATCAAACTGGTAGGACAGTTTCAATAATTAACACATTGCATACCTTCTTCCTAGTGGTTAATTGCTGTACAAGATGCAGACATGATATCCTAACACCATTAGAACAAATCACTCTATTCATTAAGAGAATGTAACTATATATGTATCCTAACTACTTTGAATACACAGATACAAAATGGACATTCATCTGTATCCCCTTTTTTGGTTAAGTTCCATTATTTGAATTTTATAGATGTGTAAACTCAGCAAAATATTTGAAAAGAGTCCAATAGCCCATTATTATGGGTCTTCTGCTTGACTGGCAATGTCAGAAATTGCTGACCTGAGTCCCCTACAGCTCAACATAACAGCATGGATTTACTTCTTATACTTTTTTTTTAATACTTTTCTGCTGGATGGTTATGTTCAAGGTAAAGCAGGACCTATGCAACAAGAGTTGTATCTTTTGGGTCTGATAAGGTCAGTGAAATCCCCTCAGGATTTATACTGAGATTCTGTACTTCAGATTGTAGAACTTTTGTCATTGTCAGCCATGTGGATGAGTCACAGCCATTGCTTGGTCATTGTGCTCTCTGTGGAAGCTTGAAAGAATGTTTTCTCTCCATGTGACTCTCTTTAGACACACTCTACATCATCGATCACTTTCCTTAAGAAGAAAATGTATAGTGGTAAATTTACACATTAGGAAAACAAAACAAGCCCAAATAAACATTTCATCATGTACCTCAAGTTCCTAAAGGAAGAGCAATTGAAGCCCAAAAAAGCTAAAGAAGGCAGGAAATTATATTAGAGAGGAGATTAATGTAATGGAAATGAAGAAAACACAATACAAAGAATAAATGAATCAAGATTTGTTCTTTGAATGAATAATTAAAATTAACAAACCCCTAGCCAACATAATCACAAAAAGGAAAAACCTCAGTTCATGCAAGAAGGAATGAAAATGGTAAAAGCAGGACCCTAGAGAAATTCAGAATATCTTCAATACCTACTTCCAAAATCTTTACTCTCACAGGATGGAAAACACAGAGGAAATGAATAGTTTTCTAGATACATATGGAATGCCAGAGCTGAGTTAAGAAGATATACAAACTCTGAATAGCCCAATAATAGGAAATGAAATTGAAAGTGTAATTATAAAAACAAACAAACTACCAACAAAGAAAAGCCCAGGTCCTGATGGATTCACAGCTCAGTTCTACAACAAATTTAGAGAAGATTTAATGCCAACTCAGTGAAATTGAAAGGAAAGCAATTCTCCTAAACTCACTGTGGGGTCAAACTTATTCTTTTACCAAATTCAGAGAAAGTCCCAACCAAACAAGAAAACTATAGGCCAATCTCCCTAATGAACATAGATACAAAAATCTTCAGTAAAATATAAGCAAACAGGATGTAGCAAATCACCAAGAAAATTTATACATCACATCCAAATGGAATTCATCCCAGAAACGGAGAGATTGTTCAATATATGCAAAACCATATTGTAATACACCATATCAACAGAACCAAAGATAAAAAGCACACAATCATCTCAATAGATGCAGAAAAAGCTTTTGACAAAGTCCCACACTCATTCATATAAAAACCCTACAGAAAATCAGTATCAATGGTTTATATCTCAACCTGACAAAAGCCATCTATGACAAACCAACAGACCTCATACTAAATGGGCTGAAACCCAAAGCCTTCACTTTATAATAATTAATAAGACAATGATGTCCACTGTCAACACTCCTATTCATTACAGATCTGGGACATTAGCTACAGTAATTAGATAAGAGAGAGATAAAAGAAGAAAAAAATTAGAAAAGGAGAAATGAAATTATTATTACTTGAACATGACATGAAGAACCCAAAAACTTCATAAAGATACTAGTAGATTTAATTACAAAATTCAATAGCATAGCAGAATACAAGGGCAACACTCAAAAATCAATACCATTTCTGTACATAATCAAGACATGCACCAAGAATAAAGTGAATTTCACAATAACATGAATAAAAAAACTGAAGTGCTTAGGAGTCCATCTCATAAAGGTAATAAAATGTTTTGTTTTGTTTTTAGAACAGCATCTACAGTCTACAAGGTCTCGCTATGTAGATTAGATTTGTAGTGATTCTCCTGTTTTCATCTTCTCAAGTTGTGAGGTTACAGGTGCGCAACACCTACCCAGTCTCAATCCCTATCTCAGCACAACCCACTGGCAGGGTGGCAAGGCATGCAAGGAATGGAACCCCAGCTGCTGTGCTCTGTCTAAGCAGGTGCTTTGGTCAGCTGAGGTATCAGATCGGCCCTATAAAAGATTTATACAGTGAAAATTAAAGTATTCTGAGAAAAGAGATCCAAAAGGATTTCAAAAAGTGGAAAGATATTCCTTATTCCTGGAAAGGAAGAACGAATATTGTGAAAATGGATATACTCCCAAAATTGTTATAGAGACTCAACACAATTCCAATCAAAACATGACTAGTATACCTCACAGATCTAGAAAAAATATTCCTAAAATTCCTCTGGACCCATAAGAGACCCAGAATAGTAAAACAATGCTGAACAACAAAGGAAAATCAGGAGTTATAAAAATCACTAACCTGAAATTATACGAGAAAGCTACTGTGATAAAATCAGCATGATACTGGAAAAAACCAGACAGATCTGAGGATCAATGGAACAGATTAAAAGATGAAGGCACAATTACAAACACACTCAGCCACTTTATCTTTGATAAAGGGTTCAAATATTTTCACCAGAAGAAATATAACCACTTTAGTAAACTGTTCCAGATAAACTGGCATTCCACATGCCTAAGGCTACAATTAGATCCATGTCTATCACCATGCACTAATCTATAGTCAAAATCTATCAAAGATTTAAACATTAAAACAGTAACACTAAATCTTCTAGAGGAAAATATAGGTAGAAGTCTTAAAGACACAGAGGTAGGTAGAAAATTCATGAATAAAACCCAAACTAAATGGGAAACACTTCAAAGAATCAAAAACTTGGATCTCACCTTTTTGAAGTTTCTACATGTTAAAAGAAATCACTAACAGAGTAAAAAGAAAACCCAAAAGCTGGGAAAAATTATAGTGAACTGTAGTTCTGACAAAGGCCAGCTATCCAAAACAAATAAAGATTTAAAAAAAAAATTCAAGTTCCCACAATTCAAATACTCAATCCAAAAATGCGCATTTAAGATGCATACACATTTCTCAGATGAAGAAATACAAATTGCAAATAAAAATATGAAACAGTGTTCCAGAGCACTGGTCATTCAAGAGATGCAAATTAGAACAACATTGAGAGTTCATCTAACTTTGGAAAGAATGGCCATGATCTGGAAGTTAACTAATAACAAATCCTGATTAAGTTGTGGGGCAAAGGAACCCTTCTCCGTTGTTTATGGGAGTGTAGACTGGTACAACTACTGTACAAATCAGTGTCGATATTTCTCACAAAAACTAGAATTGGTGTTACCATTTAGCCCAGCTATTTCTCTCCTGGACATTTTTCCAAAAGAACTGAAAATGTCACACCACAGTGATATATGTGCACCCATATTTATATCAACACAATTGGTCTTAGCTAAATCTTGGAAATAACCCAAATGCCCATCAACTTAGGAGTAATACACAAGGGAGTATTACTCAGCTATAAAAAGGGGTAAGTTTGAGGCTTTTATTAGTAAATAGATTAAATGAAAGAACATACTCTCAGGTGAAACAGATTAAACTCATATATGCAAACAATGTATTGTCTTGATAATGTAAGAACTGGAAAGAACAAATAAAATTTGAAACGTTTACTAGATACTGTAGAAAGGTGCTGAATCTGGGCAAAGGGAAGTAATTACTGAGCTAAGGAGGACAGGAGGAGGGAAGAAATAGATGTATCTATGTATGCATGCAGAATGGCTTGGATAATTGTACTGTGGATTTCTGCTGGCCTATGGAAAAGAACAGTTAATGCTTAGTTACTTTTTTCTCTTCCTAGTTTGCTAAAACTTTTTAATATTTTTACATTTTTTCATGCATATATTTCAGAACCTAAACATCTAATGTGAGGACAACACTCTGCAATACAATAAGTACTGTCAAATTCATATTATTTTGTTTAGTGAAATTCTGCAGCATTTCTAAGTTTTTATTATCATCATTTTATATTTTCTTTAAAAATAAAGGTAACAATAACTCCCTTTGATGATCACAAGTATCAGAGTTATACTACCTTCTATGTTTATGTATTTAATGAAAGAATTATAGAACCCACTGCTCATCATTCTGCTTAGGTACTGTTTTCTTCCGTGGAATACTTTGATCCTAAGAAAACTGAAAAGGCTTTAGCTGTCCCAGGCTGAGAAGCCTACTGCACCAATTCATATAAGCATCAGTGACCATCCATGGCCATTACTTTTGGGGGCCTGTGAGTGTTCCTGATTCACATTTGTAACCCTAGAAACTAGAGTCTCTGACCTAAGTGAAACATCACTATCAGTGTGAAATGTACACGAATGATTGCTCTCCTAGGTGAATCAATAGAGAACAAGACAAGGGAAGGAAAAGTGCCTAAATCTTCACCTTTTCTGTGCTAGATGTAGGAGATATAAAAATAAACCAGATGAAAGCCTTGTCCTCCAGGCCTCCACCTCTGATAAGTAAAAAAGTGTAGAGAGGCAAGTGCACGTAACTCCATGTGAGGACTCTAGTGTAGATAAATTACAACCAGCCAATGGAGAGTTCACTGAAGAGAAGGATGCCTGCATGTGCAGCCTCTCAGTATCTGAATGAATATATTATTTGATTTCATAAAAGTCAAGCAGACATGGCTTCCCATCCCTGTTCCTCACCTTTTATATAAATGGTAGATATCTCCATAAATAGTGATTAGCATTATATAGCAATGCCAATAAAAAAGAAGATAATAAGTTTTAAACTGATATGAACATGACTAAGGATAGAATGAAATCAGAGTCTAAAATCATAGTTCAAAAGAATAGGTCATCTGTGAAGATTAAAAATTTAAAGATGTGTTTAAAGATCTTAAAACATTGACTAAAGTTAACATGCAAAGGAAGCGTTCAGATCGTTACTAATTTTTTTATAAAGCAATATGAAGAAAAGTACAAAAACAGGAGCCACAAAATTTCCATTTAATCAGCTTGTCTATGCAAGAACAATTATCCCAATCTAACGCACTGTTGCAGCAAGCCTGAAAATATATTCCCACTGTCAGCAAAACTAAAAATGAACCTAAAATGCTTTAGACATACAATGCTGAGAAAGACTTCAGTTTTGGAATACATTTTTACTGATAACTATCTGAACCTTTCAAATTCATAAGCTACAGCATGAAATGTGTAAGATCTCTATGCAGCACACTGTGTGCACCTTTAGCAGACGCTGTGTTGCATGCAGTGTGTTGTACGCAATGTATGTGTGATTTGCACATACTATATGCCCACCCACTGCTGCTGTAGAACTCAGTGAGATAGAAACCCTTCAAGCCACTTAAACAGCCAAATATTTGAGAAAGTTGTTATCTAGGTAAAATTCTCCTATCACAGAAATTCATACATTTTCTAAATTAACTGTATCTCATCATAATTTCTCAAATCAAAATACTTTTCCCCTTATTTCAGCTTAGCAATCAGAGCCCCTACCAGAGCAGAGAAGGCCAGAGGCAAACACCAACCTTTAATCAATTTTTCAGTCTGTCGTTAAGCAATATACTCTGTAAGAATCGATAAGTTATCCATACGTTACAGTGGGATTTATAACAAAATCATTTCTTCTTTGTTCAGAGAAGATCTCGTGTATGGTATGCAGCCAACAGCCTGTAGGGGAGCACAGGAAGATATTAATGAACTCCCACAACCCTCTAATTTTAGTTCTTCATTTTTATTGCTGTATAGTGTTTCTCCCCACAAGCCTCTCTTTTTTCAGCATGCAAATTCCCCCACATTACTGCATATGCATCATTTTAAACAGAGGGACCCTCTAGTGGCTGAGATTTCCAACAAAACTTACAAGTTCATTCTCAGAATGAAAATATCCTATTTACTCAAGAGTTAGAGGCAAACAAGATTGCTGTTCCATTCCCTTCATGCTTGCGAAGAGAATTAAAGTGAATTCTTTGTCTCCCTGACCACATAATGATGCCCTTGTCATGTTTATACTACCCCAAGATGATCTTTAGTCCGCTGTCCTTATGTGTGGCTGAGGTGACAAAATTCAGCTTTGGGGAAACAGATATGGAGTTATCACCTCCCTCTTTCTACAATGTTCCCTTTGTAGTCCATGCCTCCTCAGGGAACAGACAGTGCCAGAGTAATAAATGAAGTGGGAGATTTAGTCATCAGACCTGAGAAAAACTCATGGTGTGGATCTTTACCCTTGAGGGAATTTGCTGAGTAGCATTAGCCAAGCTATTTTCTGACAACTTGTGGCTAAAGATCAAATGGAAACTAAATGTTTCAGAACCATCCAGGCAGCTGACTTTTGTTTAAGGCACCTTTCTCTTGAGAAATGTAGGGCTTGCTGTAGTTTCTACCCACACTTGAAGACCTTTTTCTTACACTAAAGTGCTCCTAAAGAGAGACCTGAGCCTTGCTGTTGCCTCCTCACGCTGGCTTCTCTCTAGAATTCACAACCTAGTGAGAACACCTTTCTGACATTACCAAGTTAATTAATGCTGCACTTTATACAGCATAGCCCTTGAAGGGAAATGCTTGCCAGATTATTGGAGAAGCATTATTATAAGGTATCATGGGTAGGTTAAGCTGTCAGCAAAATTTCTGAAATTTTGGTTTGTGGGAAAAACCACTATTACCAGCTAAGTCTATTTCTCTTCAAAAGCAAAATAAAACTCTATTTTTTTAAAAAAAGAGAACATACTGATGCAATTCACTCAACAATGCAGAGGCTAAGGTAACTTCAGAAATGGCAGACTCAAGGTGCTTAGAACTCAGTTACTATCACATCCCTCAAGGCTGAAGAGATGGGGGTTGCAGCTATAACAATTGACACCTGGGGCCAGTGAGATAGCTCAGCGGACTATAGCACCTGCTTAGTCAAGCATCCCTGGCACCACATGCAGTGCCAGCCCTGCCCCGGGGACAGGCTGAGTGAGCTACAAAGTCTGGACGTAGTAGAGCAGGCTTGTAATCCCAGCACTGGAGAGGCTGAAAGCAGGAGGATCACTATGAGTCTGAGCTGCATAGTGAGACACTATAACAACAACAACAACAACAACAACAACAACAACAAAATGTAACTTTCTATTGGAATTGGGGTAGAATAGAGTCCACTGGAATCACGTAACTGAGTGTAAAGTCAGGTCTATGAGCAAAAGCAAATTGAAACTGACTTTTCAAAGAGGTTGAACAGGTGCACAGCAAAATGGTAAAATAGAATCAGCAGAGATGAAGCTCTGCCTTCTCTCCAGACAAGTCAGACCAAACTCCTCAGCTTCCATCCAGGCATCAGGGATTCCCACTGCCCCCCAGGTAATTCTGTTGTGCAGCTGTTTCCAGAGGAAGCCATATCTCCCCGCCTCAGGGGAACCATTCACAATAGGTAAGAGCCCTTGAATTTCTACCTACACGCATTCTTTGGGCAACGTTGCAGAAATGAGCCATTTGCCTTTGCTAAGTGTTTTCTGCAGGTTCCTTATTTAATCCTCCCTGCAGCACTTTGAGAGTTCTGCCTTTGTTTGCTGTCTTACGCAGGTAGGTAATTGACTCTCAGATTGAGCAGTTTGTGGAACATTTCTCACCTATTCCATAGTAGAGACTGAAACCAAATATGATTGACGAGGATACTGCTTATTTACTATCAACATTTTGGTCAATCTGAGGGCCAGACCACGGGGTCATACCTGAAACCGAATGGTCATCTCCTTCCCTGAACTTCTTTAGCTGTCGCTATTCTTCCTACTTTCTTATCTCTGTGCTGTGCCAGGTCAAGTTGACAAATTACATTTAACATATAACCTCATCTGAGCTACTTCTTCTCACTAGAAATCTTTCTAAGGCTCCCCTTGCTTCATCGTCCATGTTCTGCTTTTCTTCTCTTCCAAGGCTTCACTTTCAAGTATTTGAAAAAAAAATCACTTATTTTGAGCCTCTCCCAAATACTTTGGATGGAATTTTATCTTTGCTAGAAAATTTTCATAACATTAAGGGAATCCCTAAAATTCTCTGAGATTTAGTTTTGTGTGTCATTAAATAGTTGCAAAGTTCCTTACTTTGTGATTGTGTAAGACATAGAATGATGGAGTTGAAGGGCCCAGTGTAGTGTCTTCACACAGCTGTGAGTCAAAACTAAGAGCTAGGCGTTACGAGTTTCTGCCTCCAAAGTGTCTTCAATTTCCTTTTGTGTCTACGTGATTATAGAAGATTTGAACAATGGCCAGCGAGATAGCTCAGTGGACTAAGCACCTGCTTAGGCAAACTCAGAACCGGGGTTCAATGCTGGGTACCCGATGCAGCGCCAGCCCTGAACCCCTTGGCGGGCTGAGCCAGCTACCCAGTCCAGGAGGTGCACACCTGTAATCCCAGCACTGGGAAGGCTGAAAATAAGAGGATCGCTATGAGTCTGAGCTGTGTAGTGAGACTCTGTACCAAATACATTTAAAAAAGTAAGAAGATTTCAAAACATGGAAGTATGCTTCAAAACTACAGATAGCGAACAACATATTTACTAGTCAGTTTTGAAACTATCCCACTGAGATTGGAAAACCCCACTCTCATTTAATATTCTAGAGGTCCCTGTGAAAAAATATCAAAATTGCCAAAGAACTAATAAAATTATCTGCTTTTAGCATATTGTATTTTATAGAGCAAGAAACTGGAAAAAGAAATTTCAGAAATAGAATTTTAATAAGTACTTTGTCAAATCTTGGATTTACTAAATAAATGAGACAACAGTACAAAATTTCTGGTATGTTGCACAGCCTGCTTTCCCACGGTTAGCATATCACCATGAAACATCTGTAATTGCTCATGAATGACAAGTGACACATTACAAACTATGGGCTGTACTTACTTCCGATTTTCACTGGCTTCCCTGATACTTTTATCTATTTCAGAACACCACCCTAGGTGCCATTTGTGTCGCGCTCTTCGGGCTGTGAGAGTTGTCAGGCTTTTCCTGACATTCCCAGTTGT
>NW_004524737.1:4013699-4015500 GCF_000260255.1 Octodon degus | reverse complement strand
TGACCCTCAGATGCCCATTTCTGGATTGGGTCTTTAAATTTTGGGGCCCTGATGTTTTTTAGTTCTTTAGAAATTCTAAAGAGGAGACCTTTACCTGAGTGCTTATTAGTTAAGACTTTTTCCAAATTTGTGAGTTGTCTTTTCACTCTGTTGATAATTTCTTTGACATGCAGAAACCTCTCAATAAGAGGAGGTCCCAGTTATTGACTCTTTCAAGTATTTCCCATGTAAGAACTCAAAAGAAGAAATAAAAACTGAAAGGTGTAACAGACAGTTAAATGGAAAGAAATAGAACTTCAGTATTTAACAACAAAGAGAGAGAGGAAGAAGAAAAGTTAGGAAATAAGGTACAAGCAAGAACATACATGTTTATATACAAGAAGGATAAGGCAATGGTCCTGAAAATTTCCATCAGGTTTTCGAAAATAGCAATTAATGGGTAGAATTCTCACTCTAACTAACTCTATAGGTTGATATCTATGAACTGAGCAACTACATTGAGGACAGCCATGTGTCACACCAGAACCATGCTTGAAATACCTGTCGTCTTGGTCTTCTAAATGTGCACTGCTTCTAATGACTTATCAGTTATTGCCATACTCTCTTTAAAGTAAAATTTTTTAGAAAGGTTACAAAAGAAAATGAGAGACAAGAACAAAAATTTAAGATTTCATGGAAGCATGTAGTAGTATTCAATCATATGCTTCATCTTGCATAACTATATCTATTAATCTGAAAAACATATTTGGTGATGAAAATAGATAATACATCAATCACTGTTAGTCAGATATTCTTGTTTTGAAAATCTGTAATACGTGTATTGTTGTATGCTACCCTGTTTCTGTCTTTGCTTTTGTTTTGCTTGCTCTTGTTTTTACTCTTCAAAATAAAAGAAAATTATTGAAAAGATAATACAGATAGTGACAAAAACAACATAAGAAATGGCCCAAGATTTCACTAATCAAAGTAATAGGAATTCAACAATGGTTGCTGTACTAAATGATACTATCTTCAACATAGTTGTTCAAATTACTAGAGATAAGTGTGTAAAATTCTTTTAAAGAAAAACAAAAAAATCACAAAGAAGTTATAAGAAATTCAAAAAAGGAAAAAAATCACAGTAAAAAAATATTAAGCATTAACTTCTCTTTTCAAAAGACCAATAGAAGTCGACATTACAACTATTCAAACTATTCTGCATATATATATATATATTATGTTAATTTTGAGCATGTCTTGTGCAGTTTGTGTAATATTCTTACACTGTGAAAGATGTTTTCACTCACATCTAAAACATAGTCTTTAGAAGAAGTCACTACAGAGATCTCCTACTTAAGAAAGTGAAGGGTTATGCTCCGTATCTACATGTGTCAGTAACTACATCAATACTTGGGATTGTCTTAAGGTAGAATTATCTATTCCTACTTACTTACTCATTTAATTTCTGTCTGTAAGGAGTAATAATCATATTTTCATATTAGGGTTGAAAGTCAATGCTACTTTATTTCCTTAATTTTTTCCAGGTTGACCACAGAGAGCATTTTCAGTAATCTGGCCTCCTCTGCAAGACCATGCGTGGCACATCGTTCAAATCTTCTTTTAAATTGTTGTTGACTTGTCAGTACCCAGAATATTTTTATTCTCTAAAAAACTGCCACAATTTCCTTATGTGTATTGTCTTCTGCAGTGTTGTTTTTTGTTCTGTTTTGTTTTGTTTTTTTCTCTTTTGGTGGAACCAGAGGTTGAACTCAGACCCTTGTGCTTGCCAGGCAAGTGCTTATTCTACTGAGCCATCTCTTTT
>NW_004524737.1:4007994-4012899 GCF_000260255.1 Octodon degus | reverse complement strand
GATGTTAAACATATGCTCATATTGCTATCCCCACCTCTCATTAATTTCCACGTAGATCTTTCTAGCCTATTTTTCATATCTGTAACTTACCACTTTATGATGTAAACCTGCAGCCTACCTCCTGTCATCCACTTATTTCATTGATCAAGTCCACTATACATGTATAGTAGCTTCAGAATTATTAACATATACTCCCATAGAATACAGTGCTTATAAATAATTCCTTTTCTGGCCAACCTGATAGCTCAGCAGACTAAAGCAACTGCTTAGGCAGTGTGGCGGCCAGGGTTTGATCCCCAGCATGCCTTGCTGGCCCAGCCTGCAAGATGCACTGAGAGGGCAATAGAGACTGGGCATGGTGGTGTATGCCTGTAATCCCAGTACTTGGGAGGCTGAATACAGGCGAATCACTACAAGTCCAATCTATGTAGTAGGATCCTGTATACCCTATACACCCTATCCTAAATACAGAAAAAAAATCCAATAATTCTTTTTCTTTTAATCATATTCAAAGCAATTTATGCTCTATTCAGTAATGTTTTCATATATATTGTGTATTTAATATATTTAGATGATTTTATCAATTTCTGCATTCTACCTTGGAAATTGACAGATTGTTAAATGATATTTTTAACTTGTATGCATTTGAATTTACAATTTTTGCTGTAACATCCCATGGGTTTCAATAATAACCTATGTGGTGCACATTGCAGTCGTTATTGTAGTATCAAACAGAATAGGCTCACTCACCATGGTAGGAATCCCTTGCATTTATTATTCAACTTCACACATTTAATGATGTTATTCTACCACTCTCTCAGCCTGCATTCCAAAGTACTGACAACATTTGGTATCTTTATGTGTAGTTCTGTGCTCTTAAGCATTTCATACATTTGGAGTAGTATAGCATGGGATTTTTTAAGACTTGTTTATGCTACTTTCTAATATGCATTTGGCAATATGATATATATTTATATTTAAAATTCATTCATGCCTTTCCATGCTTTGATGTATTATTTTTTTTTCTTTTCACTCAATAACATTCCATTACATCAATGAGCCACTGTGTATTTATTTTCTTATCGAAGTGTATCTTGTTTGCATTCAATGTTTGGTGTTCATGTGAACAAAGCTGTTTTTAACATTTGTATGCAGATGTGGAGGTGAGCGAAGGGGTTCAGATCCATTCTGGTAGATGTCCATAACTACAAGTGATGGATAGAAAGATTCTGCTTAGCTATGTAAGCAGCTGCCCACTGCCTGCCCAAGTGCAGCTACCATTTTGCACTGTTGCTTTATACCAACAATGAATGGGAGTGTCTGTTTTCTGTATCTCAGCCAACAATTGTTATTATTTTTTAAAATTCATTTTATGGTTATGAACTAGAATTACATTATTGTCTTACTTCACAATTAGAATATCGCAAATGATGTTTGATAATTTTTATGTGTTTATCCTCTGTCTGCACATCTGCTTTCGTGAAGTATTTGTTCATCTTTCCAACCATTTTATAGCTCAGATTGTTTGCTTATTATTGAATTTTAGAACTTTTTGTCAATTTTAGATATAAATTCCTTATCAAGAAACTGTTTTCTATGTGTTTTACCTTAGGGCCAGGAAGATAGCTCAGCAGAATAAGTGCTTGCCTGGCAAGCTCAAGGTCCTGAGTTCAATTTCCAGTACAGAAAAAAAAAAAAAAAAAAAAAAGAAAGAAAGAAAGAAAGAAAGATAGATAGATAGATAGATAGATAGATAGATAGATAGATAGATAGATAGAAAAAGACTTTATCACAGAGTGATGCTTGTTTTTCTTTTAATCTTTTAACTATATCCATTTCACCTCATCATGTGATGCTTTCTGTGTAATTATTTATGTATTTGGGTCATGGATTTCTGTAATAAATTAGAAAAGGAATGTTCTTTTTCACTAACTTGAATAACTCTTACACCTTTTTCATGTATCCTCACAGATATTACAAACTTTCTTAATCTATATGGAAAAACTTAGTAATAGTATTATTACCAGGATATTTGCTGTCCACTGTGTCTGCCTTGTTTCTCTATCCTATTGCAGTGCCACAAGAACTACTCATTTGATTGAGTCAGCTTACTTTCAAAGAATATCTAAACACCTTACTCTAGTGTAATTGCTGCAGCTAAATTTCACATAATATAAGATAGTTGTACTTCCAAATTTGGATAGCATCAACCTCGGACCGACAGGAAGAACAAATCTTTGAAAAGAAAGAAGATAGTTACCAAAAATACTATGACAAACTCATCAAATGAGCTCAGGCTTTGAAAAGTACTTTCCAGTCATGAGCGTGAGGTCTATTTTTACATTTTAGAGCCATTGTTTGCTCTTGGCAATTCTATTTCCAACCAACCACTGAATATAGCTGACGTCCACTCCAGGGGCTGCACCACACAATATTGTCATTGTCTTGTTTCTACTTATCATTTTATAAGGAATATGTAAAACTACCTGAATAAGGCACATCTTACTTAGAAGTAGGAAAACCTGAATGAAAAGCATAGAGATATGAATAATAAATGAGCCCGTGGATAACTAGGAGCTCTAGAAAGGCGGGAAATTTGATACAGAAGTAATTGATTGTCAAATGTGTAATATCTTGGACTGTGAAAGAACTGTGATAGAAATTAAATATAAATTAAACAACCTGGTATGATCAAGACTTGGAGGAAAAGAGGTGGGGTGATAAAAGAAGAGAGAATGTTTGAGATGAAGTAAAAAGAACAGATGGTCACAAATTTGTAGCTTTTGAGGTAAACCTGAGCTAGGAGGTGATCATTTCTTGGAAGCTTGCTTAGAAAAAACTTAAAACCAACGAAAGCTTACTTTTTTGGTTTTTAATTTTTCCTCTTTCACTACTTAACATGTTACAAACATTTTCTGTATATTGCTTCATTAAGAACTTTACAGTGTTTTTGTTTTTGTTTGTTTGTTTAAGCAAATAGAAATGCCTTCTTTTTACCTCATGGGGAAATCATTTTTTTAAGTAACACTATCGTGTTCATTTAAAAAAAATGGGCTATTTTTCTGAAATGCTGTATACATCAAGTTTCAACCATATGGTCAGACCCTAACCCTGTGCATTTCCAAGACATCTTGTGGTTGAGGGGATTCAGCAGTCCTTTGCTCCCAGGCTTGACCCTGTAATGTGTATTTTGACTGCTCTTCTAGTCAGTTGTCCTCAGATGCGTGCAAGTGGGGCAGCTCCGGAGGTCACCCGCACTGGAGTACTTGGTCTCTGTTACAAATCTCTGCACATGAGCACTGACTGCTTTTCCCTAAATCGTGCCTTATTCAGATGCAGAGTAGCTTGGCTTTTGTCACCTCCCAACCTCACCCCTGCCCACATTTCCCCTCCTCCTCAGTCCCAGCAAGCTTAGGCAACCCGCAGTGCTGTCCAGAAAATTTGCCTCTACACTGCCACAGCGCTGCTGTTCCCTGGCTGGAGTCATCCGATGAACTAGGGCAGCAGGTCAAATGTGGAAATTCGTGGGAGATTTCCAATCTCTGCACCAAAAAGAGCAAAGAGCTAGCCTTGTGATTTTCACAACTTTCCAAGCCTTAAGATTGTTCATCTTCTCTGTTGCCTTGAGGGTAATCACCATAAACAGCTCAGTAGAAAATTTTTATCTTATTTCCCGCCATTAGTTTTATCTCTTCTGTGCCTAAACTCCACGACTTCCTCTGTATTGAGGAAGACTCACTGATTCTTCCTAGAGACATAGAGATTCTTCAAGACAATTTCATAGCCCTCACATTTTCCGTCTTTAAATTTACCTGCACTTCTCTCTGGAGAAATATCCGGAAAACTAAAAGTGAAATAAGATTATCAAAGGGAGGTTGAGCCTTGAAGACTCCACATTTGGGTGCATACTGGGCAACTTTTAGTCTCAATAAAGACAAAAAGCTAGAAGCAGCTTTGTGACAAGGCCTTGGATTCAATCCCAACTCAACAAAAATAGGAAGGAAGGAAGGAAGGAAGGAAGGAAGGAAGGAAGGAAGGAAGGAAGGAAGGAAGGCAAGGAAAGCAAGGAAGGAAGATTATGAAAAATGAAAAGTATGATTAGATGGTTTAATACAATTATTTTTGGTGCATTCTGTCAGCAATAATATCAATTATTTATTGTCACTTCTTATCAAACCTTTACTATCCTACATAACTTGCTTTTACTTCATATAATCCAATGGTGGAGGATGGTCCCCTGTTAGGAAATATTCATGAATATATTCAGATAAGTGCATAAATGTACATTTTCTTAGTCTTGCCATTCCTTCCAGCAGAGACAAAGGCAAAAGCCATACAACTCATCAAGTTCCTGCAATACTTTGTTAATATACTAATCACATTCTGAGTTGTAGTTCTGTCCTCCTGTTTATGAAACCCCAGGCAAGGGCGAACAACTGGACCACAGTGTCCACTACAAAGAGATGAAAAGTATCTCCAGCCCCCCAGTCTGACAGCATGACTGTCACAGAGGTTTCCAGTTCCTTCACTGCCTTTTAAAGGTTTCTCCCAACATTTTTGGACTGTATTTCTTGACTTGCTCTTTTATTGTGTAAGTTCCTATCCATCAGTATCCTAGTCTCATTCCCTGAATGTGATGCTTGGGTCTTCTGCTGCTTTTTTCTGGCCCGCTCACTGAGCTGCTTCTGTTTGCTTTGGGTGGGTGTGTTCCTCTGCTCATGCAGCCTGCTGTATGATCCTGTTGGCTTCTTCTACTTTGTTAGAGGATCCTAAGCATAAAATGCTCTGTCTCTCTGTCTCTCTGTCTCTCTGTCTCTGTCTCTCTCTGTCTCTCTCTCTCTCTCTCTCTCTCTCTCTCTCTCTCTCTCTGTCTCTCTCTCTCTCTGTGTCTCTTTGTCTCTCTCT
>NW_004524737.1:3991941-4007894 GCF_000260255.1 Octodon degus | reverse complement strand
TCTCTCTGTCTCTGTCTCTCTCTGTCTCTCTCTCTCTCTGTGTCTCTCTGTCTCTCTCTCTCTCGGCAGAACCAGGGATTGAACCCAGGCCCTTGCACTTGCCAGGCAAGCACTTATTCTACCGAGCTATCTCCCCAGCCCTCTTCTTTCTCTTGATATTTTCTTTTCTCTCTTTCTCACATCATAAATCTATATAAGCAGATACCAAAACTTCATGATCATAATTACTGTAAAGTATCATTTATATCACATACTGATGTTCACTCCCTTGATCACTCTCCATTGACTTATACACAATACCAGTCGAGGAATATGAGGGAACTTGGCTAATACCAAGTTTTAGCTCATGGTATTAGTTCAAAAAATATATTCATTATAAGAAGGTGCCACTTTTATACAGCATAACTTTTCCTTTACTGGCAACATCTTGATGTGAAACAAACATATAAAAATAAACAAATATATAAAAATAAAGTTATGCATCAGGAGGAAAAACCTTTGAGAAAAATTATAACTTGAACTGTGACCCCCTACTTCCACCCTGGGCAGGGTGCTGCTTCATACACCAACAAGAAAAGCAAAGACTCATTTGGGGACAAACACAATTGCCAGACACTATAGAAAACTTCATTTTGCAAATGCTATTTTTAAGCTGGTGACATGCAAGGCAGGCTCAGAGTCCCAGCCCCTCTCAGTTGGCTTCTGCCTCAAAGCTCGCACTCTCTTTTCACTCTCCACACCTTTCTGTGGCTCTATTCTATAAAGCAGTGCAAAGCTGTTTGAGAATACCAACCCTACTATATTTAATATCAGATTCAAGGCACATTTTTGACAAACTGTTCTTTACAAAAAGTCAATATGTGGTTTTATTAATCTCTAAATAGGATCATCTGGGCTTGAAAAAATTAAGGCTGACAGCAGATGAGACATTCATGACCAAAAAAAAATTTATAAAATACAATAAATGATGTAGTTTAAAGTTCCACTAAATAAAACAGCAATTATTGAGTCTAAGAGAACATAGGCAATGTCTCAGAGTGAAATTTTCATCCCATACTTTAAAATATGAATACAGGGACTAATTGACCTCCCGTGGATGCAGAAATCATCAGCATTTAAAAGTCACTTTACTTGTGAGTGATGAGGACATTGTGAGAATATATTTTCACAGATTTAAGGTGTTGTAGATGCCAGAAATACATCCTTCGATGCTTTGTCTGAGTAACTCATCAGCTTATTTTCATAACAATGAATTCTTTAATCTATGATTGATTTACTGCTTTTTGTCAATATATCCAATTGTGTTCAATTATTAAACATATCATAAGCTCATTGCAGATCATATAATTCTGCAAGCAGTAAGGAAGCACTGAAGTGCAGTTACTGTATTTATTTCTTCCAAACAATGAGACTATAGTTATGAACTAGAGAACTTGAGAAATACAGCCCACCATACACTTAGCCATTTTGAACAGTTAATGTTTTTATGTGAACCAACACCTATAACTGTCTAAAGCTTCATAATTAAAACCTCATTGTATTTGTTTTAAATTAATTTTTGTCCTTGTACAAAAAGGAAAGTAATTGTATCATTCTATGGAACATCTCTTAAAAGCAAATAAAACTAAATGTCCATAGAATACATTGTTCACAGGCTATAACTACATGTCCATTGAGTCTTTCTATTATTATATTTGTAGCAGGATTGAGACCTCAACTTCATGCAATTCATTGACAACCTCTCTGTAGCTTCCTCTATGAACAAGTTATTTGCAGTGTACCTATGGAAAATTTCTCCCTGACTATTGAAGCTACTTATTCAAAGAGACTTTTTTTGGTCTTATTTTTACTATTTTCTTTTTTGGTACCAGGAATCGAACTCAGGGCCTCAAGCTTGCTAGGCAGGCGCTGTGCCACTGAGCCACATCCCCGGCCCAAAGGTAAAAGGATTTTTTTTTTTTTGCTCCGAATGCCTTCAGGGCAGGTTTGGCTGGCTTGAGTCGTGGGGATCGAACCACAGCAACCTGAGCCTGACTGCTTTGTTGAAGCAGCCACTTAAAGAACTGAGCTAAGGGGCAGGCCCCCTGAAGCTACTTATTTTGCTGAATGAAATTCACATAAATACAATCATTGTCTATTACTCAACTGAAGAAGAATTAGTCTTTTCATTGTGTGATGGCAAATCGTTGCTGTCCCGTGGGTATGTGACAATGTGGAAAGACACCAGTAGGTAAATTTGGGGCTACTCTGAATCTTCATGGTGCTGAGCATAAAGTTTCATGGGTTTTCCCTTGAAGTTCAAGCTCAATTCTTTTTCTAAAACTACTGGATAGTCACTGTACTTTTGTATCAAGCAGATATCCAGTGCGCAGCAAGAGGCTTTACCATGAAGTAAGCCAATTACTCTAGTTTCAAATACTATAGCCAGAGGTACAGTAAAGTGGGGCAAAGATTTGGATAGTTCCAAGCAGGAGTCCGTCACTGGTGGCAGTAACAGGCAGTGGGAGGGGGAGAAGGAGGGAAAGAAAGAGGTAAGAAATCACTGAGGCGAGAGGAGAGATGAGCATATTACCCGCTTAAATAATTCACAGTACTTGACACCTTTCTTCTTGTGTCCTTTCATATTTTGCTAATAATCCAGACAGCCAGATTTAATTATATCATTTTATTCAAGGGATGAGAGAATGATAGATGGAAATAGTAATTGTCTGGACTACTTCTACTATTAGTGGTGGAAACAGATAATTGAATTCATATTTTAATATTTTTAAGCAATTATTCAGGCAATTATAGCTATTTGTAACTTATAGTGTGCTAAATAATCTAATAATATATATATATATATATATATATATATATATATATATATATTTATTTATTTGTGCTTTAGCAGAAGATAAAAAAGTATCATAGCTGTAATGGATCTAGAAACTTTCTGGGCAGATGCTGTGGCTTGGATGCTGCTCTTTCAGAATGTAGGTCTTGTTGATGTGCCAGTCACAAAATGTGTGATTTTCAGGAGAGGAGCAGGCCAGGAAGGCTGCTCCTTGTTAACAAGGTTAAGACCCTTTTAGAACATGTTTTGCACATTTAACTAGCTAGCCATTTGGCCTTCTACCCGACAACAGTGTCCCTCCCTTCCAGTGAATTCATTCCACACAAGACAACCAAATCTGTCGATATATATTTATCTTGTGTGTTGTAGCCTCCTAACAGCATAGAAACAAATTTCTGTGACTTATGAAGTATCTGTCTGCCTAGACAGTCTTATTCTGCCATAGGAGCACAAGTGGATTTAGAAAACAGATGTAAGCAGTATTTTAGGTGCCAGGGAGATAGCTCCGTGGTATAAGTGCCTGCCTGGCAAGTGCAAGGTCCTGAGTTTAATCCTCAGTACCAAAAAAGAAAAAAAAAAGTGTTTAAAAATGTATGTCCTAACCATCACATCATAGCAGTCTTAATTGACCAGAAGTGTATTATTATTATCATTATTTAATGTATTTAGTATAGTCTCAATACATAGATCAGACTTGGAGTATTCTCCTGTTTTCAGACTCGTAAGCGTTGGAATTACAGGCATACGCCACCAAGCCCAGTCTCAGTCACTGTCGCAGAGAACCCCGGGGGCTGGGCCAACAAGGCACAGAAGCATATTATTCTTAATTAATAAGCAATTAATACAAGGAACAAAGATGAAACTATTTAGGTTTATATGAATTTTTTATTAGGATATTTAATGAATCGCTCAGCTAGAATGTCAGAATTTAGAATGTCAGATATCTAAACTAAAATTACTAGGCATGTGAAAAGATCAGGAAATCCAAATGTATATTGAGGTTAACAGACTCTGCATTAACAGAATTAATACAGATGTTAAAGGATGAATTGAGATAGATATAATAACATAAGGCCAGCAACTCCTATCCTGTATTACATCTGTATTACATCCTGTATTACATCTGTTTGCAAGGATATTGACTTGGGAAACATACAAAGAATTGTATAGGTGAAAACATTAATGATTCAGATAAACACTATATAGGATTAACAGCAGCTTTACTTGTCAGTAAAGATTCACATATTTTAAGACATATCACTAGAAAATATCAAAATTTGAATAGAGAAAGATAAGCCAGAGTTTTTAAAAAATAAAATAATATCAATGATCTATAGTTACAGAAATTTTAATGAATATGAAATTAGAATCCTCAAAGGAAACAGCTGAAGGAATAGTTAACAAATCTGTTTCAAATGAGATGAAATGTGCAAACTTGTACAGCCAAGAAATACCCCAAAAGTAAAAAATGAGAAAAGCAAAAAAAGCTCATACGAGGGTATATGGTAATTAAATGCTCAAAAGCAACAAACAGAGAGAAAATTCTTAAAAGCAACTAGAGGGCCAGGGATACAGCTCAGGGAGCAAGCGCCTGCCTGGCAAGCACAGTCAGGAGATAGATCCCCAGCAGAAAAAGAAAGAAAAATAAAACACATTGAAATCAATTAGAGAGAGAAGCAAAAGACTTGCTGTCTTCAGAGCAACAAAGAAATATAACAGCAGAAAAGATACAAAGGATATGTCAATAGAACAACATCTTTTAAAAATAAAAGAAAATATAAACCCTGTCCACCTAGAATTTTAGTGCCAGAAAATATTACCAAAAGAATCAAAATAAAGTGTTTGTAATATATTCAATGCAGAACTATTTTATAACCACCAACCTGTATTATAGATGTAATGAAACAGAAGGAAAATTGCAAATGTATATACATGAACATATGAATGGTGAGCATAGAAAATGGCACAAAACTGGGAAAAAACATATTATTTCCCTTTAGTATTTAAGCATCCTTAATTTAAATTTAACAATGTAAAAACTAGACAGTGCACCATGACCGAGTGGACTTGCTGTAAGAATGCTATCAGACTAACAAGCTAAAAAGAAAACTAATGTTTGTTTCGACAGGACATATACTAAAGTTGGAATGATACACAGAAGATTAGCATGGCCCCTCCACAAATTTGTAAAGTGTTCCATATTTACGAGAGAGAGAGAGAGAGAGAGAGAGAGAGAGAGAGAGAGAGAGAGAGAGATGGCTAAATAGCTCAGTGATCTAAAGTGCCTGCTTAGACAGGCACAGGGATGGGGTTTGATCTGCAGCATGCAGTGCCAGCTCCATCCCCAGGGTGTGCTGAGACTGGAACTGAGACTGGGCATGGTGGCGCGTGCCTGTACTCGCAGCACTTGGGAGGATTAAAACAGAAGGATCACTATGAGTCTGATCCATGTAGTGGAATCCAGTAGACCCTGTACTAAAATACATAAGAGCAAAATAAACTAAATAAATAAATAAAATTAAAGAGAGAAACTGTAAGATAGTTTGCAGAAGTGTAGATAAGGCATTTGGAAAACTACAAAGCCCCTCTTGACAATACGTCAATACATTAGGAATAGAATTAAACTTTCTTAACCTGATGAGTGGCATCTATTCTGACACTGACAAAAGATCTACAAACTGCCGTATAGAGTTTCAGGATAAATCCTGAGAGGATTTGACTGGCCTTGTCAGATACAAAAGTTACCTTTTTTGTTATATAAGTCTTGCTTTATCTTGGTCTTAACCATCCAGCAGAAAAGTATAAAAATGAGGTATAAAACTTAAAGCCATATTAATATGCTGAACTGTAAAAGGCTCAAGTCAACAACTTCTGACATTGCCAGTCCTGAGGATAATTCAGCAAAGTAATCCACTAAACTGGATTACTTTACTGAATTTATGCACCTACAATATATGAATGGCAATGGAAAACCCATCTCTGACAAAGCAAACAAAAAAAATCATACTTAATGGTGAAAGTCAGCACTTCCCATCAGTGGTCAAAAACAAAGTAACTGTCCATTTTTAGTGCTTCTCTTCATCCTCTGTTGAGGAATCTTACTGGGTGAATAAATCTGGGAAAAGAAATAAGACTCGTGTTTGAAAGGAGGAAGGAAAAACATCTTTACTTCAAAATGATTTGATATATATATTTTATATATATATAATATATATTTTATATATATATATATTTGATAGATATATATTGACTTGATCTTTTTTTTTCCTTGTATTTAGTACAGATTCCACAGGGTCAACAGGGTCTCACTAAACAGATTGAACTCATACTGATTCACCTGTTTTCAGCCTCCCAAGAGCTGAGATTACAGTCATGTGCCACCACACCCAGTCTCAATCACCGTCTCAGTGCACCCCGGGGGTGGGGACAGCGTGGCACACAAGGAGGATCAAACCCCAGTCTCTGTGCCTGGCTAATCAGGCGCTTTATTCCACTGTGCTATCTGGCCAGCCCTCTGACTTGGTCTATTTTAAAGAAGTTTATGAAAGTAATAATCTACAAAAAGGAAACCTATGAGAGCTAGTAAATTACTTAACAATATTAAGTTAAGAATGAAAATATTGCAGATGAAGGGGCTGGGGGTTTGATTCCTGGGTCTGCCATGCTGGCCCTGCTCCTGGGGCACACTGAGACTGTTATTGACACTGGGTGTGGTGGTACATGCCTATAATCCCAGCACTTGGAAGGCTGAAAACAGGAGGATCACTATGAGTCCAATCTACATAGTCAGACTCTGTAGACCCTGTACTAAATACATTGAAAAAAAGAAATAAAATATTATGGTGTATAATACTAGCACAGAAAATAAAGAAATTTGTTACAATTACCACTTAATGGTATGGAAAGTGGCATGATTTAAGAAGAACATTTACAAACTTAGGAATTTAATTTAATGATGCTGTGATATATTTAAATAGATGTCTTTGTTTAAAGATGCCATATATTGTGAATAGAAAGTATACAGATGCAGGGATTTTAAAAAAGAAATCTACTAGTACTTATAAGTTGTTTAACAATTTTCAGTTAAGAATGCAGGACAAGAAAGTCAACAAGATTGGCAAAATGACAGAGGAAAACAGTTACAGTAACCATTTCATACTATTAAAATATAAGCTACTTAATGATAAATGTAACAAAAATGTACACTGTGTGCTGAAACATAAAATACACTGCTGTAACAAATTAAAAATCATCTAAATAAATGGTGATATATGCTATGTTCATGTATTAGACATTTAATATACTTTCAATTCCAATTGTCTCATAAATTGGACATAATCCCTGCTGAAATACTGTCAGATATCTTATAGAAATTATAGGAGGTTCTAAAACTTATGTCAAAATGAAAAAAATACCCTAGAACAGCATAGAGAACTTAGAATGAGAAAATATTTGAAGACTAACATTATCTAACTTCAAAACTTGTTGGGGCTGGGGAGATGGCTCAGTGGAATAAGTGCTTCTCTGGAGAGCGCAAGGGTCTGAGTTCAATCCCCGGTTCCACCAAAAAAAAAAAAAAAAAAAAAAACTTGTTGTAAAGCTATAAAAATGAAGACTGACCATATCATAAATGTCATCAAAGAGATGAATGAAACAGAATTGTTGAAACACATAAATAACTGCATGTTTATTAATATGCAAAGAGAAATCAGTGGAGCACTTAAAACCTTTCAACAAATGATACTGACGCAACTGGAAATACATCTCTTATAGGACAAAAACATGTAAGTAGCCATATACACAAATAAGCAAATATATACCTAAATATTATATATATATATATATATATATATATATGTGTGTGTGTGTGTGTGTGTGTGTGCAAACATGTAAATAACTATACAAAAATACATATGAAAGCATATACAAAAATCAAATTGTGTATATAATTTGCTCAATATGGATTAAAGACATAAACATAAAACTAGATCTACAAAGCTAATGCATAATGTTGGATAAAAATATTTGGGACTCTGGCAGGATAAAGAGTTCTTTGATATGATGTCACAATCCTGATCCCTCAATTCACACTATTACCTACTAGGTTGGTTCTAAAGTCTGGCAATGCCAACTTGTGATGGAGATGCGCAGGATCGGGGGCACTGGCATACATGCCAGTGGGCCTGATAACCAGAACAAGCAGCTTATTCCTTGCTTCTGGATCAGGAAGACTCGGATGAATTAACTATTTAGGAGTACTGTGCTATGAGATACATGGTATTATAATTTATTCAACTATGCAATACGTTCATTTTAAATCATTCATTTGGAAGCTTGATTTTAAAGGCAAAATAAGGGCTGCCGATATGGGAGTTCCTGTAGATATTTCAAGGTCATCACAACATGCTCTAGTGAAAGTCACTATATTTAAGAGCACAGTTTCCAGATGTCCAGATACAGGTGGCTTCAGCTCCTATAATCAAAACAGATACCGTGTTTGCACGGAGCTCGTGCTTCTCCTGATGTTCACCTGCAGTGACTGGACACAGTAAGGACAGCTGAGCTCAGGCTGCTCCTGGGAGACAAGCTATTCCTGTGAGGCGCAACTGGCTTGAGAACTTCCCAGCATTCTTCTCTGCTCTTCCTGAGAACACTATGCTGGCCAAGAGGCTTTCACGGTACCTTTCTTCTTCTCTAATGGTCGTACACACAACGTGACTTGAAAACCTTCATCGCCTGGTTCTCCCTGTGTTTTTGTTCTCAGTGTCCACTAGCAATCAGACTGTCCCATGGCATTCAGAATAAATGCTAATATCTAATCCAGTCTTGGCATCTAGAGTTCAATAAACAAAATGTCTAACTTCAGCAATACACTGTGCCATGCTGATTATTTAGTGTCCAATAGAACCCTTGGAGCATAGTGACATACACTGCAGAGTCATTTATTCAACGCACCAAGCCAATCTACCTCGTCTATCAGCAAGTGACATCTTACGACAGACGCATCTACTTATCTTTCCTTCTTGTCCATTTGTTCTGTGTGCAATAATGAAATTTTGAGAGGTTTGGGGTATATTCTTATTTACTGTTGTAGCGATATTGAATTCCACTTTAAATGGTTCAGATTAGGGAAAGAATAAACATGAAGACAGAGTGATGGCAAAGGTGTCTTTTAAAGGAAGAACATTCAGGGATTGTCAGGATAAAGGGCAGGAGGTGGAGAGGAGAGACACTATAAATTTAAAGTTGAAGGGACTTGCCAACTTGGTGCCTTTGTAGAATAAAATTTTGTGTTAATCATTTTTGTGGCAGTCCTTCAAACAAAGTACATTAACTTTTATCACCTTAAACAAAAGTGCAATATGCTACAATGAAAATCTTAGAGATGTTGTTTTCTAAATTTTGAACTTTTGAATTATTCAGTATTTCTTTTTCCTGTACTTATACCCCAACCTGCATCATGCTGCTGTTAGATAACTTAAAACATTTAAAATAAAAGAAATAATTGACACTGAGGGAATACATATTATTTTAAAGGTAATTACCCTGAACCTTATTCGTACATATAATTACCAGTTAACCTAAATTCACTGATATTTTTCACTTGTTCAGAATTTTTCATTCCAAATATTTTAGAAAAAATGTCTTTCAGCAATGCTTCATTCAAAAAGGTTGGTAGAAGAAAATAATTCCTTAGCTGTATTCATCAATAGTAAACTAATATAAACATGAGAGAAACTCACATTCAACATTGCATGAAATTTAGAAAAGAAAAAAAACTTGGATCTTTAAATCCAGTCTGGCCTGCCTAAGCAATATAGATTTTTCCAGGACAAAATTTTGGCCTTTTTTTTCCTTTGAAATTTATTAAATGATCCTAGAAATTAATTTACTTTATATGGCTCCACTATTTTATATTAATTACAGAATGTAGAATAATTCTTTTTTATAGATAATACCTCTCTCCCTCCCTCCCTCCCTCCCTCCCTCTTTTCTCCTCCTATACAGGAGAGTTCTTAAGGCTTTTATTGAATTGTATTACTGTTTTAAGCAGTAATAAGAACACTTATGATGGATGTTGTAGCATTTCTAAATAGAAATAAGTGAAGAGAATCACTAACTCCTAGGAAGTTTATTTATCAACTTGTAATAAACAAAATACTCTAACCTATTTTCAAAGGTGAGGATTTGCATAGTTGATAGGAGTAGTACAGAGTAACTGAAACTAGTTTCTAGGCTACTCAGTAAAGAATAACAAAATCACCTCCAAAACTTAATAAATACATAAATACTCTGCAAGGGTGCAAGGGTCCTGGGATGAACCAAGAAATTATATATATAATATATATATATATATATATATATATATATATATATATATATGTATATATATTATGCCTTTTCTTTATACCATATGTGAAATTAATTCAGAATAAAAATAGACCAAATGCAAGACAAAATTTATAAAATTCTCCATCACTTTGAGACAGGCAGATATTTTATTTTTTTAATTTTATTTATTTTTTATTTTTTGGTGGAACTGGGGATTGAACTCAGGCCCTTGAGCTTGCCAGGCAAACACTTATTCCAGCCCCGACAGGCAGGTATTTTATATATGACACAAAATTCATAAGCAAAGAAAAATAAAGTGGGCTTTAACAATCTTAAAGAACTTAGCATTTGAGAGACCTATATCAAGAAAGTTAAAATATAATCTACTACATGGAAGAATATATTTGTGAACCACGTATTAGGTAAGGGTCTGGTATGTAGACCACATAAGGAATTTTTACAATTCAACAATAAAATATCTTTAGAAAGGCAAATAACTTCAATAAATATTTCTACAAAGAAAATATTTGAATGGCTGATGCACATGAAAATATAAATAATACCATACCTCACAATGGAAATGCAGATCAAAAATATGTAGAGGAGGGGCCAGGAAGATGGCTCAGTGGAATAAGCACTTCCCTGGCAAGCGCAAGGGCCTGAGTTCAATCCCTGGTTCTGCAAAAAAAAAGTAGATGAATGATTTTATCCAGTGATTATTACCAAAGTGGATAAATCATAACAGATATTAGTGACAAAGGAGATACCAAAACTCATGTAAAATAGTAAAATGTGTGGCCGCCTTGACAGTCTGAGGATTTGTCAAATATTACATATACAGGGGCTGGGGAAGTAGTTTGGCAGTCTAAGCACTTGTCTGGCAAGCTCAGGGACCCTAGTTCAATCCCTAGTACCACATGCTGTGTGGGCCCAGAAATCTCCAGCATGCCTGGCCACCCTGAAACCAGCCATGGTGGCACACACCTATAATCCCAGCACTGGGGAGGCTGAAACAGGAGGGTCACTACGAGTGAGGTCTATCCACACAATGAAGTGACAGCTGACAGTAAAAAGGCATCCAAAGTTGGTATACAGTATAGCACGAAAAAGCCTTGACAATATGATACCAAGTGTCATGCTGTCAATAAGTCAAATTCCAGGAATTGGTAAATCTACAGATCAGTGGTAAAGTAGTGATTGCCCAGGGATCTAGGGCTTAAGCAATAGAGAAGATAAAAATGGGAAATAAGGCCTGGGAGATGGCTCAGTGGAATAAATGCTTCCCTGGCAAGCGCAAGGGCCTGAGTTCAATCCCTGGTTCCACCAAAAAAAAAAAAAGGGAAATAATTTTAGATGAGCACATGATTTTTTTGGGGGGTGGAATTGTTCTAAAATTGGTTCTGGTATAATCAGATACATTTGCAAATGTAGATAGAAAGCAAGTTGTGACAGTAAAACTTATGAATACTTTATTAATTTATGAATATTTGATTAACTATTTTTTTAGTACTTTGACGTTTCAATTTGGTCTTTTCCCGGGCTGGCTGCATGGTAGTGTATTTCTTCACAACAGTGGGCAGTACAAAGCTTTAGGACCTGCTCAGGCTCATCATCAAGGGAAAGCAACCAAAGCTGCAGGATTCTGCATTGCTAAGCTAGCTAGGTTAAGCATCTAATATGCATTTTTACCTATGCATTTTCAATACGCAAGGGGTTCATCACTGCACAATTCTATTGTAAGTTGAGAAGCCTCTATGTGCAATATCATTCCATTTTATTTATTAATGATCTAGAATAGTATATAAAAACTTCAGGAAAATAAATAGCAAAAATGACAGACTAAATCTCTCAAGCTGGCCAAAAAAAAAAAAAAAAAAAAAAGTAATCCATGGATGGTCCCTTTACAGAGAGTTACATAAAAATGTTGACACATTCTTGTGTGTAGTAAAAGTATACTTATTAGCTGAATTTTAGTCCAAAGCTTTGCAATTAGTTTGATTTTAATTAATCCATCCTTTGTGGTGATTTTCACATGGTAAGATAAATCCATTCCATGGGCACGTTTCTTAGGTCATTCATGAGAATTTCAATGATTTCACTTTTACTATATCCTATAAAAAGTCAACTAAGAAGGAAAAATAAAAAAGCGTTACTATTCACACTTTATAAATTTTAAACTTTTTAAGTTTTGGGTAAGAAGATTCTCACTTCATACTTTCTTTTGTGTCTGTGAAGAAGCAGATTTATTTATCATAAAAGGGCCAGCCAAATAGCTCAGCAGATTAAAGCACCTGCAAACAGGCTCAGGGGCCATGGGATCCCCAGGTCTGCCATGCAGGCCCCACCCCCCAGGGCACGCTGTGCCGGCATTTGAAACTGGGCATGGTGGCGCATGCCTGTAATCTCAGCTCTTGCAAGGCTGTAAACAGGAGAATCATTCGGAGTCCGATCTAGTAGTGAGACCCTGAACTCCATGTAGACCCTTCCCTAAAATAGAAAAATAAAAATAAAAATACTTATCATAAAAATGTTTAACTGAGAAACTACGGCAGTAAATAAAATAACTAAAAAATAGTATTTCAGTTTATAAGAAATTGAGAAAAAAATTCTAGGAAAATATTTTATACTTCTATATCTCCTAGTTATTCTCTGGTCATTATAACTTTTGTATGAAATAATAGCAATGTATTCCAGTAATTCACTTTAATAAATAATTCCATTTAATATGTTTCATTCCTCAATATTTAGAGTCCTGAAATTTCCAATGTAAAAGTGTTAACTAAAAATCAAAGAGTTTCTCAGTACGTGGTTAAGTACTTAAATAATCATCTCAGTTCTTAGAGTTAGTTTTGTAAAACAACCTCACAAAATACAGCTTTGTAAAAGTTCAGTGTGAAGATATAAGACATCAGTAAAGTTTAATTTGAAAAACTAACAACGTCCAGGGGAGACTCAACCACACTTTATAGCAATTCATTCCGGTTACCATTAATACTGCCAAGATCTAGAAAAATGGTACATGTGAGCTTCTTGCCCTCTTTACCCGCTACTCTTTGCCCTGCTGTCTATAACCACAATAATGTCGCATCACCGAGTGGGGATATAAGTCAGAGTGCTGGAGAAGCTCGGGTAGAGGGAGGAAGAAATGGAAAAGAGATGCATAGCACATACATACTTTTGATTAGCTTGAGGACTCTGCCTTGCAATTATATTGATGCAGGAAAATGAAGCTTTTGCTTTCATTTGTTTGTTTAACAAGGTGTTCGTAACAACTTTGGTCATGATGGCTGAAAGCTGGGACCCTATAGAGACTGTAGTTCCATGTCCAATTTTCATTCTTAGATAACCACAGATCCAAAGATAATCACAGAGGGCTGGTGAGATGGCTCAGTGGTCTAAAGCACCTACTTAGAACAAGCTTAGCAGAGCACAGGGACCGCGGTTCAATCCCCCAGCACCACATGTCAGCCAGCCCCGCCCCCTGGTGGGCTGAGCTGGCCACACACACACACACACACACACACACACACACACAAATAAATAAATTTTTTTTTTTTTAAAAAAAAGATAATCACAGAGATCCTTGTACTCGGTACGGAGTATTGGAAAACAGGAAAGGACAGGCAGGGATTATGTGTGAAAGAGTGTGCAACCGATTATGCAATGGAGGGTGGATACAAGCCAAACACGGGCAATGAAATCTCCCCAAAATGTGAAGGCAGGCAAAAGTGTAGGGCAGGGCAGGCCGGTGACAAGGGAGAGTGCAAACAGTCATGGTACGTTATAGATGTGCATGTATGGATCTTCTGAAGCAAAGCCCATTAATGCACACACCTGATATTGAAGACAAAAACCAAAAAGAAACAAACAAAAAAAAAGCAGGCTGCACATGGCTGTGGACCAAAATGCAGGCCATTGCTCACCTACAGTAGGCCAAGCACCAGGTATTTCCTGCTCACAATGAAAAGATGCTTGTTAAATGTCAAATAGAGGCCCTGGCAAGACCTACCACAGAGTCTTATTGGTTCAATCACCAGAATGCGTATCCTAAAAATCAAAAACAGAAAACAAACACAAAACAAAGCTATCAGCAAGGAGCAAGAGAAGAGTTTTCACTGCAGAGGATTCTGGATATTTCCAAATGAATACAGATCACGTTGGATGTCTACAGGAGTGAGTCTAGTTCAGCATGAAGAAGAATCTGCTTTTTGTCATGGTCTTCCTAGACTGGACTGAGCGCCAAACACATGTCAGTCTTGGCCTGCAGAGCTATGCTCGTGACATCCTCCTTCTGGTGAGATAATTCCTTTCTGTACCCCATTATAATCACAGTGTTCAGGAGCCAGCAATATCCAGCTCTTCACTTCTAATGGATGCTTAAAAATCAAATCCGGCAATATTTTTACCATTATTCATTTTCATAAATACAAAAAATACAGTTAAAAAGAAAAAGGTAATGAATAAGCAACGTTATAGAGAAATGAGTTTAAAAGATTGTACCTGTGTATTTCCCATAAAACTAAGAATATTCTCTTATCAATACATAGAGACCTATATCTCCCTTGTTCAGTTCATAGTATACATGTCAGTTCACTTTCTAATATATGTGAAATAGCTGATTTTGCCAACACAATATCATTAAATAATGAAAAATAATAGTAACATAAAAAATCATAAATCACATAGATTGCACACTACTTTAAAATTATTCTTTTTATCAATTCTTAGAAAAAGATCATTGATCTCAAAAATCTACAGCATTTCCAAGGCAAATGGCTACAGAAAAATGCAATCAACATTTACATTTCTAACTCAGATACATTTTTTTCTTTTATTGTTCTAGCAATACTGAATAGTGTAATTATTTGTAAGTTTTGGTAAATTTGATTTTTCTGTGTAGTATCTTATTTTACTAGTTCACATTTCAACTTTTTGTTATGACAGGACATTGTACATGCTTTTGACATTTACAAATCATTCGCATCTAAATTTTTGTATTGATTTATTTAAATGTATCTATTTTGGATAGTTGGGCAAAATATACTTCAGGTTTTTTTTTTTTTTTTTCGGAACCTGGAATTGAACTCAGACCCTTGAGCTTGCCAGGAAAGTGCTTATTCTACTGAGCCATCTCCCCGGCCCATATTCTGCAGTTCTGTAGTCATACAGTGGTACCAAAAATTTGACCTTAAATTTTGAATACTTTGTGTGGTCATTGTCTTATTTAAGCTAGAAACATTTTATATAAAGTTGAAGAATAATTTTACCACCGATCAACCACCACATTTTATCAAGTCTCCATAGTGACCATAGTATTTTATGCAACAATATATCTTCAATTTTATAAAAACAATTATTTATATTTCTCTTTTCCATAATTAGCCTTGCTAGCTTTTCTTCTTTTGTTTATTTATTTATTTATTTATTTATTTTTTATTTAGGACAGGGTGTACAGGACATAGAGGGTCTCACTGCATACAAAAGACTCGTGATCCTCCGGTTTACAGCCTCCCAAGTACTGGGATTGCAGGTGTGCACTACAACACCCAGTCTCAATCACTGTCTCAGCGCATCCTGGGGGTGGGGCTGCCACAACACTGTATACCTAAATTGGTTTTTTTGGAGGAACTGGATATTGAACTCATGTCCCAGCGATTGCCAGGGAAGTGTTTATTCTACTGAGCTATCTCCCCCTGTAGCCTGTTGTATATTTAATTTTGTCTTATTCTGTACAGACTTTTCATTTTCTCTCTCTCTCTCTCTCTCTCTCTCTCTCTCTCTCTCT
>NW_004524737.1:3990539-3991031 GCF_000260255.1 Octodon degus | reverse complement strand
TCTCTCCATGTGACTCTCCTTAGGCACACTCTACATCATTGATCACTTTCCTCTTTGGCCCCATAATCTCCTTGATCAGAAAATTTGGGACATTATAGAGTTACATGATGTTCCAGTACAAGTTCTCATATGTCCTGAGTCTTAAATGAACTTGGAAGGCTAGGGCCAAAATGTTGGCTTTTCTGTGGCCCTCCTATTTCTCTAATTTTGATCTGCAAACTTAGATTGTTATCCCTCAAGAAGACAAGCTTATTGTTATAACCATACAACCTAGAATTTTAAGTTTAACCTCATTATCTGTCTGAATATCAAACATCTTAAGAATAACATGGAACAGGTATTTTTCATCAAGTATTGATATGTTGAACTTTAAGTCTGTACAGAATATGATGAAAATCATTTAAAATTAAGAATATATTTAAAAATAGGCACAAAGAATTATATACTTCTTATGATTACACATAATTCCAAAAATCCTACCATATACAACCT
>NW_004524737.1:3974087-3990001 GCF_000260255.1 Octodon degus | reverse complement strand
AGTTCTTGCTTTCCTTTTACTTGTATTACACCGTTCTATTTGTATTTCTTCCTTTAAGTTCTTATACTAGGGAAACTGTACAATATTTACACATGTGTGTCTGGTTAATTTCACTTATGAGTATATCTTCAAGTGGCATCCACTTCAATATAAAACCTTTGAGTTTATCATTCTTTATAGCTGAGTAATACTCCATTGTATAAAAATGCCATATCTTTTCCATCTATTCCTCAAGAGATGGGCATTTTGGTCGTTTCCAACATTTGATTATCACAAATTGTGCTGCTTAAACATAGGCACACATATATCACTATGATATGATGTTTTCATAGCTTTCGGGAAAATTCCCAGTAGAGGAATAGCTGGTTTAAATGGGATTTCCAATCCAACTTTTCTAAGGCATCTGCACACTGATTTCTGTAATGGTTGCACCAGTCTACATTCCCACCAGTAGTGGAAAGAGGTTCCTTTTCCCCTCAGTCACTCCAACATTTATTGTTGGGTGATTTCTTTATGATAGACATTCTTTCTGGGGTGAGATGATATCTCAATGTTGTTTTAAATTGTATTTCACTGATAGCTAATGATGTGGAGCATTTTTTCCTATATTTGTTCATTTCTTTAATTTCATCCTCTGAGAAGTGTGTGTTCATCCATTTCTGTACTGGGTCTTTAAATTTTGGGACCCTACTGTTTTTGTTCTTTATAAATTCTAGAGAACAGACCTTTGTCTGAGTACTTAATTGTCATGATTTTTCCAAATTTGTCAGATGTCTTTTCACTTTGTTGGTAATTTCTTTTGAAATGTAAAAACTTCTCAGTAAGAGTGAGTCCTCATTGTTAATTCATTCAACTGTTTCCCATGCGATTTATTCTTTGTTCATGAACACTTTGCCTCCCCTATGTTTTCAAGAGTTCCTCCTACTTTCTCTTCCAGGAGATTTAGTGTCTCTGCTTTAATGTTTAGATCTTTAATCTATTTTGAATTTAGTTTAGGGCATGATGATAGACCTGGGTCAAATTTCAGTTTTCAGCATGTAGAGAGCCAGTTTCTCCAGCACCATTTGCTTTTTCCAGTGAGTATGTTTGGCCCCTTTGTCAAAGATAAGTTGGCTTATTGTGTTCATATGGGCTTCAGCATCTTCTAATCTATTCCATTGATCCTCAGGTCTATTTTGTTGCCAGTACCATGCTGATTATATCATAGTAGCCTTGTAGTATAATTTCAAGTCAGGAATTGTAATGCTTCCTGCCTTGACTTAATTGCCCAATATCGCCTTTGCTATTCTAGGTCTTTTCTGGTTCCAAATAAATTTTAGGAATGGTTTCTCTAGCTCTGTGATATATGTTGTTGGTAGTTTGATAGGGATTGCATTAAATCTGTACAGCAATTTTGGGAGTATGGTCATCTTCACAATGTTGGTTCTTCCTATCGAGGAGCATGGAATATCTTCCATTTTCTGAGAACTTCTACGATTTCTTTATTAATTGTACTGTACTTTTCCTTGAAAATATGTTTGACTTCTTTAGTTAGATTAATTCCAAGGCATTTCTTTTTCCTTGGTGCTATTGTGAAAGGCATTGTTTCTATAATTTCCCTTTAGTGTGTTTATCCGTGTAGAGGAATGCTGTTGACTTTTGTGTATTGACTTTGGAACCTGCTATGCTACCAAATTTCTGTATAAATTGTAGTAGCTACTTGGTGGAGTTTTTTAGGCATTCCAAGTAAAGTATCATGTCATCTGCAAATAATGATAATTTAACTTCTTCTTTACCTATTCTTATTCCTTTTATTTCTTTCTCTTATGAAATGGCTCTAGCTAAGGATTCCAGAACTATATTGAATAGTAGTGGTGAGAGAGGGCATCCTTGTAGTCTACCAGATTTAAGGGTAAAAGATTTCAGTTTTTCCCCATTTAGGATTATGTTAGCCATTGGGTTTTCATAAATGGTTTGTAGCAGATTGAAGTAGAGGCCATCTATTCCAATTTTCTGTAGGACTCTGAACATGAATGAGTTTTGGACTTTGTCAAAAGCCTTTTATGGGGGCTGGTGAGATGGCTCAGTGGTCTAAAGCATCTACTTAGAACAAGCTTATCAAAGCACAGGGACCGTGGTTCAATGCCCCAGCACCACATGCCAGCCAGCCCTGACCCCTAGTGGGCTGAGCTGGCCACACACACACACACACACACACACACACACACACATAAATAAATAAATTTTTTTAAAAGCCTTTTCTGCATCAATTGTGAAGATCATATGGTTTTTAGTTTTTGCTCTACAGATGTAGTGCATTACCTTTACAGATTTTTGAATATTGAAACATCGTTGCATCCCTTGGATGAATCCTACCTGGTCATGGTGTATGATGTTCTTGATGATTTGTTGTATTCTATTTGCTATGATTTTATTGAAGATTTTTGCATCTATGTTCATGAGGGAGATTGGCCTGTAGTTCTCTTACTTAGTTGCATCTTTCCCTGGTTTTTGGTTTTAGTATAATACTTGCCTCTAGGAATGATTTTGGGAGGATTGCTTTCTTTTCAATTTCATTGAAGAGTTTGAGGAGTATAAGGACTACATCTTCTGTAAATTTCTTGCAGAATTCAGCTGTGAGGTGTGGAGAGAGCTTTCTCCTATGCTACCCGGCGAGACCTACTGGTCCCAGCCCAGGCACAACATGGGTTAGACCCTCTTTCACCCCCTTGGGATGCCCCCCACCACTCTGCAGCACCTCCCCCACCCTGCCCACTGAGTGGGAATTTCTGTCGCATTCCAGGAACCACCAGATCCAGTACTAGACCAGGCCCAGTGAGTGTGTGGGAGAGCGGACTCTTCCCCGTACTCCACCTTGCCCCTCCAGACTCAGCTCAGGCCTGCCATACAGGTCTGGGGTGAAACCCTGCAGCTGCAATACATGAACAGAGTGTAGGAGACAGAACCACCCAGCTAGTCCAGGAGCAGAACTTCTTCCCAGAGGGGCAGGACAGGTTCACTCCCAAGGACAGCTGCAGGAAGGAGTTGAGCACAGCAGCCAGATCAAAGCCAGGCACAACTTGATAAATCCAAACTTTGTAGATCTGCACCTGAACTTCAGTAGGTGCTAAGGTTATAACTGCACCAAAGAAAAAAAATAGAGGAGATTAGACAAATGATGGATTCCTTCAATGAGCAATACAGGAAAGAAATAGATCACATGAACCAGAGTCAAAGAGAGATAGAAGAATTTAAAATCTCAAACATGAGCTTGCAAAACCATTTAAGTGAAAGTGAAGACAGAGTTTCAGATCTTGAAGACACTGGTGCAGCTAGTGAAAAGGTAAGAAAGGATCTCTTAAAAACAACTAGGATGCAGGAAAAAGACATCCATCACCTGCAAGATGATGCAAAGATGAACAATGTGAGAGTAATAAGCATTAATGAGAAAGAAGGAGTCAATACAAATGACATTTAAAAAATATGGGCAGAAGTAATAGCAGAAAACTTCCCAAATATGAGGAAACAATCTGACATTCAGGTAACTGAAGTATACAGAAGACCAAGTAACCTCAACCCCATTAAAAATACACTGAGACATATAATAGTCAAGATCCCAGAAATTCAGCTCAAGAATAGTATACTGAAAGCCACTAGAGAAAAGAAGCAAATAACATTCAAAGGAAAACACATCAGAATTACAGCCAATTTCTCTTCTCAAAACATGAAGGCAAGGAGAGCATGGGCAGAATACTTCAAACCCTCTATGAAAACAAATTCCAGCCCAGACTACTATACCCTGCAAAACTCTCTTTCAAGTTTGATGGAGAATGAAATATTTCCATGACAAAGAACAAAGAAGTGGTTGGTGAATGAAAGCAAGAGAGAGAAAAAGGAATACTGTGGGACTGTCCTGCTTCAAGGTTGTATATGGTTAGATTTTTGGAATTATGTGTAAACATAAGAAGTATATAATTCTTTATGCCTATTTTTAAAATATATTCTAACTTTTAAATGGTTTTTATCATATTCTGTAGAGACTTAAAGTTCAACATATCAATACTTGATGAAAAATACCTGTTCCATGTTATTCCTAAGATGATTGATATTCAGACAGATAGTGAGGTTAAATTTAACAGCCTAAGTCGTATGGTAATAACAATAGGCTTGCCTTCTGGATGGTTAAGAACCTACGTTTGCAGACCAAAAGCAGAGAAAAAAAGAGGGCGTCAAGGAAAGCCAACATTTTGGCCCTAGCCTTACAAGGTCAATTAAGACTCAGGACATATGAGAACTTGTACTGGAATGCCATGTAACTCGAAAGTGTCCCAAATTTTCTGTTCAAGGAGATTATGGGGGAAAGGGGAATGTGATCAATGAGTTAGAGTGTGCCTAATGAGAGTCACATGGAGAGAAAATATTCTCTCACACTTTCACAGAGAGCACATTCGCCAAGCATTGGCCGTGACTCATCCACATGGCTGACACTGACAAAGGTTCTACAATCTGAGGTACAGGATCTCAGGATAAATCTTGAGGGGATTTCACTGACCTTATCAGACCCAAAAGCTACAACTCTTGTTGCATAGGTCCTGTTTTACTTTTGTCTTAGCCATCCAGCAGAAAAGTATCAAAACAAAGTATAAGAAGTAAATCCATGCTGTTATGTTGAGCTGTGGGGGACTCAAGTCAACAATTTCTGACATTGCCAATGAAGCAGAAGCCCCAATACTATTATGGACTACTGGACTATTTTAGAAAAATTTTGCTGAGCTAACACACCTATGGTATTCAAATAACGGAACTTAGCCAAAAAAAGGGTATACAGATGAATGTCCATTTTGTATCTGTGTATTCAAAATGCTTAGGATAGATACATACTTACATTCTCTTAATGAATAGAGTGATTTGTTCTAACAGTGTTTGTAAATAGGACATCATGTCCACATCTTGTACAGCAATTAACCTCTGGGAAGCATGTATGCAATGTGTTAATAATTGAATCTGTTCTACCAATTTGGTTTGAAACTGTCTCATTGCTATTTGTTTCTCAATAAAATTATGGAAAAAAGAAAAAGAATTCAGCTGTGAATCCATCTGGACCTGGACTTTTCTTTATCAGTAGATTTTTTATTACAGCTCATATTTCATTGGCTGTTATTGGGCTATTGAGAGTGGTTATATCTTGTCGATTCAGTTGTGGCAATTTGTATCTTTCTAGGATTCTGCCCATTCCTTCTGTGTCTTCCATTTTGTGAGAGTAAATATCCTTGAAGTAGCTATTGATAATCTTCTGAATTTCCACCAGGTCTGTGTTAATTACACCATTTTCATTCTTTATTGCTTGTATTTTAATTTTTTCTTTCCTGTTTTTGATGAGATTAGGTAGGGGCTTATTGAATTTATTTCATCTTTCAAAGAATCAGATTTTTGCTTTGTTAATTCTTTGAATTGTTTTCTTCATTTCAGTTGAATTAATTTCTGCTCTAATCTTTATGATTTCTTTGTGATTTTCTTTCTTTGGTCTCTGGGTTTGGTTTGCTCTTCCTTTTCTATTTGTTGAAGGTGTAGCATTAGGGTATTTATCTGTTCCCGTTCTGTTTTCCAAATGTGAGTTCACAGCGATGAAGTTCCCTCTATGAACTGCTTTCATCGTGTCCCATAAATTTCAATAAATTGTTCTTGAATTTTCATTGAATTGTAGATATTGTTGAACTTCTTGTTTAATTTCATCTATGATCCATTGGTTGCTGAGTAGAGTGTCATTTAATTTACATGTATTTAGGGTTTTTTTCTGGTTACTTTTGTCATTTATTTCCAGTTTCATTGCACTGTGGTCTGATAATATGCATGGGATAATTTCTCTTTTTTTGCATATACTTAAGCATGACCTATGGACCAGTATGTGGTCAAGTTTAAAAAATGACCCATGTGCAGCTGAGAAAAAATGTGTATTCAGCTGTGTTTGCTGGAACACTCTGTATATGTCCACCAAGTCCATTTGTTTCAAGCTCAGATTCTGTTCTGCTATTTCTTTGCTAAGCTTTTGTCTGGTTGACCTATCTTTTTGGGAAAAGGGTGTGTTAAAGTCTCCTGTTAAGACTGAGGTATTGGATATTACATTTTTCACTTCCATTAAGATTTGTTTTATATAGTTGGGTGTTCCCTTATTTGGTGAATACATATTTATGAGTGTTACCTCTGCCTCTTGAATTGTATTCCCCTAATTGTATTACCCTTCTTGAATTCCCCTAACCAGTATATAGTGGCCTTCTTTATTTCACTTGATCATTGTTGGTTTGAAGTTGAGACTGTATGAGAATGTGATTGCTGCTCTTGCTTTTTTTCTAAGGTGCTGGGGCCTGTAATATTGTGTTCCATCCTTTCACTTTTAGCCTATGAATGTCTTTATGAGTTAAATGTGTTTCTTGTATACAGGGCATTGTTGGATTTTGTTTCTTAATCCACTGTGGCAGTCTATTTCTCTTAATTGGGAATTAAGTCCTTTTATATTGATGGTTATAATTAAGATTTATTGACTTATGATTGACATGTTATTTACCTGTTGTCATTTACTCCTTTTTGTCCTGTGTTTAAATGCTTGCCCTATTTAGTTGGTTTCCTCTTATCTCATTCATGGAGTTCTGATCATTTTGGTCCCTCTCTAGAACATCTTTCAGTAGCCTGTGTAGGGTTGGTTTTGTCATCATGAAATTCATACTTTGATCATTGTCATGAAAGTATTTCACTTCTCCATCAAACTTGAAAGAGAGTTTTTCAGGGTATAGTAGTCTGGGTTGGAATTTGTTTTCATGGAGGACTTGAAGTACTCTGCTCTATGCTCTTCTTGCCTTCATGGTTTGTGAGAAGTTGTCCATAGTTCTGATGGACTTTTCTTTGAATGTGATCTGCTTCTTTTCTCTGGTGGCTTTCAGTATATTATTCTTGAGGTGAATATCTGGGATCTTGACTATTATATGTCTCAGTGTGTTTTTAATTGGCATGAGGTTGCTTGACATTCTGTATGCTTCAGTTTCGTGAGTATCACATTGTTTCCTCGTATTTGGGAGGTTTTCTGCTTTTATTTCTGCCCATTTTTTTAAAATGTCATTTGTATTGACTCCTTCTTTCTCATTAATGCTTATTACACTCACATTGTTCATCTTTGCACCATCTTGCAGGTGATGGATTTCCTCTTCCTGCATCCTAGTTGTTTTTAAGAGATCCTTTCTTACCTTTTCACTAGCTGCACCAGCGTCTTCAAGATCTGAAACTCTGTCTACACTTTCACTTAAACAGTTTTGCAAGCTCGTGTTTGAGATTTTAAATTCTTCTGTCTCTCTTTGACTCTGCTTCATGCGATCTATTTCTTTCCTGTATTGCTCATTGAAGGAATCCATCACTTGTCTAATCTCTTCTATTTTTTTTCGATGTCTTTTTTAAAAGCGGTTATTAATTCCTTTACTGCAGTGTTTTTTTTTTTTTTTTTTCAGATTGGGTTTACTCCTTATGTTTCTTTAGTTGATTCTTTACTTCAGATGCTATGAGTTCTGAGAATTTTTTTCTTATTTCAGAGAATTCCTCTCTGAGTTCCTCTATAACTTTCTGCTATTGCTTATTTACTATCTACGCTATTAATTTGTACATTTGAGCTGAGCTAGTAGAAAAGAATTCTGCTCTGAGTTTCTCTATGACTTTGTGCTGTTGCTTATTTACTATCAACGCTATTAGTTCATACATTTGAGCTGAGCTAGTGTCCTCTGCACTTGTTCTGGGTGGGCATTAGTTTACCTCCATATGTTTCTGCATTTGACTCTTTACTGCAGATGTTATTAATTCAGGGATTACTTTTTTCATTTCCAATCTGAGTTCTGCTATACTTTTCTGCAGCTGTGTCTTTATTTCAGAAGCCTTTGATTCATTGCTTTCAGCTGTGTAATTCCCAATTTGTTCTGTGTTATTGTCCTCTGCACTTGTTATGGGTGGACTTGGGTTCTGTTATTGCATTTTTCTCCTTCTCATTTTCATTTTGTGTAGCACTGTCTTTTGACCTTTGTTGTAGATCTTTGGTACAGTTATAACCTTAGAACCTACTGAAGTTCAGGTGCAGATCTGCAAAGTTTGGATTTATCCAGCTGTGCCTGGCTTGAGTCTGACTGCTGTGCTCACCTCCTTCCTGCTGCTGCCTTTGGGAGTGAACTTGTTGTGCCCTTCGGTAGGATGTTCTTCTCCTGGACTAGCTGGGTGTTTCTGTCCCCTACTCTTTCTGCAGGAATTTGAGCTGCAGGTTTTTACCTCAGGCCTGTATGCCAGGCTAGAGCTGAGTCTGGAGGGGACAAGATAGGTTAGGGGGGAGAGGCAGGTCTCCCACACAGTCACTTATCCTTGGCTAGGCCTGGATTTGGGGTCCCTAGAACATGCCAGATATTTTCACTGGGCATGCAGGGTGGTGGGGTGCTGCAGAGTGTTGGGGGTGCCCCAAGAGTTTGGAAGTGGGTCTCACCCACACTGCACCTGGGCTGGGACCAGCAGGTACCTCTGGCACAGGGTAGCTGGAATTGCTCCCACATACTCACCAGGCCTGGGCTAGGACTGGATCTGGGAGTTCCCGCAATGCGGCAGAAATTCCTACTCGGCAGGCAGGGTGAGGCTGTGCTGCAGAGTAGTGGGGGGCCTTCCCAAGGGGATAGAAGAGGGTCTCACCCATGGTGTACCTGTGCTGAGACCGGCAAGCCCCGTGGGCGCAGAGTAGCAGGAAGCTCTCCCACATACTCACTGGACTTGGGCTAGGACTGGATCTTGGAAAAACTTTTAGATAGATTTTAAATTTCTAAATTATTTGGCGATCTGAATTGCTTTATTTGGTAAGTTTGACTTTTTTTTTGTTATTATTGAAGTATAGTAACTGTTATAGTTATACTGCAGGAGAATATCATAGCTTCTGAAATATCTGGATTAAGTTTTTATCACAATATATCATATTTTGATCCTACATGTATCTGAAAGGAAGCCATTGCTTTTATCAGAAGAGAACATAATTTTATGTCCAGGTGCTCCTTGATTTATGATATTATATTCCTGGAAAATCCATCATAGTATGAAAATATTGTAAGGTATGAATGCATTTACTTTAGCAATATCATAGCTTAACAAAGTGGATTATGGATCTTTTTTCTTTTTTCAAGTATTTGTCACAGGATCTCACTACGCAGGTTGGACTTGTGGTGAAACTCATGTTTCAACCTTCCCAGCACTGGGATTACAGGCATGTGCCACCATGTCTGGTCTCAGTGGCCAGCTCAGTGTGCCCAGGGGTGGGGCTGGCACAGCATAGTTCTGGGCTTCAAACCCCTGTCTCTGCACTTGCCTAAGCAGGCACTTAGTCTGCTGAGCTATTTTGCTGACCCAGATTGTAAATCTTTAACCTTCATAATCTCATGACTGACTAGAGGCCTTAGCAGAATACTGCTGCACGGCAGTGCAGGAGTGCCACACTGCATCACTAGCTGCGGAAAGGATCCAAATTCCAAATTCGTAAGTCAAGACATAGTTCCCATTAAATGTCTGTTGCTTTGGTACCACTGTAAAGATAAAAGTCACATGTCACTCCATGAAAGCTTAGGGAATTTATATACATTAAATAGATTAATGTAATTAATCTTATCTATGCTATCCATTAAAGACAAATCATATTAAATTTTGCAGACTTAATATTATTATTGTGAGTGTACACAGTTACATACATATGTGTGTATTTATATATACACATATATATATACATATATAATACAACTTGAGTGTGCATAGTTACATATATATGTATATATGTAAATTTCTGTGTGTGTGTGTGTGTGTGTGTGTGTACAACTTCAGTTACATTTCTGAATACTTTGGCTTAATTATATCATTTAAGGTTATTTACATCATCAAGATGAATTCTATATTTTACTGACTAAAAGCATGCACTTTGTTCCACTGAATATTTTTGTCTCAAAATGAGTTTCAGGATAAAATATGAAAACAGTGTTACCCATTTACTGCTACAAAACTCTACCACTTACATACATGAAAATATTAGGGTTTAGCCATTTTCTTAACTGAAAAGTGGGAATGATAATAACAAAACCTCACCTCTGATGTATCTCTGAGGATTGAGAACTGTATAAATATTAGCTATAGTATCTATTTACATTTTCGTGAAAATATGTGCTTTCGTACATTTTTTCATGAAAGACTATTATAATCAATGCCCACTGTTACTATTTTTTCCTGCAAGCTTTCTTGGTATGAGGCCTCAGCTTTGTTTACTAAATCTTCTTTTATGTGCATGGTAAATAGAAACTATGGAGCAGAAGCCATGATATTTAACCTCTTATTTCTGGTGCTTCATCGCCTTTGCCAGCTTCTTTGTCTCTTGGAGATTCAGTGTTATAAGCAGTAATGCAGGAATAGCACTCATGACAAAAATCTTTGGAGAGCCTCTTAAAGAATGTATGGGCACTTCAGTCCTTTAGAAACCATAAAACTATTATTCCCATGGCTGACTGCTTTCCTTAGCATGCATTCACAAGGCTTCTCAGAATCTCTTAGGATAATGTGTCTCCCAATTCGGAATATTTTGAATTTTAGAAAATTAATTCAGTCCTTCTGCCAAATATTTGATCACTGGGACCTGGTACAGCAACTCTTAATCAAGTACATTAATATTCAGCACTAAAATACACAAATATTATCGTTAAATAATAAAGATGACATCTAGTTTCATGACTGCTAATAAAAGGTTTTATTTACAACTGAGTTACAGAAACTTTTCATTTGAATAGCTTTTGGGATTTCTAAATTGGTGGTTAGAAGTTGTTAGCCTACATTCCTGTGGTTTCACTATTAAACCCCATTAATCTTTCAAAAGCCCATACAGACTCCAATTTTTAGAAAACATGTATTGAGTGCTTTGATATATGTGTTGTATAAACAATAAGGGAGAACCAGAACCAACAAAAACAGATTAATTTGTCCTTCAAAAATTAAAACTGCTATGCATTAAGGGATACTGTAAACACAATGAAAAGATACTTTGTAGAATGCAAGAAAATGTTTGCAAGTCATATATATGATAACGGTTTAACAAGTGTGTGCATGCAGGTTTTTATTGTTGCTGTTTGTCTCTTAAGTACGTAGTTTATTATAATAAAAGACTATTTCCATATAAAGTCAATGGCTGAAAAAGACATTTCACTTTGGGGCTTCTGTCTGTCTGACCAGGTGTATGCCTCCCTCCACTTGTCAAATCATCAGAGAACAAGCTAAGGACAAAATTTAAATTGTACTTCAGGACCTAAGATTCAAGAACTGCATACAAAAAAAGGGCATGAGAAATTGCGTGAATCTTCAAAATGCTCTTAATATAAAGTTTAAATTTCCTTTGTAACACATCTTCTATTTCTTAAAGGGATATTTCAAATCAGAGCCGAGCCCAGCAAATCATTTTGTATTTTAAAAAATATAATCAGACTTATTTCTCAGTCCCCTTTGCAGTATGTGTGGACTTGGTGCTCATTGTCTTCTTAAAAAGCCTATGAAAGACGCTAATTGCCTACCAAGTGCACAAATGAAGTTTGTGTTGTACGTTTCACTTTTTGGACACAGAACTGTCACCACACTTTTCTAAAACACATTTTCACCTACATACACACACTCATGCATTCGTCAAATTCATTTCTTGAACGGTTCTTGATAGCATTCATTCCACTTTAAACCACCTGTCAAAACAGGCATTTAATTAGGTTAAGCTGTCTGGCTTTGTGAAAAGGTTTACTGTACTCACTTGTCTCTACCATAAAATTAATACTTTGACCAACTTCTGAGGAGATGGATTTTGCACTCTTGAAAGTCAAATTAAATCCACCTTGGCCAAATAAGGAAAAAACTGTGTGTTGGAGACTTTGAATGCAACACTTCATTTATTATAATCTTTTGAGTGCCAAAGTACAAATTAGGTAGAACTGCAGCTGCAAAGAAGTCCAAATTACTGCACCATGCTCACTTGACCCTTTTAGTATGGAGTACAACTACACAAAGGTGAACAGAGTGACCACAGCAAACAAGCTCCACCAAATCTCCACCCAAATTCTAAAGGAGAGTGCACACACACATTACAGTAACAATCCACAGACTTCAATAGTACTTAGTTTAATCTCTGCACATCATTTTCTAGGCCACAATCCTGTTACTATTTTCTAAGAATGCCATTCATTTCATTATTAAAACTCTGGATAAGATAGTCTGTTAACAATGCATATAATTTCATTAATGTCCTACTAAACTACTTTGGGGCCAAAATTCTTTCACTTGATGTAGCACAGAAAACAATGCTCAGAGCTGCTTAATCCTGAACACAGAGTGAGTTGGAGTCCTGGCTTGGAATTTTGTTCTTTCCCCAACACACTCCATGGATGGATCTTCCACTGACTTGAAATAAAAGTGACTCGCAAATCCATTTCTTATTTAAAGTGTGTCTGTGGATGGGGGATACAGCTCAGAGACATAAGCAGTTGCCTGGCAAGTGCAGGGTCCTGAGTTCTATATCCAAGACTGCCAAAAAAATAAATAAATAAAGTGTGTAAAGCCTTGAGATCTCTAAAGAAGGATTCCAAATAGACAGTAGAATTAACAAAGTGTTCAGCTACTTTTCATTGAGTCAAAAAACCATCACCAGCAAAGTGACAAAAACATTACATTTTACCTTAAAGCACTGCAGGATAAGAATTCATGAGATAAAGATGTGGGTAGAGATTACTTTCTTTCAACCTGTCATTTCTATTCATTAAATGAATATGGTCTATTTTGATTAAGCTACTGAGACTTAAGTTGGCAATGACAATCAGTAATAATTTCAGTGAGTATGCTGAAAATAAAGAAATCTGGTCTCTTGTTTCTCCTTCGGTGTTGCTAAAAGCACAGACAGAAAGAGCCACATTACTTGGAAAGAGTTGTGCCATCTTACAATATGCAAGAGTGATTTTCAAAAGCTTGGAGTTCAGGAAGAAAACCTTGATGATTCTTTATAGCATTAGGCAGTAGTTCATAAGCCAATCAAAGTCTTTTAATAACTATATTTTAATGCTTCATACATTAACCTAATTGCTATTCACATTGACTTGAACAAAAATTTCTTACAAGGTAATCCAAAGCCCTGTGACACTAAAGAGAAAAAATAAAGCAGTTTCTGATGAAAGGCTCCATTTCAGTCTGTAAATGTTCAGACTATACTAGAAGACACAATGAAGTCATTAGATTACATTACTAATTATGGTAAGTTTTGAATAAGAGAGGGAAGATTATCAGAAGCAATTCTGTACGACTTTTAGAAGAAAACGAAAGCACAGCTATCAGTGGGCATTGGCATGAAATCCAGGAGGAAGATAAGTAAATAGAACAGTTTGCTATGAGTGTGGCAAAAGAAAGAGGGGGATGACATTAACAGAGGTGTAAAACACGGAGAACTATTCTGGACTGTCAAGATGTTTAAAAATGAGCTAAACTTATTTGTAAGTATAGTTAGAAAATAATTATTTCTACATTCTTCTTCATTCATCATTTATATAGTGCTTTTCTATATGTCTGGCACAAATCTCTGCTTTGTCAACTTATGACCTCATTCGCTGCTCATATGAATCAGGCTATAAAGCCACACACAGTACTCTGCAGGAGAAACAAGCCACAAGGAGCTTAAATTAGCCAAGAGAGCAAAGTTCTGAAGCCGGGGATGCAAACTACTTATTCTAGCTCAAGGGGTTTCCATGCTATATTACAATGAACTGGGATAGGATAGCAGCAACGAATTTCAAAATATAGCTCTTGTTTTACTATTTTTTAAAAGGCTGAGACCCATAACTTTCTTCTGTCATGCACAGAGCTCTTAGAGAACATGTTGGTCAACATAAGGATTAAGAAAATAAAATATTGTAAGATAGATGAGCAGCACTAAAAGTTTATAGAGAAATGGGGATTCACATTAGTGGAGTTCTCATGAAAGTAAGCTTTAAACACAGACAACACAATAGCAGGCAATTCCCGTATGGTGTCTCACAATGTGGGTCTACTGGTTTACTATGCAAACACTGAACATGTATTACTTTAGGTAATTTTTATTAAGGAAATAGAATGTGAAGTCCACATCTCATGTGCTTTTACTTATTTTGATTTTTCATCTGTGGTATGAATATAATGTTCAGATAATACTTATAAAATTTATATGAAGTAAGACCAGGGAGATAGCTCAGTGGTATAAGTGCCTGCCTGGCAAGTACACAGTCCTGAGTTCAATCCCTGGTACTGCAAAGAACGAATGAAAGAAAGAAAGAATAAAAAATCTCTACAAATTAAAAATGACCCAGGCTCAATTTTCCTGAGACGTTTCAGATACATAATAGATGATTCAAAATAATATCAAATCATTACTATAGTTTCATATATAACTTTTCTCAGTCATATTTCTTGAAATGTTATTTGAATCAGATTTGCATTTTGGTTGCAAATTTTATTGTATGATTTATACTTAATTGTATATACAATGTGTAATCTTCAAATTAAAATATCTAGCCTCAAATCCATACTTTTATAACCCCACTCATCATGTGAGCCCATTCAAGATATTCTTTTCTAGCTTTCTAAAATATGCCAAGAGCACTGTGAACTAAAGTGCCTTATGCTGCTTAAGATGTGAGAACTTACTATCTCTCAATGTAATTTTGTACCAATTAATCAACATCTCCTTACCTATCCTTTCTCTTCCCAGCCACTAGCATCTACTATCACACTTTCTACTTTCATGAGATCAACCGTTTTCCTTTTCATATATTGTAAGAACTTGTAGTATTTTTTTTGTACCTGGATTATTTCATCTAAATTAATGTATTCCCAGTTTTTCTATGTTTCCATGAAATTACAGAATTTCACTTTTAATGGATGAGTAATATTTCATTATTTATATGTGAATGAAAATCTTTGATTCTATTCATCCATTAATGGACCCTTAGGCAATTCCATACTTTGGCTACAATAAGTAGAGCTTCAGTAAACTCTGGTGTATGGATAATTCCTGGACATTTTCATTTCCTGTTCTTTGGATATATATGTAAGTAATGTACTAGGAATGCTGGATAACAGGGTAGTTCTCTTATTGAGGAGCCTCTTTAATGTTCATACTAGTTTGTATTAATTTACTTTTGTAATATCTGTCAATATTTTGAACTACAATGAAAAATGTAATTTAAGTCTATAAATTTAAGTATGAATGAACACGTGATTTTTCTTACATGAAAAATATTTTTGTAATGAATAAGTTTTTCACAACAATCCCAATTGTTGCATACTGTCTAAAATTCTTGGCTCCATTCACAAAAGTTTAGTAGGGGCTTCAAGTAATTATGTAACACAAGAAATATCTCTTTTTTTGAGAACAACATGCTCCAGGCTAACGGTGCAATTTTTAAACTATAAAAGTCAATTTTTTTTCACTACAAAAAAGTAAAATTTGAGTTTTCATGTTTGCTCGTGAGTCATTTTCCATGATTTTCATTCAATAAGAACACAGCAACATTGGTAGCAATAAATGGGGAATCAGGTATTTTCTTCAAAGTACAATATAGAATGTATGGATTTAAGTGAAAACCTTTTGCAATGTCTTACCTAGGAATAAAATCTGACAGACCCTTGATATCAGGCAAACAAAACAGACATTGCCAAAATGCACTTAAACTTTAATTTTGTGTATAAAATAATACACAGGAGTCCAAAAAAATTAAATGAGTTAAAGATAAGCAGTTCTGATCCAAATTGAGTGATTATGCAGACTGAAAGCTTGATGAGGCCTGATTAGAAGCTGTGTCCAGTTCACTTTGACTCTTTAGGCACAATATTTCTGGAAAGAAAAA
>NW_004524737.1:3959034-3964127 GCF_000260255.1 Octodon degus | reverse complement strand
GGCCAAAATGTTGGCTTTCCTTGCATCCCTCCTTTTTCTCTAATTTTGGTCTTACCCAACTTATTTTGAATTGGAATTATTTTATAGGTTATAAGACTTCAAGTTGTTGAGTTGGTACTTAACAACTGTTATAATCTATCAGAAATATAAAGTTAGATACTTATCAAGTAAAGCCATGACTACATTTATTTTTATTAAAAATATGTAATTCCAGGCTGGGGAGATAGCTCAGTGCAATTAGTGCTTGCCTGGCAAATGCAAGGTCCTGAGTTTGATCTCTGGTACCACCAAATAAAAAAAAAAAGAAAACCACATAAAAATATGTAACTGCTTATAAAATCATCTCCATAGCCACAGTATTTTCAATAGCAAAAAGAGGGAAGAGACCAAATATCTGTTGAAGAATTCATGAGTAAACAACATGTGGTACACGTGCAATGAGATATTTCAGTTCTAAAGAATGAAAATCTGACACACCTCTCACAAGACAAAACTGGATGAAAAACACTAAATGAAATAAACCACAGAAAAGTACAAATATTATGTGGTTTCACATATAGAAGGCATGTACAGTAACTAAATTCGTGGAGAGAAAAATGAAGCAGCAGTAACCAAGAAGCAATGAAGATTTATCATTTAACAGTGCAGAATTTCAGTTTGAGATGACAAAAAGATAGACATAGATGAATTGTAGTTGTGCAACGATATGCATATATTTAATGCCAATGAATTTCACATGGAAAAGGACTAAAATGATACCTTTAATTATATATATTAATACTATGCCACTTGTGTTAACTGTGATTGTCCCACACCTGGCAGCTAACACATAATGCATGTGTTGCCTTTCACATCTATATAGAACCATTTTTAATCATGACTTGTCTTGCTCATTTTTGTGTACCCCAATCTAACAGATACTACCTTTTATCACTTCCTCTGGACCCAATATTGAACTTGCGTCTATTTAGAATCTGAGAAATAAGAGCATCCTTCCAGCTGATTATAGGTAATGTGGCTTAAATGACATAAGGAGCTAATTTCTATAAACTAGATTCACTAACAGTCTAGTATTAAAGTCCCTGTATTAAGGATCCTATGTCCACCTATTAAACTCCTCCAAGAAATAGCCTTGCCCTTGTTGTAGAAAATGGTGTTGAATTCAATTTAACAGAAGTTCTTGGCCACACTGCTAGAATCTTGTGCTGCTTCATTTAAAGACGTGATTACAAATTGCACAGAAGGAAAACACGCCCTTGCTCTAGACCATGGAGTCATCCCTCCAGAGCCTTGCTCTGTGTTACTCAGTAGATAACTGTTTTCTGCATTCATTGACCTCAGGTCCTGAACTCTGCTTGTCTTATCTGAGTAAAATGTGGAGCAGCTAAGTATTGTTGATTGTTTCTGGAATTTCTCCCTCTAGGAAGGGAATTCAAATTTCCCTTTGGAGATATAGTTCTACTTTCCCACCTTACTCCCCCTCACTGCATTTGTTTTTTAGTGTAAAAAACCACACATCATAACCAACTCGGTGGAAGCCTGTAAACCTGCTCTATTGTCCTGGCTGCTTTGCTTATCTTAGTAGACAAAAGCTAATGGCAATTCAATCATCTCAAAAAAAAAATTGATATGGTACAACTAAATTAGGAGAAATTTGCTGAATAATTGCTAGGCTAGTGTACATGAAGCCAGATTTACTAGTGCCATACCAATGCTATTCCCATTCAAAGACTTCTTGATTATAAAGCCACCAAGTAGAAAAATACCCCAGAACCCCAGGAGACCATTTCAGCACCTAGATCCAGCTTTGCCTTCACCTTAAATATCTGCTTTTGGACATTGCAGTCACTTGCAGTAACACATATTAGTCTCCTTTAGTTTAAATAAGTTAGAGATGAGTTTATATCCCACATCACAAAAAGAGCTCAATTCTATATGAAAAGTATTTCTGAGGCATTTGCCATAAATGACAATGTGAGCAAGAACTTTTCTGGGTTTTTGAAATATCCGTATCTTTGTACCCCAACTCTTGATTTATTTAATTAGAATCTCTAGGAGATGAGGACCAGGTGTGTTCATGTGTTATTCAACTGTCTGGAATCTGCTTTGAACCTCTCCATTTTCTCCAATCATCAGAACCCCGGAGTCTGTTTACATGCCTCATGCAAATGAATTTCACCCTTCCCTCATCTCTGTCCTTCAGCCATTTTGAAACTCAGCCAGGCCTTGGTCTTGTTCGTGTTGATGGTAACTATTACACTTGTACTTTTTATCAGATGTCAAGTCTCAGTCTGACTTGGCCTGGACATTTTCCACAGGAATTATCTTTAAAGAAAAAGACATCTAACAATGCTGGAACTGTGGAAACAGAGATTCTCAAAAGGACTTTAGCGATAATATGAGTTGGCTATGGACCCCACAATGTATCCATTGCAGTACTGTTAACGGTGTTCAGCAGGCTTTTTTTGTCATGAGACTCAGAAATTCAAATATTGTTGAAAGATTTCTAAAGTGGGAGCAGAAGAAGGCAACAAGAAAAGAGCAGGGATAAATGTAATTTTAATTGATCATGGACTGTTTTAATTGGCATGAAAAGAGAAAGAAACACTGTTAGTGTTTAGGGGCTCTACTGAAAGAGTGAAGATAATTAAAATAGAACTGGGCAGGCAATCCAGACAGTCTGGATTGAAACTTGCTAGGAACTATAATTCAGCAGTCACATCGTTGGTGCCCGGTGGCTTTTCACTGGCTGCATTTCTGAGCTATAGATGTTTCCTCCTGATTGTGCCCTGGTGGTCTGTTTGTTGGAGGTCTTCTTGTTTCCATTAAGTACACTTTTCGGCTTCCTCTCCACTTCCCTGGTTGGTTCATTCACCTTAATTATGATTACCTGATAAAGAGTGGAGGTGACACTTCCAAACCACGAGTCCAAACAGTCTCAATAGCCAGGAAACCCTGCCATTTGTCTGATTTAAATAAGAAGGTGCATTTTGCACAGGTAAACCAAAGCAACCAGTCACAGAAATCCTTTACATCTGATCTATTTACTTGTCTTGGTATTGAATATGATCTTTTAAGCAAAGGCAGATGTAATAAGGATTAAATGATCCTCTGGCTTTTCAAATGGAAATCAGATTTAGAAGGTGTGAGGTTTTCACAAAACTGCTGAATTTCAAGCCTTAAACATTTCAATTGTTAATCATAAAATCGCTGAAAAAAATACTGCTTTTGGAAATATTAAATAGTTACAGAGGATGTTTTGTCATTTTAAAATGTCGTAGGAAACAGAGCATAGAAAACAGCTCATGAATTTAATTCTAAGGCATCATTTTCAAAACGACAGGTTAATAACTGAATGATATTTTCAAGAAAGATGGAGTGTAGAGGAGTTATGAATATATATAGCCAAATGAGCACTCACTTTTGGTATTGAAGTAAAATACTGAGGATTTCAGAGCCCAGAAGGGAACACAGACAACAAGTAACACCTTCAGATACTCCATTTTGGACTCAGCTTCTTCAATTTTGTCACCCAGATGTCAGTCTGTTGGGAGAGTTAGCAACTGCATTGTTCTCCCACCATAGGCTGGACCTTAGGGTTGAGTGACAGGATCTCTTCCACTTATGTGGATGCTGACATAGACATTCCCTGCCAACTCACCTGAAAACTTCAATGGCTAACAGTGGAGTTTCTCTCCTTTCCTTTCGTAGGTGTCACTTCAAAAATGGAAAAATGACCGCACACTGTAATGCTTCAAAAGCATTCTTACTACTTTTCAAGAGGGTTAAATGCGGATCAATTCTCTTCACACATTGAATGCTTTGTAATACTTGCTAAGTTATGATAATATTCTCTATTTAGGTTATAAAATAGTAACGTTTGTCTTTACTTTTAATTACAAAGTAGACAGAGTGCATATACAGTCATACTAAAAAAAATTGCATCAACTCTATTTAAAAATCACAGAGGCAGAATATCAAACTGCTAGAATCTCGCCAGTTCAGCAGTTACAGATTTGCAATAGAAGGAAGGAAACAAAGGAGACTGAACTTCCCTAAACTCAGAAAACTTAGAGAAAATATCATAAGTATGGCTTGATTCCCAGAAATTAATCCATGGAATGCAAAAGGCAATAATAATATTACCTTTAAAGCTAGAATTTATATGCTGCTAGCAATTAAAATTCCTCAAATTAAAATTTTAATGCGAAGTTACAAACTGAGGTCAATCTAGTTATAGCAAAATGATCACAAAGCTGCTCTTTTTTATAATCAAGCTTGAAGGTGATCAACATTAATAAGACAGATTATGAGACAGCACCCCATGTGTTTTCTCATATAATGCACTGAGAAAGGCACCACACCTCTGTGGTCCAATCACCAAAAACACAAATCTGAATCTAATGATGAAGAAAAAGCAGATAATCCTAAAATAAGTGCATCTGATACAGTAAACGTCCAGTCTTCCTCAACAGGATGAAATCCTAAACAACAAGGAAGTTAAAGGTTAGCACTGATTAAGGACACAGAACAAGGAAATGGAAATGAACTATTCAATTTGTATGAACCATTAATATGAACTGTCTCCCTCTGGGAATCACCTCCCCTGAAAGGTGCTTATGAAAGGAGCATGCTGTTCCAATAATGAACCTCAGTGCCTCCCCAAAGAAGCCTCTCCTTGATGCCCTGGCAGTAGACACAGCACATACTCTGTGTCTCACGATGGGGTTCATGTACACCTGCCACCCAGAAACACTGAGCTGTCATTTCCTATGCAGCACACTTTTCCTCTAGACATTGTCTACTAGGATGTGTATTCTATTGCATCAGCTCAGTAAAAACATGAATATTGTACATAGTTTGTAAATCCAGGATTAATATAGACCATTCAGAAACAATCACCTAACATAAGGAAAGTAATTAAAAAATGATTAAGATCTAGGCTAGTTTCATGTAAGTTCTTATTCCTATGTGAGTCAACTGCAAAACTCTTCAACTTCAAATTTGTTAATTAAAAGCAATAATAGAAAATATGCTCCCACACATTGTTATTATTTCTATGTATTTAGTACAGGTTCTACAGGGTCTCACTA
>NW_004524737.1:3952460-3958934 GCF_000260255.1 Octodon degus | reverse complement strand
AGGGTGTTCAGTGTCTCACTACTAGATCGGACTCATATTGATCCACCTGTTTACAGCCTCCCAAGTGCTGGGATTACAGGTGCACGCCACCATGCCCAGTCTCAATTGCTGTCTGAGTGTGCCTGGGGGTGGGGCTGGCACCACAGGCTCAAGAATGGCACCCCCTGCCCCTGTACCTCCTTGCAGGTGCTTTAATCCACTGAGCTATTTGGCAGGCCCTGACATGGTTTTACTTAGGACAGCATAACATACAATTCTCTAATGAGCTATTTTTAACTTTAGAAATAGAATTGATCTTATTTGTGCTACATTATACCATTGGAAATATTGTTTTACATTAAGAACTATAACTTGGTAAAATATAATATGTGGGTATATAGGTAGTTAATAAGATAGATACATGACTAAATGTAAATGCACATATGAACATATATGTACATATAAACACATGAATGCATATGCAATAAAAGCAGAATAAGAAGAAATGAATCAATTTTAACTTACTTAAAAGGCCCAACCCAGAGTTTATTAGATTATGGTAACTGCTAGCACTTATTAGGAACTTACCTATGCCTTGCTCTGTTCACTCACAAGCAGTAATTGATGAAACTCAAGTGCTTTGTGACATAGACATTGTTATGTCAATGCTCCTATTTCACAAATAGAGAAAATTCAAGATGAAGACTAGAGGGGGCAAGATCTGCTCCCAAGCCTTTGGCTCCAGAGGACCATTTTAAACAATATCTGCATTGCCTCCTCATTATCAGACACTAGTTCTGAGAAGTGCGCCCCACGCATGTGTCAGCAGCATTTACAGGAAGGAAGTTCAAGTTAATGCTGTGTGGGCATGAGCACAATTCCTTTAGACGTTAATATGATAGCATGCATTGTAACTTTCCAAGATGTGTATTCCAAATTTCCTAGACCATTAAATTCCTTTATTATGAACCATTTTCATGCTACAAGCAATACATTTTTAAATGCTTTACAATCCTGCCTTTAATTTACACTTCTTGAACAAATAACATTAATAGGTCTTTTATACTTCATATTTCACTCATAATTGTATCTTCAGTGTCTTAAGTTGGTCTCTCAAATTGTCTCTTGCTTATTTTTTAAATGTATTGAGTATAGGGTCTACAGGTCTCAGTACACAGATCACACTTGTAGTGACCCTCCTGTTTTCAGCCTCTCAAGCATTGGGATTACAGGTGCGCCACCAAGCTATCTCAGTCCCGTCTCAGCGTACCACCGGGGGATCAAATCCCTGGCCCCTGTGTCTAACTGAGCAGGCACTTTAACCTGCTGAGCTATCTGGCCAGGTCTGCTTATTTTGTTGTGATAAAATAAATTCTAAGACCTTAGAATCCATTAATGTTGATGGAACATACATATTTTAATTATAAAACCTGTCTTCTAATTATTAGATTTACTGAATTGTTTTCATTATAAAAATCATCAGAGGGTATCCAACATCATGCTAGTGTCTTTTCAGAGATGTAGAACATAGCTCATATTTTCAAAATTATTTAAATACTTAATTGGAATGAATTAATGGATGTTAAATGAGTTGATATAATTGGCATGTTGTTCTTTTAAAAATAGTGACTTTGACCTTATAATATCAATATACAAAGTTAATATGTTAAAAAAAAATCAAATTTCATTTTGGACAAGTTTCACAATGTGGAGGATTTGTACAAAATTTAGCAATCTGGGATCCTTTTTGGCAGATAGGATTTTGGCAAGAGAGAAGTAAAAGGCCGATCTTGGAGGAAAGGGTCCCACACCTGCAACTTCAGCAACTCTCATGTCACTCACTGCTTGCATGTATTTGACATAAATTCTAAGAATATTTTAAATTTCCTGCCTGGATATTTGTGTCTACAAAAGTCTTAACTTTTGAAAGTCCACGTTCCCTCATCCTCAATTTGAGATCCTTATTTCTAAGCCAAAGTTAGTAATTTGGATGATTTTTACTCTAATGACATTTTCAATCATTAGCATAAAAGTTATGATCAGTTATTGTCAGTTACTCCCCAAAAATTTGTTAAGCAGGTTCTATGGGTCTAAAACTGCAGTAATTACAGTGGTCGAGAAACATCAAGTGAAGCCTGTGTGAGTGCAGTTTTCTTCCTCGCTGACTCCTGTTAGTCACTGGCAGATGATAACAGAAGCTGACTTGAGACGCACTCAAACTCACCTATGTGGGGCTCTCAGTTCGCATCTGCCCACACAATCCTGGGGGGCATTTAGCTTTCTGAGAGAAGAAACTGGCATTTTAAAATAACTTTCCTGACGCTCCAGTGACGCAGTCGGCTAACGCGCGGTACTTACACAAAACAACTTTCCTAAAACCTAGTTTGTGATGCAGGCGCTTCAAGACTTCACATTATTCCCAGGTTTCTCCCATCCTAGAACACAGAATGCGGACCCTGCCTAAACTCTTAAACCTAGATCTGATTGTGCAGCACCTTTACTCAATGCTGTGAGTGACAGGCATCACGAACGGCGGAAATGCTGCAGCCTGCTCCACGCTCACCCCTTTGGTAAAAAATAAGATGCCAATAGCACCAACTGCCCTGAAATGTCACATGACTCTACTGAAGTCAAGTGGCTGGGAAAGCAAGTAGGATGCTCTAAAGCCACTGGATACTCAAGAATTGTGCTTTTCTGCTAGAAATCATGGAGCTGTGCACAGGAGCCCCATCTTGAAAAACAAGTACCAAGCTCTGTCTGGATAAAAGGAAATGAAATTAAGAGAGAAGGGGCTGTTTACTGCAACACATTTCACAACAGCTAAACTGTAGAAGCATCCGGGGTGTGTGACAACAAATGCACGGATAAAGAGAAGAATAACAAAACTGAATTTTATTCAGCCACGAAGAATGAAATCGTGTAATTTGCAGGAAACAATGTATGGAGTTGGAGACCAACTTGTTATGTGCAATAAACCAGCTTTAGAAAGCCCAGTGCCACATGTCTTCTTTCATCCATTGTAATTAAATAAATAAATGACAGAGACACAGAAAGTAACCATTAAGACCAGAGAGGGGGGATAAGGTGCAAAGACTATGGAAGGCGAGCTAGGGATAATGGGAGATGAAAGGAATCAAATTATATTGTGTTAATGTAGAATATAACAAAATCAACTACCGTTCTCTATATTTATATGCACTAATATCTTTTTCTAAGAAATGAGCTACTGCCCTGGTACTGCATGCCATGCTGACTCCACGCCGGGGCCCGCTGAGCCGGCCACCATGTCCAGGCATGGGAATGCAGGCCTGTAATCCAGGGCTAGGGCAGCTGAAAATAGGAGATCTACGAATCTGAGCTGTGTAGAGACCCGGTACCAAATACGTCAAAAAGAGCTACTAGTAACATTTGCCTGATCACAGAGATGTAATTAGAATCAGTTCTTCTTTTCACATAGGCTCCTGTTACATTGCTGCACGTTGCAGTACGTGGTGGTTACACTCCTCACAGGATTTTGGCACACACACACACACACACACACACACACACAATGCTTTAGTCTTTTCATCTCCTTCTTCTTCCTTCATTCCTCCCTCCCTTCACCTCTTAGTGCCCTTCCTTTTAGTAAAAGAAATTTCACTTTAATTCCTCTCATCTTTTCATCTTTTCTTTATTTAAATTTTCATTATTTTATATAAGAGAATCTATGTGATATTTAACCTTGTGTATCTGATATAGTCAGAGTTTACAACGAAAAAGGTTTAACACAGCACACATAATTGATAGGATTATTTTATATGATTCACTCAAAACTTCAAATGCAGAAGAGTACAGGAGATCTATCTGCAAACTAGAGACTCAAAGAATCCAACTGAAGTGACGTCCTCCAGGAGTCCAACTGGAGGCCTAGAACCCACGACAATGTCTCATGCAAGTTTGCTTTAAGTTTGTGCACTGGGAAGGCCCAAAGGTCAGTGGTAAATGCCAGAATGACTGTGCTGGCAGGCTGAAGGATCTGCACCAGAATGAAAAGTAAGGACAACAGCTCCCCCAAAGAGAAGCGCAGCTGTCTTCAGAGACAGTGAGGACCAGAGCTCCTTCTCCAAAGAGAACATCTGAGCTCATAGCAGGAAAGCCAGCATAGCAAGCTTCTCCAGAGAATAAATAGCACATCCTCTTCCCTTCCAGCTCTTTTTTATACTGTTGGCAGCAATCCTGAAATGGGCCTTCCACACCTAACACCATTCAGTTCAGCTGGTGTTCCCAGTTGGCCGTGAGTTAGTTCACCACAGTGTTTGATGGATTTCACTTTGTAAGATGCTACCAAGGTGCACACTTTTTCCTACAAATAACTCAAGTGTTTCCCTCTTCATGGTGGAATAGTGCTCCATTGCGGATAAATGCCATGTTTGCTTTTCCATTCATTTGTTGATGGACATGTAGGGAAATTTCAACACTCAGCTCTTACGGGCTGTGTAGTTCTAAGCATGAGAATGTGTGTGCAACTGTGATGGGATGTCTTTAATTCTTCAGGGAATACAACTAGAAGAGCACACGAGTCAGATGGAATTTCTAGTTTTAAAGTTTCTGAGGAATTTCCATACAATTTTCCTCATGCTTGGACTAGAGTACAGTGTAGAAGCGCTCCTTTCTCTCAGCAGTCTTGCCAGCATTTGTTATTATTCGATTTGATGACAGCCATTTTTTCTGGAGTAAGACAGAATCTTGATGTTGCTTTAATATTCATTTCTTAATGGCCAGAGATTTTGAGCAATATTATATATTTATTGACAATTTGTGCCTCTTCTGAGAAGTGTCTAATCATATATATATATATTTCATCCTCTGACTGAAAAACATCTATCAATTTTTTTCCCATCCTGTAGGATTTTTGTTCACTCCATTAGTTCTTTCCCTTGCTGTGTAGAAATGGTTTAATGTAATAAAATCCCACGTGTTGTTTCCTGGCACTATTTTTTACACTAGTATGGCTTGGTTCAGAAAGTCCTTGCCTATGTTTGTGTCTTCAAGATTTGTACTTAATTTATCTTTCAGCAGATTAAATAGGTCAGTTTGAACATTTAGATCTTTGGTCCACTGAGCTCAGTACATGCTGAGTGATGCAGGTTAGTTTCAATCTTCCACAGGAGGATAGTTGGTTTTCCCAGAGCCTGGCACTTAAATATCTATCTGTACTCCAGCCTAGCTTTTTGGCTCTTTTATCAATGATTGGACAGAAGAATATGCCTGGAGGTATTTCTTCATTGTCTATGCTGGTCCATTGATCTATAGATCTATTTCCTTTCCAGTACCATGCTGTTTTTATCACTATAACATAGTTTGGATACTGGGATTGTGATGCCCCTGCTTTGCTTTAACTGCCCAGCATTGATTTTGCAACTTTGAATATCTTTTTCTTCCATATGAATTTTAGAATTATTTTCTTTATTTATGTAAGAAATACTATTGGTATATTTGGGGACTTGCATTAAATATGTGTGTCAATTTTGGCAGTATGATCATTTTAAACACATTGGTTTCACCTATCCAATACCTGGGAATATCTTTCCATTTTCTGTTGCTCTTTTTGATCTCATTTTTCAGAGCATTGTGGTTTTCTTTGTAGAGGTCTTTATCTTCCTTGGTTCAGGTAATTTCTAAGTTGTTTTTTTTCTTTGCAGATTCTATTTGGAATGATAGCATTTTTCCAATTTCTTTCTTGGTAAGTTCATTATTGCTATATAAGGATGCGATTGTTTTTTGTGTGTTGACATTGTATGTTAATATGGTACTGAATTTCACTAATAATTCTAGGAGCCTTTTGGTTAGAGTTTTTGGATTTTCTGTGTAGAGAATAATATCCGATAATAATGATTTGACTTCTTCTATATATACTTTTTACATTTTCCTCTTTCCTGATTTCTCTGGATAATATTTGAAGAACTGTATTAAATACAAATCATGACAGTAGGCATCCTTGTCATGTTTTTCAACTTAGAGGGAAGCATTTCAGTTTTTCCCAATTAATATGATGTTGGCCATTGATTTGTCACAGAGATATTTTATAAGATTGACAGAAGGTCCTTTTGTGCCTATTTTCTTTCTTTCTTCATTAATTTTATTGAGAAAAATTTGCAATGTGACAGCTTCAAAATAGGTTGGTAGGAGAGTTACAATAATACATTGCATATTGTTTTCTTTTTAGTAGTCATTCATAGCACAAGATGCAGACATGATATCCTGTCCAAACACTATTAGTAAAGATCTTTCTTCTTATTGAATTCAGAGAAAGTAGCTATATATCTATCCTAACTATTTTGTATATACAGATACAAAATGGTCCTTCATTTATATCACCTTTTTCTGTTCATTTTTCTCAGAGATGGGTATTCTCTTGCCACCCAAATATTGTAGGTGCATGAATTCAGAAAACTATTCCAATATAGTCCAGTACTCCAAAATAGTAGTGGGTTGTCTATAGGACTGGAAATGTCC
>NW_004524737.1:3940418-3942300 GCF_000260255.1 Octodon degus | reverse complement strand
TCCCTAAGTCTGCTTAAGCAGGCACTTTAATCTGCTGAACTATCTGGCTGGCCCTAGAGATTTCATGAATGATCTCCCTTACTTTCCTAGTAAAATCTCTGTATTCAGATCCTTTGTATCCTGTAGATTCTGGGATTATCAGAGCCATGTGACACTCCAACTGGGTTTCTATAGAAAAGTTTTGTTCAATAAGTTGCCCTAAGTACACCTCTTTTATTTGTGTCCCTGCTGTCTCTCTTGGAAACCAGTGCCTGTAAAAATGAAAGATTAATTAGATCGGCCCCGGTCCTGCTTTGAGCAATCATGTTTATCCCTTGTCATTCTGCTTCCCTGGCCTTCACATGTAGCCACTCCTTACACAGCCATCTGATATTGAGAATTGTGCTGGGTAATTTCCTCCAGCCTTACAGGAGATTTAGAAACACCAGGGAGTTCTGGAAATCTATCTTGCTTGTCTTGAGAGGCTTCCTGTTCTGCTCACAAGCCTGAAGGAGCAAAGGACTGAGTCTACGTAGAGTACTGGGGTTTCTACAAATAATAGAATCCTAAGACATAGAGCAGGAAAAGTTTGTTTTTCTTTGTAAGAATTACTATTCTGACACTATATAATTAACATCACTTAGGAAATCTCCTAAGTGTTACTTAATCTACTCTACGTTAATAGGATATGATTAGTTTCAGGAGTCTGGCTTTACAGAATTATTTCCTGAAAAAAAAATATTTTAGCTGGTAATTGATACTTCTAACCTTTGTGTTAAAAAATGCCTTTCCTAAAAGCTAGGGTATGGTTAGGAATTAGCTGAGTTAGGTGAGTGCAGTGGATGCATAATACATTCTTTACGTACAGAACTTCCAGAATCTTGTACTCATATCAAAAAACCAAAAGCAGCTTTCTACACAAATTGATTAGATATTTGTGGGAATTTCTATCTGTCACTATTTCTCTCTTATTTACTCAGTTGTCTTTTTCTTTTCTACTATCACACAGAAATAGTTTTGCTAAAACATGACTTAAAGTTTTAGTTGCTGAGTAAATCCCGTACACGTGTGTGTGTGTGTGTGTGTGTGTGTGTGTGTGTGTTTATGTGTATGTGGCAAAAGAAGTGTACTATCCCCTGGGATTTGGAGCCACAAGTTCTGGGATCTAATCTTTCACTTCTGAGACTTCATGTTTGTTTCATGTTCCTGAGACTTTAATATCTGTCTTAGTAGTAAAATAGGAATTATCTTGTATTATAAAAATCTTTGATTAGGCTTAGGTGTGATACTACACAGAAAAGTCCTTTAAGAACTAAAATGGCCTGAACAATCTAGCAGAAAAGTATAAAAGCAAGGTATAAAAAGTAAAGCCGGGGCCAGGGAGATGGCTCAGTGGAATAAGTGCTTCCCTGGTAAGCACAAGGGCCTGAGTTCAATCCCTGGTTCCACAAAATTAAAATTAAAATTAAAAAGTAAAGCAATTTTAATATGCTGAGCTGTGAAAGGCTCGTCAACATTTCTAACATTGTCAGTGCTATGGATAACCTACTATTATTATGGACTACTGGCCTATATTGGATTATTTTGCTGAATTCACACACCAACAGTATTTAAATGGCAATGGAATACCCATCTCTGACAAAACTAAACAAAGAAAAGGCAATACAAATGAAGAACCATTTAATATCTGTATATACAAAATAGTTAGGATAGATATACAGCTACTTTCTCTTAATTCACTGAGAAGAAAGATTTGTACTAATATTATTCAGACAGGATATCAGGTCTGTGACTTGTCCTATGAATAACCACTAAGAAGATAACAATATGCAATGTATTAATTATTGAAACTGTCCTATTAATTGGTTTTGAAACTGTCTCATTGCTGTTTCTCAATAAAATT
>NW_004524737.1:3939403-3940318 GCF_000260255.1 Octodon degus | reverse complement strand
CTCAGGATTTATCCTGAAATCCTGTACTGCACTTTGTAGATCTTTTGTCAATGTCAGCCAGGTAGATGAATCATGGTCATTGCTTAACCAATTTGTTCTCTGTGAAAACCTGAGAGAATGTTTTCTCTCCATGTGACTCTCTTTAGGCACACTCTACATCATCAGTCACATTCCTTTATGGCCCCATAATCTCCTTGATCAGAAAATTTGGGGCACAACTGAGTTACATGATGTTACAGCACAGGTTCTCGTACTAAGTCCTCACTTACCTTGAAAGGCTAGGGCCAAAATATTGGCTGTCCTTGTAGCCCTTCTTTTTCTCTAATTTTTGGTCTGCAAATTTAGATTGTTAACCCTCCAGAAGAGAAGCTTATTATTGCCCTACAACATACGCCGTTGGGTTTAACCTCACTGTCTGAATATCAAACATCTTAGGCATAAGATGTAACATCTTAAAAAAAAAAAAAACATTTACTTGTGATACAGTCTGGCCATAACTGGCATGTCATGACAAGCAGTATGTATTTAGAAGACCAGAATGACAGGCATTTCAAGCATGACCCCACTATTACACATTACTATCTTCAGTGCTGTCACTCAGTTCTCATGTATCAGTATATATAGTTAGTCAGGGTGAGAATCCCACCAAGTAACTGCTAGTTTCAACAACCTGCTGATGGTTCTCAGGATGATTGCCTAATGCATCTTGTAAGTATAAATGCATGGCTTTGCCCCTGTCATGTTTCCTAGCTTTTCTCCTTGCCCTTTTTGTGCCTATTTTCTTTAGGTTATTTTATCATGAATGGATATTAAATTTGGTCAAAAGTTTTTTTTTTCTGCAGCAATTAAGATGGTCACATGATTTTTTCATTGTTTCTGTTTCTGTTATGTATTACTTTTATTAATTTGTGTATG
>NW_004524737.1:3923488-3939303 GCF_000260255.1 Octodon degus | reverse complement strand
TGTCACTATTTCTCTCTTATTTACTCAGTTGTCTTTTTCTTTTCTACTATCACACAGAAATAGTTTTGCTAAAACATGACTTAAAGTTTTAGTTGCTGAGTAAATCCCGTACACGTGTGTGTGTGTGTGTGTGTGTGTGTGTGTGTGTGTTTATGTGTATGTGGCAAAAGAAGTGTACTATCCCCTGGGATTTGGAGCCACAAGTTCTGGGATCTAATCTTTCACTTCTGAGACTTCATGTTTGTTTCATGTTCCTGAGACTTTAATATCTGTCTTAGTAGTAAAATAGGAATTATCTTGTATTATAAAAATCTTTGATTAGGCTTAGGTGTGATACTACACAGAAAAGTCCTTTAAGAACTAAAATGGCCTGAACAATCTAGCAGAAAAGTATAAAAGCAAGGTATAAAAAGTAAAGCCGGGGCCAGGGAGATGGCTCAGTGGAATAAGTGCTTCCCTGGTAAGCACAAGGGCCTGAGTTCAATCCCTGGTTCCACAAAATTAAAATTAAAATTAAAAAGTAAAGCAATTTTAATATGCTGAGCTGTGAAAGGCTCGTCAACATTTCTAACATTGTCAGTGCTATGGATAACCTACTATTATTATGGACTACTGGCCTATATTGGATTATTTTGCTGAATTCACACACCAACAGTATTTAAATGGCAATGGAATACCCATCTCTGACAAAACTAAACAAAGAAAAGGCAATACAAATGAAGAACCATTTAATATCTGTATATACAAAATAGTTAGGATAGATATACAGCTACTTTCTCTTAATTCACTGAGAAGAAAGATTTGTACTAATATTATTCAGACAGGATATCAGGTCTGTGACTTGTCCTATGAATAACCACTAAGAAGATAACAATATGCAATGTATTAATTATTGAAACTGTCCTATTAATTGGTTTTGAAACTGTCTCATTGCTGTTTCTCAATAAAATTAATTTAAAAAACTAAAATGGCATTGCGATATTGTTATGTGCTGTTGTCGTTCCTTATTCACAACCCTGTTTTCAATCTCTGCATCTTCAAATTTCATGATATTGGATTTAAGAACAATTAATTCCAGGGCCACAGTAGAACGCTTAGTTCTGTCTCAAGTAGCAAAAAGAAAATAAGTCATTTGGTATGTATGTGCCAATTAATAGATTCAGTAGTGTCTGGGATAGCAACTCATAATCAAGCACAATTAATAATTCTATTACAAAAGAGGCACATATTCCCACTAAAAGAAATAACAAAGCTCTCATGAATGACTTCCGGTAGGCTTTACTATCAACACAAATGCTAACATTTTCCATTTCTGTAGCTTTTCAAATTTTGGAATTGGCAGGGAGAATCTGTCAGTGTGTATCCTTAAGACTTTGATATGAAATGCCAGTCTTTGAATTCTGTGCAGCTTCCGTTTTGAAGAGCATTTACTGTCTTGATTCTTCCTGACACCTTCTGCTCATGGTACATAAACAACAGGACAGCAAAAATTTAAGAAAGAGAAACTAGTTCATTAAAACTTAAAAATAAGTGTGCAACAAAATCCAATCTGGGGAGTGCAAATGACAACTTGAAAATGAGGAAATCACAAACACAAATATTGAGGGTCCAGAATAAGAATTTATAAACAATGAGAGGTCAGAAAACCACAGGCGTCAGGCGAATCACTCCACAAAGAGTGATCTTGTCACTAGCAAACTATAGAGAAAGTCAATAAAAATAAAAAGCAGAGAAGCAGTGAGAAAGTCTGTTTTTTAGCTTATAACACTGACCCACCTTCTGCCCTTCCTCTCCGTGTCTCCCAGTTCAGGACTGTTGCCATGCAGCTAGCCGCAGAGCAGCAACACTCTAGCTGGCAAGCAGACCTATTCCCGCCTTCATGGACCCTCATGCATGCATCATTCCCTCCTCTTTCCAGGCTTTGGTCTCTAGCATATACTAAAGCATTTGCAAATCACCTTTAAAGGAAGCTGCTCGACATGTAAAATTAAATGGAGCTCCAGAGACATTTGTTTTCAGTGGCAACACAAACTCAACTAGACAAAAAAAGTGCCGAGCCAATCAGATCTTAAACTGTATTTCTTTTTTTCTGCATGTTAAACAGCAATAATGTAAATGAATGTAAGCTGCTTGGTGAGCCATGTGAAAATAAGGTACAAATTACAAAGCTGGCAAGTGAGTGCTGTAACTGGGGGGAAACGGTGGTAACTGGCTGGGTCAAGACCTAAGCCTTCATGTGAAAGTCTCGTCTCTCACTCACTTCACTCCCAGTTATAACATCAAGGGCAATGGATCTTGGTAATTGTGAGGTTGGTTGCTGTATCAGTTGAGGGGAAATGAATACTGCTATTACGTTTGTCTTTTTTTCTCTGTCTTCCCCTTCTCCTGCTTTTTTGTTACATCTATGGGATTTTCAGAGACTTTTTCTAAACTATGAGAAGGATCAACATCTTTGGCAGTTTTGACGTTTCTATGGGCTCCGATTTAAATTTCTGTTTTAAAAATGAGATGCAATACCACCAAAGAATGACAAACCAGTGCTAAAATATGGTCCTCTGGATATATGACTTTCTCTATGGCCAGGGGAAAAACAAAAAGGAAATAAAGAAAATCTTGACTTGTCTACATAAAGTCTCCACAAGGAAATGAGACAGGGCAGGGAGCTTATTGGATATTGCTGGTGACATGAAATAGACTCCCAAAACCTATTACATGGAGGGTTCTCATTAAACTTTATTCAAAACTCCTTTAAATTAAATTTATTACAATTTGATAACCACTTTGAGCGAATTTTATGGGATTGATCTAGTAGTCAGCTTTTCAAATTAAACCAAGAGCAATGTCCTATTAGATGTTGACATCTGTTTCCTGTCATGCTCAGAAAGCATGTTAAGAACTGGCTGGCTCAAGGACACCCAGGGACCACTCACTGTTTTCATGAGAACAGCCAGATTTCAAAAGGATCAGAGCAGACCTCTTAAGATCCATTATAGGCAAAGTTTGGAAATGAACACAGTGAAGAAGTGTGTAAAGTTGGTCGAGGAATGCTGATGGCAAACTCCTTGGTCAGTGTAGAAGAGACTTATCAGAGTCAGTCTTCTGGCTTGGGGCACTACAATCCTCACACCCAAGTTCCACTTTATGCCAAGGTCCTGATCCCACCCACTATCCTCATTCAAGAATGGTAAAAGAAAATTTCAGGGTGATACCTGGGGTAGTTAAACAAGAAATCTGACCCTTTGGGCTACAATGGTCAGGTTTAAGGCAGTTGGTAGGCTGTGTCTGATTTTATAACTAAAATATCCTTCTTATCAGCTTGGTTTGCCTGAACTCAGTGGCTGTGATCTCTAAAGTTTTGCTTTGTCTCTCCTCAGAATTAACAAGCCAAAAAGGTTGTTTGATTCATGCAAAGTCAAATTCTTTCCCAAATTCTGAGCATCTTTGTGAAGATGGCCATACTCCCAAAATTGTTATACAGATTTAATGCAATCCCTATCAAAATATCATCATCATACCTCACAGACCTAGAGAAATCATTCCTAAAATTTATTTGGAACCAGAAAAGACCTAGAATAGAAAATGCAATCCTGGACAACAAAGGCAAGGCAGGAGGCATTACAATTCCTGACTTGAAATTAAACAACAAGCCTACTGTGATAAAATCAGCATGGTATAGGCAACAAAATAGACCTGAGGATCAATGGAATAGATTAGAAGATGCAGAAGCCTCTACAAACACACTCAGCCACCTTATCTTCAACAAAGGGGCCAAACATGCTTACTGGAAGAAAGATAGCCTCTTTAACAAATGGTGCTGGAAAAACTGGCTGTCTACATGCCAAAAACTAAAACTTAATCAAGTTCTATTGCTATGCTCTAAACTAAAGTCAAAATGGATTAAAAATCTAAACATTAAAACAAAAACACTAAATCTCCTGGAAGAGAAAGTAGGAGAAACTCTTGAAGACATAGGGGTAGGCAAACAGTACTTCATCAGATTCTGAGCAACTACAATTCTGTTGTGTGGTGTTTCATTGTTATTTGAGTTACCTTGACTAGACTACCAGATGCTTATTCTGAGGATGTGCTTCTTATGAAATCAATGTTTGCATTGATAGATTGGTAAAGCAAATTTCTTTCCCTAGAGTGGGTGAACCTCAGTCCATCAGTTGACAAACTGCATAAAGCAAAGGCTGAAAAAAGGGAAAACTGCTATTGCATGACTCTTAGAGCTGAGTCACTGATCTTTTCTGACTTTTGGACTTTTTCATTTTTTGGTCTTTTTCAAACAGGGTCTTCCTATGCAGTGCAGGCTTGCCTTGAGCTCACTTTGAGCCCAAGCTGGCCTCAAACTCAATGCAATCTTCCTGCCTCAGCCTTCTGAGGGCAGGGGTCACATGTGTGTGTCACCATGACTAGCTCCACTTTTGGACTTAAGGTGAAATCAGGCCTCTTGGACCTCCAGTCTATAGAACTTTTTACCAGAACTCATGTCTCTGTCTCTCCTGGGTCTCCAACTTCCTGACTACAGATACCAGGACATCTGAGCCAGCAAACTGGGAGGCTGAGGCAAAGCAATAGAAAGTTTGAAACACCTTGTCAACTTAATAAAAAAAAAAGTGTTTTAAAAATGTAGAAGTGTTTAAAGTCCTTCTGGTCAATGCCCAGTACTACACACACACACACACACACACACACACACACACACACACACACTCCTTGCAATGTGAATACGATACCACATGCTGTGGGACCAGCCATGTAAACATAAGTCTCTCATTACATTGACTGAGTACAACTAAAGACTTTCCAAAAATGTGTTAGTGCATGCCCATGATGAGCATGACAACTTTGGGGGACCCACTATGTGCTAGGAATTACAATGACATTTTTATTATTCTTTCTAAACTACCAACAAGCTTGAAAATGAGTTGAGTGCTGAAAGCATCCAGACCAGAGATCTTATTCATTCAGTGATTAGAACAAGGTTCAACTGAGTCTACTTGATACTGCCAATTGTTGGATTGATGACAAAACAGTAAAAAGAACTTGCCTCCAGTCTTTAACAGCTTATGTTTATAAGATTCCTCAAATTATCAAACTGAGGATTTCATTGACTCCACTCTTTCTGAGTTCCAATTGGTATGTGACATCATACCTCACCTTAGACATCTATGGAGAGGTTTCTATGTATTAGTACAGTTTTCCAGGAAAAGTTGCCATAGCGTTTTAAAAATTCCCAAAGAATAAAATTTCATGGAACAAAGACCAAATCTTCCATTGATTGAACCACAAATATAAGTAAAATTGGAGAGCACTATCAAAGTAGTTCTATGCTGTGTGCACTTTTGGTTGGGGTAAAAAACACCTACTGTAAAATAAGTTGTAAAAATGGAAGAAAACTGCTGAAGTGAGTGTGTCATTCAAATGCTTCCCAAAAGAAGCCTCTCTCCTTTTGATTACCTTAGTTTAATCTATTGTACTAATCTGAATGATTGTCTGGAGGGATATATATTAGTCATCCATTGATTTCCTTTATTTTATAGAACATTTTAACTGGTTTATAGAAGTTAATACAATGAATTATAACAGATCAGAATCTGCAGCTCAGAATTCCTGAGGTGAGCCCCCTAATTCTTTATATGACTTGACATTTTATATCGATCCTGTGTGTGTGTGTGTGTGTGTGTGTGCATGTGGCTGACTCAGCCTACCCTGGGGATGGGGCTGATGCAGCAAGTGGTGTCGGGGATCAAACCATAGTCCCTGTGCACTTGCTAATCTTGCTTAAGCACCAGCCCTTTATATTGATTATTTATGTGTTCCATATACACCAATTCATTTCTCTCAAAACTGTCAGGAGCATAACTGAATACACTTGAACATGACATGGTTAATAATGACAAGGAGCCGGGCAAAGCCACATACCTGTAGTTCCAACTCTTGGGGAGTCTGAACCAGGATGATCATAAGTTCAATTCCAGCTTGGTAAATTAATGACTATCTCAAAAAAAAAATTGTCAAAAAGGCTAGAGATATACCTCTGGTCAGATGAGCATTGTAGCTTCAGTCCCTAGGACTGCAAAATTAGTCAATCAATCAATAAGGACGGGCATTGAATCCCAAGGTCTGAGTCTGAATTTGGCCTTACTAGCTCTCCAAACCTCAGTTTCTTCATCTGTAAAGCAAAGCTGCTGTCACATCCCTCTTATTGTTTTTTGTTTTGTTTTGTTTTGTTTTTGCATTTGGTCCAGGGTCTCACTACACAGCTCAGACTTATAGCAATCCTCCTATCTCAGCCTCCCCAGCCCTGGGTTTACAGGCATGCACCACCACAACCAGACCCCATGGCAGGCTCAGCATACCCAGGGACAGGGCCAGCATGGCATGTGGTGTCAGAGATGTACTTACTGTGTTTTCGACATGAGAGTACTTGTAAATCATTATGTAGTGCTGTACAAGAGCCCAGCACACAAAAAGATGTACATAAGTATTGCTGGATTTGTTCTTATGAGAGTTACACTGTGCTGCAGAGTCTAATACAATATGGCCAAGCACTGTGGCTTCAGTGGCAAAGAGCCAGGTTCAAACTAGGCATCTCCCTCTTCTAGTTTCGGAAATGAGGCTAAGCTCATTAACATGAGAGGAGCAAGATGTAACATAAGTTAGCAACGTTGACAATGTTCATGCTTAACATTGGGAAATTCCCTCTGCCTATAGTAACTGTACCATTCCGTATGAGGCACTAGCAAGGGTGGATTTGTACGTCAAATCCCCTGCTTCCTGCTCTCTGCAAGGAAGCATCGCACGGGCATAGCCACAGCTTCCCAAGTGCAAGCAGCAAACCACCTTATGCTTTATGTGAACAAGAGTAACAAGCACCACGAACGTTCCACAGTGACAAAATGTAAGAGAGCTGAACTGAGGGAGCTGCGGGGTGGACTTGGGGTGAGCATGCTCCTGAAACCTTGAAAGCACTGGAGTAGCACTACCTGCCTGGCCATGACTCTTCCCTTGGCCCAAATATTTTTCATTACCTAAATGATGCTGACAAATCCCATCACTGACCACAATATCATTCAATATGACCTTAGATTGAAATAGCTTTTCAAATTCTCACCACAAACTCTGGTCATGTAGAGAATTTGTCAAATTCCAAGATAATACCACACGGATCTCTAGGAAAAGATAAAATTGTAAGTATATGGAAAAACCTAAGATGCAAATAAACCCCCATAGACCAAAGAAACAAGAGTAAATGTCCCTTCCTCTAATCTAATAAGAGTACAAATGGACCCTTTTTTTTTTTTCAGAACTGGGGATTGAACTCAGGCCCTTGCACTTGCCAGGCAAGCACTTATTCTACTGAGCTATCTCCCTGGCCCCTAAATGGATCCTTTCATAGGTCCCATCCTACAAGTCTGTCAGGCTCTAGCCAGATCAAACTGATCAATAATACTACAAGATAGATATTTTTGTAGCCTATTTCTCATGCACCTTCCAGAAATGCTAAATTTTACTCTCAGGGTCAGAATCCATCAGAAAATATTTATCTTGATACCAACATTAGCACTATATTAATTTATTGAAGATTTAAAAAGAGATAGTGTACCTAAGTACAATGTGCCTCATATTCTTCTCTGCCTTTTGAAATTTTTTTTTGTATTTAGTACAGGCACTACAAGGTCTCACTACACAGATCAGACTAGTAGTGATCTTCCTGTTTTCAGCCTCCTAAACACTGGGATTACAGGCATGACCACCATGCCCAGTCTCATGCCCAGGGGTGGGGTCAGCACAGCAGCTAGGGACCGAAGCCCTGTTCCTGTGTCTGCCTAAGCAGGCACTTTAATCTACTGAACTATCTGGCTGGCCTCATTCTCTGCTTTTTAATTCCTTAATTGCAGAAAATATATCCATACTTTCAAGGCTTTCAGTATCATTGCAAGATCAAAAAATGTGAAAGCTTAAATCAGAAGAAATAATATTTATTGGGAATTTTGGTTTTTACATAGCCTTTTTAATGTATTTTCTAGATGAGGGAACTTAACATAATTTTTCAATCAGAATTTTATCAATAAAACTAAAATAGTATCATTCCAGAGGAATTCATAGTCACCCTCTCTCTTTCACTTTTCCTCCCTCCCTTTTTCTCTCCCTCCCTGTTCCCTTCTCTCCCTCCCTCCTTCCTTCCCTCCCCCTGACATGCCAGGAGGCAGCTTGCTTCCCCAGTGCCAGCTGTTTCCGAGGCTTTGGAGCCTGCTTCACCTCTGGAGGCATTAGCTTTAGCCTTTCCATCTCTTTGATTTAATCATATAACCATGTAATTAAAATCAAACAGTCGAGTTTCAGGGGCAGCGAAGAAGCAAGGTCTAGGCCAGTGCCATTTAGCCCAAGCAGATGGCAGACATGATGTGACAGCTCAGATTGCACATTTCTAGCATTGGTGTAGCGTCCCCATTAAACACATGCGACAGTAAGGTGCAGTCAGTCTGCTCAGAGAATGAAAGCCCCTTCACCTGCTTCCGTGAGATAAGACACAATGTATTTTTAATGTACACTTTTATCTTTCCTTGGCAGTCGAGATGGTTTCCACGTGATAGCCAAACCATAAGGTAAGCAAAGCTAATGGGCTTGATTTGTAGACAGCATATGGACCCCTGGTTCAAATTAATGTGTTCTTTCTCTTTGGTTGCCTGAAGCTTTTCAAACATTGGGGAAGAGCTTTTGGGATTGAGTTTAAAGATGCTTCTTCAGTTTGTTTAACTGTGCTTAATAGCCAGGTGTTATTTCAACATCTGCTTAAAGTCTGGTTTATGATTTTACTATGGAGACATCAGCAACATCTCTTACCTTGTTAAATTAGCAGTGTGTTGTTGGTGGTAGTGTGAAATTGGGGTTTCTATTCACTGCAAGTAAATAGGTAAATTAGTACCAAATGTGTTGAAGGAATATGATAATACAAAACAAAGGCCCTAAAATACACACACTCAGTAGCCCAATGGAGCAATGATTTGAAATATATATGCTAGAGTTCAGTGTGTGCCCAGTCTTACACATAATCCTGAGAAAAATCATCTCAATTTCTTTCACTGGTCCATTCATTAAATAAGGTGGTGTATCAATAAGATGGGTTTTCTTGCTTCAAAACTATATTTTATAAGTAGCTCAAGAGGGCCGGCCAAATAGCTCAGCAGATTAAAGCACCTGCAAGCAGGCTCAGGTGCCAGGGATTTGATCCCCAGGGTGCACTGAGACAGCAATTGAGACTGGGTGTGGCAGTGTGGGCCTGTAATCCCAGCTCTTGGAAGACTGTAAACAGGTAGATCCCTACAAGTCCAATAGTGACAGTCCAATAGCAGTGAGACCCTGAACACCCTGTAGACCCTTCCCTAAAATACAAAAAATAAACAAATGAAAATAAAATAATAAGTAGCTCATTTAATATGCAAGTATGTTTATATGTCAGTCTTACTTTTTTAAAAAAAACAATATGCACAGTGATACGAAAATGATGAAATTATTTACCTCTGGCTATTGAGAATATGGATGTTTACTTTGTATTTTTTGTGGGTATTTTTAAGGTTTTCAACAATACAGATAGACAACAATCACATATATAAAGTTATTTACAAATTAATACCATGGCATTTTCATAGCTGTCATAAGTTTGTGCTATTCTTCAAGAAACATCATAAGCACAAAAGCACTGCAGTCATTTCACCAGGAACTTAACAAGACAAGCTTGGCACAGATATAAATGTCAAGCCATTATTTTTTTTTAACCATGTTTTTTTTCTTAATGTTCCTTACATTGAATAAAGTCATTCTGGGTTTTGTCAGATGACCTTGGAAAACAAGACAAGAAGTGAGAGCAACTCAATTAGGACAAAATAACATTGGCTTGACTCAGCATTTGAGATTGCATTTTTGGAAATGCAATCTTAGTGTCCAGAATGACACTTAAGGACCCTTCCTGCCCTGACAGCTAATACAGCTGGTGAGTGCTTCTCCCAGTGCCTGCCAGTGCTGGACTCCCCAGGAGTGGGTTGGAGTGCACTTGCACCTCAGTAACCTTCACACCCTTCCCCGTTTTTACATTTTCTGGGCAGGAAACTCTAATCTTGCAAGTTCACCAGAACAACAGAGTAGGCTGGGGTTTGCCCTGGAATAAGTTAGGCCCCTGGCAGCACCACCTAGTTCACAGCATTAAATACTGCAGCAGATAGAACTGGAGTGGTGATATACACCTGTAATACCAACACTCAGGAGCTTGAGACAGGAGGATTGCTGAGAGTTCGAGATCAGCCTGGGAGCTACAAAGTGTAAGCAGAAGGCCAGCCTGAACTGTGTAGTAAGACCCTGTCTCAAAAAAAAAAAAAAAAAAAAGTGCTGCAGAAGAACTGAGTCTGCAATGGCGAAGGCCCAGGTGGTTGTGGTACATGTTAGTGTCCAAGCTGTCTCTCAGTGCCCTGAATTTTCCCCTTCTGGATATTTGGCTTGGAAAGCATACCATGAGGATGGTTCTGAGGTTTTCTTACTCTAGCAGATTATGTTCAGAAGTTCTTTAATCATCTGACAGAGCAAGCTGGCAGTTTTGATACTGAATTTGCACAGTTCACAAAGCCCTACAGCTATGCTTTACAAGAACTTGTAGAACACTTCTATCAACAAGCCATAGCTTTCCGAAATTTCTCTTACCCAGGAGCTTGCCTGTGTAATTAGCTGTTCAGTCATCTGACAATTAGCCCCAAAGAGTGGCAACTGCTGCCAATTGCTGCTTCAGAGTTGTAGGACTGAATATAATGTTAAAGATCAAGCTGCAAAATGGGCTGGAGTGACTTGAACATGATTGCATGCATTTGAACTCCTTCTGGGGGAACTTTATCTTAATCTGGAGATCAAGAGAACAAATGGACAGATTACAAAGGCAGACTTCTGCAAGTTGGTCTGTGTAAATTGCTGAATGCCCTTTTCTCTAATCCTATGAGTGGCAGTTTAATGTTTCCAGTAAAATTACTAAAATTGACAGGGTCAATCTTGGAAGATGCTTCGAAGGAAAACGTAAAGCCTGCTGTGCAAGAACTTATTGAGAGAATTGAAACTGTTGTCCTAGATGCCAGCTCTTGCAGAGATGGAAAACAAAGGCTTTGAAGCTTACAGAATGCAGGTCTGGTACCTGGGGGAGAGACCACACACTGTCACCACACAGAGAAGAAACACCTGAAAAAGGGCCCTACCTGTTTTATGAAGGAACGGACTTGTAATACATCCGGTGGTGTTCCTTTCAGTGCAGCTGAGCTAGATTGCCAAGAGAAATAGTAAGAGTTATCTGAAAGAGATGCCCCCAACCTCACCAAACAATGAAGAAAATAGAGCACATTTATCAGGGGCTGATGGTCTGTGTGTATCTGGATGATATTGAGGTTAAGATGGACCCAGAGACTGAAGAAGTTTAGGAAGAGTTTTATTTTGAATCTGAGCATAAGCAAAAACGGTAAAGTTAAATTTCAGCAGGTTGCTTTTATAAAATAGGTATGATCAATTAGCTTTACACATAAAAGCAAAAACACATCATACCAAAGAAAAGGATGGTGAGTTATGTGCAAATGACTAATATATGCAATTTTAATTTTGATAACATTGCCTGCCAAAATAAAGCTTATCCCCTATAACTTATAGTTTATTATGTGGATTTAATTCCACTGCTCTGGCTGTCATAAAATCAGTTTTGAAATAAATAAAATGTGGAAGTAAAAATATTGCAGGCAGCCCAGTTAGATAGAAATATTGTAGGCAGTTAGACAGGGCCAGGCCCCTCAAGGAGACAGTGCAAAAGATGAGATGACTTACAACTGTGGGAGGGATGATGCTCCTGCTGTGAACCAGACCTGAAGACCTAAAGGTCAAACAAATGCTAAAAGAGTAGCACCTGGCATTGATATTCTAAATAGGTATCCATCACCTTGAAAGAGCCCAAGTGAGTCGCTAGTCCAACCTCCAATGGGAAGAGACCCTGTCCCGTATTCCAACCCCCAACAGGCTGTATTCATGCCTGCTTGCTACTTGCTACGTGACTTGCTTACCCATTTGATTTACTGGATTTACTCAGTTTTACCTGAGCAATGGTGCTTGTAATCTCATTGGTTGACCATAGTTTTGTCCCACCCCACATCCACCTAAGCAAGTTCCCATTCTCTCCACCTTAGCCCCGCATGGTTTTACACTGTAAAAGTCCCTGGAAGGACAGCTTCCCGGGGAACTACCCACTCAGGGCCTCCCTCCTGTCCCTCTCTTGGACAGGAGCTATCTTTCTTCTAATAAATATATTCTGCTCATAACCTCCGTTTGTTCCTAAAATTCATTCTTCGGTTTTAGAGAACACGAACTCATGCAGGTCAGGCCGGGAGATCATTTTTCCCTATGTCATATGGAGGTTCCTTGTACGGTTTGGAGGTCACTCACCTGAGATCAGTTTTTTTCCCTGTATCAAAAAGAACAAAAGAATGACAATGAAGGAACAGTTTTTATACTTGAATTTAAAAGAAAAATAATCATTTCTATATGCTTCCCTCATGTTTCTTTGGAAGCTTGTACCATCCTTGCGTCTAATATGAACCCAGAGAAAGAGGCATGCTCATAAATATATTCTGAAAACATCATTGAATTGTGGGCCAGGAGGGGAGCTTCAAAAAGTACAGAGGTGTAGTGAATCAGCCAAACAGACTGCAGACTGCTTAGGATGACTCTTAAGTCTGCATTTCCTTAAGTCTTTGGTGAAGAGAACCTAGTCTACTTGGATTTGAGTATATTTCATGTTCTTTCAGGAAAAGGCAGTGTCTCATTTACTCTTCTCTCATTGCCAGGACAAAATACCCATCATACAGAATTAAGGATGGAAAGGTTTATTGAGCTCACAGTTAGTGGAGGTTTCAGTGTGTATTTGGCTGACTCCAAGGGAAAGTGGAACATGGCAGAGAGCAACCATTCATGGCTTTATAAAACAGCAAAGAGCAAACAGAGGACCAGCAGCTGTGGCTTCTAGCAAGCTCTTTTCTCTGCTTATATTTGTATGCAGAATATCTGTCCTACGGTGGTGTAGCATTTATACCCATAATCCCTGCATTGGACTGGGAATTAATCACAAACTCTAGAAGGTGCCCCTTTGACTAACTGAGGATTTTTGGAGATACCTAGATACAAACCATAACAGGCACATGCTCAAGGTTTACTCTGAAGAATACTAAGAGGTACCCTAGAAGAGATATCTGTGGCTTTGCCAAAACTTTTCCTGGATTCTCCAAAGGATAACTTTCAATTGAAGTTCTTGAGATCATTTGGTAGAAAGTTTGGTTCGAAGGGCATAATGGAACACTCTCCAATGACTTGATGTAGAACCTCAAGATATCCCTCCCACAAGCATGACCAGCCAAATGGCTTCCCACTGATATCGCTGGAAGATCTGTCATCTAGGGTAACCAAGCTGGTACCTTTCCAAGTTACATCTGTTCCCTAGCAATGCTACTTTGTGTGTAAGGTTGCTGCTGTGCTTAAAATATTCCATCTGTAGATGTGGAATTACGTCTAGCCTATTTATGCCACTTCCTCAAGTGGACTATGAATTGAAAATACTTTTAAAAATGTGTTACAAGTTCAAATGAATTAACTAAATATCTGGAACTCATTTGTTGCTGCATATCAGTGGACTTGAATTAATACCTTGACTTCCCCTTAATTGTTTTCATGTGGTTAAAAGCAACTTTAATTTGTAGCATGCACTATGAAACTCACCATACACAAAACAATTCAAGGGCTAAAAGTTGCACAATTTCAGAGACAAGTGATTTTAAGTTATTAATTTGATTAATGGCCAAGTAATACTTTAATCTCTCCTTTCCCTTGTTAAGAAGACTTACAAATTGAAACTGTGGAAAATAATTTTAATGTTATGTCATAATTTTAATGTAATTTCCAAGATTTTATAGATCACTGAAAATATTTGATGCTCTTTAGTTTAATTATATGTTTATTGTGATAGGTTAGTTAATAAACTTAATATAAATAGGAAAGTGGCTAAGACATCCAACTGTCTCACCCATAGGTGAAAATTTAATTGCATACTAATAAATATTTAAAAATTCTTCAATTGTGTAAATATTTATGATATTGCATTAGGAAACATCTGTTCTAAGAATAAAAGTGGCTTTTTAAAAATTCAGATTAAGGTCAGCTGTGGTGGTACATGCCTTTAATCCCAGAACTTGGGAGACAGAAGCAGGAGGATCACTGCAAGTTCAAGGCCAGCCTGGGCTGCTCATGGTTAACCTGAACTACATAGTAAGACCTTGTCTCAAAAAGACTAAGTATTAAAAAAAAGACTGAATAAATAAATAATAAAATCAGATTAAGGACATTATAAGAAAAAAATGCTCAAAAATTTTCTATAGCTACAAAAAAGGAAAATTTTATTTCAAAGGGGAAAATGTGAATTATTTTTAAAAGAAAACTAACTTCCCATGGATATTACTTGGTAAAAAAGTCACACTCCAGGAAGTAGAAATCCTTCCCTAAATAACTCAAATTATGGTGCTCGCTTCGACAGCACATATAATAACTCAAATTATGTTCCACCATACAGATATTACTTACAAACACTGATGTATCAGAATATCTCATAATGTTGTTTAAAAGGTTCTTCAAGCAAGTCAAGCTCATCAAAAGAAAAAAATTATAAAGATCAAAGCAGAAATTAATGCAACTGAGACTAAGAAAATAATACACAGAATTAATGAACCAAAGAGTTGGTTCTTTCAAAAAATAAAATTGATAAAGGCTGTTTAGCCAGCCTTATCAAAAAAAAAGAGGAAAGAGAAGACTTAAATTCATTCAATGAGTAATGAAAAGGGTTAAATCATTCCAGATCCTATGAAAATTCACAAGATCATCAATACTTACTTTGAAAATCTATACTGTCATAGGATGGAAAATACAGAAGAAATGGACAGATTCCTGGATACATAGCAATTACCAAATTAAAAATTTTGAATAACCCAAAAACAATGAAATTGAAAATGTAATTAAAAACTTACTAATGAATAAAAGTCTAGGTCTTGATGTATTTGCTTCTGAATTCTATAAGAAATTGAGAAAATATTTAATGCCATTCATCCTCAAATACTTTTATGAAATTGAAAGGAAAACAATACTTCCAAACTTGTTTCTGGAGGCAAGTATTACCCTGATACCAAAACTAGAGAAAGATCCAGCCAAGACAGAACTACAAGCAAATCTCCCTAATGAGCATAGATGCAAATCTCTTCAATAGTATATTAGCAAACAGATTGCAGCAAATCATCAAAAAAATTATACACCATAACCAATTGGGAATCATCCCAGGAATACAAGGACGGTTCGATATATGCAAATCAATAAGTGTAACACACCATATCAACAGAACCAAAGACAAAAAATTACAAGATTATCACAATAGAGGCAAAAAAATTTTTAACAAAATCCAACACTCTGGGATCTAGGATATAGCTCAGTGGTTCAGCGCCTTCCTGGCAAGCATGAGTTACTGAGTGTGATTCCTACTATCCACAAAATAAATAAATAAATGAAATAAATCTGAAGCCCAACTTTCTTTTTCTTTCTTTCTTTCTTTCTTTCTTTCTTTCTTTCTTTCTTTCTTTCTTTCTTTCTTTCTTTCTTCCTTCCTTCCTTCCTTCCTTCCTTCTTTCTTTCTTTCTTTCTTTCTTTCTTTCTTTCTTTCTTTCTTCTTTCTACAAAATCTCAAAACAAGATTTTAGGAGGGT
>NW_004524737.1:3911598-3921018 GCF_000260255.1 Octodon degus | reverse complement strand
CAAAAGAAACAAATACTTAAGAATCAATCAAACAAAGGAGGTAAAGGATCTATATATTGAAAATTATGGTACTCTGTAACTATTGTTATGCTCTCTTATTATCATCAGTACAATAGTTGTTAACTAGTGTTACTCTATTTTGTTATGAAATTTTGTTTTATCCTTGTAAATAAACAAAATAAGAGTCTTCAAACAATGCATCAGTTCAAATGATGAAAAAGTTGTCTCAGCTAGTTCCATTAAAATGGAATTCTAATTGATTTTAAATAAAATATTTATGGAAGACTTTAATATCAAACCTGGATAATTTTAAAATATGTTGTTTTATCTCATGTCTAAGGAATATTTATTCTTTGCTTTTTGATTTTCTTATAAACAGCTGATTTGATGAGAACTGTCTCATGTACATCATTCCCCGATTATGTTTTGAATCTTGATCCAAATGTAGAAATTTTTTGAAAATGTAATATTCATTAACTACAAGCCCCAGTGAAAAGTGTATGCAAGTAAGCAGGTGGTGAACATCAGTGATGTGTTTGAAGTTTTTTTTTTTTTATTGTTGAGGAAAAATGAGAAAGTGTTGGTTAATTTTAAAATAAGTGAAATATTCATGCTGATTTTTAGGAAATCACTAACAAGATTAGAAATAGAACATTACTTCCCAAATAAGTTAAAAGGGAAAAAAGAATTTCCCACAAAAAACACAATTTAAACATAGCTACAAAGATTTAAAAAACAGAATGCTTTTAACAAGATAATGTTCTCCAAAATAAAGCTGCATATAACTACATCAATAACAACAACAATGAAATAGAAGAAATAAAGCCATGCTGTTATGTTGAGCTGTAGGTGACTCAGGTCAACAATTTCTCACATTGCCAGTGAAGCAGAAGACCCAATGCTATTATGGTCTACTGGACTCTTTTAGAATATTTTGCTGAGTTTACACACCTATAATATTCAAATAACGAAACTTAACAAAAAAGGGTATACATATGAATGTCCATTTTGTATCAGTGTATTCAAAGTGGTTAGGATAGACATATAGTTACATTCTCTTAATGAATAGAGTGATTTGTTCTAATGGTGTTTGTAAATAGGATATAATGTCCACATCTTGTACAGCAATTAACCATAGGAAGAATGTATGCAATGTGTTAATTATTGAAACTGTCCTACCAATTTGATTTGAAACTATCTCATTGCTATTTGTTTATCAATAAAATTATGAGAAAAAAATAACAACAGTAGTTTGAATTAATATGTATACCTTTCTGAGACAATGCATCATCACTTAATTGTAAAGAAATATATCCAGCCAAAATATATACCAAATCTAAAATCTACTCAGTTCATAAAATAGCATCAAAGTATAAGACATAATTGACAGATATAGTCATTTATCTCAATACTAACAGAAGAAACAGAAAAATTGGAAGGGACAAAATGGGGAAATATTAGCTTAATCTTATGGAGTCATGTAGAATTTGGTAGACAACTATTTAGGGAAATCACTATTTTCAAACAATTGACCAAAATACTAAGCCATAAAACCAATTACAGCATAAAATCAACAATTGTTATTTTCCAGGCAATAACTTTTGACTTAGGTGGAAAATATTTAGAAATGGGTAATAAGAGATTATCTTTCTAACAAAAAAAGAGAAATTTGTAGACATTCTCATAAATAATTTATGGATCAAAGATCATCAACTTAATTGGAAAATTTCACAGCTGAATATTAAATTCAAAATGCCTAAAAGTTGAGGTAGACATAAATTTATGCTTAGAGGGAAATTTATAGCTTTATGGTGAGAAAAATATATCTAAAATATAAGAGACTGAAGATCATAATGTGTGACATATGTAAATTTGAATTAATGCAAAATAATGCTTGAATAGCTAATAAATAAAAAATCTTCAACACAGTAGGAATTGGGGAAATACAAATTAAAACTAAAATGAGACTCCATTTCATAAGTACAATAATGAAATATTTAAATGTTTTACAGTAGAACAGCAAAAATGTGGAAAAGAGAACTTGAATACATTGTCAGTGATGAAATTGATGCTTTTTAGAGAACAACTTGGCAAAATCTGATGAAGTTCAATATAGCAATTCAGAACCTAAATACAAATGCTAAGGCAGCTCTTACGCATGACACCAGAACACATGAGAAGCATGTTCCCATGTTGCCTGGGCAACACTAAGAGTAGAATTTCTTCCCAGAATTTGAAAGATATGAGGTTCTGTCTGTGCTCCTAACTACCCACAAAAAACACCACAGATCCCCTGTTTCAAAGATCATTTCTATGATGAGTTGGCTTTCATTTTCTCATTAAATTAGAAGATGTGTGAATATAAGGATTTATCTTATTTTTTGGAACTGGGAATCAAACTCAGGACTTGAGCTTGTCAGAGAGGCACATGTGCCACTGTGCTGTATTGCTGACTCCTTAGCATTTATTTTGATTATAATTCAACACAATGCATCGGCAATATAGCTCAGCAGATTAAGTGCCTGCTCAGGCTAGCGCAGGAGCTGGAGTTTGATTGCTGGCACTGCATGCCACACCGGCCCTTTCCCCTGGGTGCACTGAAATATCTACCAAGTCTGGGCTTGGTGGTGCACACCTGTGCTCCCAATGCAGGGGAGGCTGAAAACAGAAGGACCAATATGAGTTCGAGCTGTGTAGTGAGACCCTGTACCAAATACAATAAAACAAAAATAAAATAACACAATGCTTGGCACATAAGAATGCCTAAATCCATTTTTAATTAATTTCAAACCATGTTTTCAGGCACAGAATTTGACTTTACAGTTCATAGCTTGCTGCTTCTATTGGACTCAGTACCTATGCGTAGAGTTTTGTTCATAAACAATGCATATAACTGAAGTCAACAGAAATGTGCTGTCTCTGGGACATATTGATATTGTCCCTGTCAAAATGCCGTAGCTCAGTGTAATTGAAGATTGCCCCATTTCCTGGATGAAGAATCATAACCATAAAGGCGTACAACACAGCAACGATTGAAGAATTTGAGAATTGTTAAAATTTTTAATGTCCTATTTTACCGTTTCAGCTAGAAAGTTCCTGTGTGTTTATTCTGAGTAGCAATTTACTTGAGTAGAAATCACTTGACCCAAATTTTGATGATTTAAAAGCTCATGAAAGAACTTGCCTCAAGCTGATAACAAAATCTGTTGCAGATGGTATATCTCCTATTTGTATCCATTGGTCTTTTGGTTTATGAGCTTTGATAATTTGAAAAAACAGAGGAACCAAGATAGATATGTGACGTTAGGCAGGCCCTTGTTCAAAATTGTACAGAATGAACTCCTTAACCACATTTGTTTTTAGTGGCCCACAGTATATTGGATTATATTTGTGAATAATATGTAAGGATGATTCCAGATTGATTCTAGCAAACAAGAAGCTCAGAGTCAAAACCAAGACATTGTTTTTGCCCTGTTAATTTTAGACACAAAATTGTAAGATAAAGCCTTTGATATTGACACTTATGATATTGTTCACATCTTTTTTCTATAAATTTAGTAATCTTTTTTTTTTTTTGGCAGAACCGGGGATTGAACTCAGGCCCCTGTGCATGCCAGGGAAGCACTTATTCCACTGAGCCATCTCCCCAGCTCCAAATTTAGTAATCTTTACATTCCACTAGCATTCTTTTGTCAATTTTGAGGTTTTTACTTATCTTTGGATTGTGTCTAAAACTTCACAAAAGAGACAACATTTTGGAAAAAGCCAGTAAGTCATTTTGTTTTAAGGACCAAATTACAAGGTGACTGCAATTCACAAAAGTGACAAAACTTACGGAGTTGTACATGATGGTAAATGCCTGTAATCCCACTACTCTTGGAAATTGAAGAAATGAGGATCACAAGTTTAAACCTAGCCTATGTCACTTAGCAAATCAGTAAGTCTCTATCTCATAATTAAAAATAAAAAGGACCTGAGATATAACTCAGTGTGAAGATTCTGAGTTCAATCCACAATATGGATTGCATGCGCGCTTGCACGAGCGCTCATGCGCGTGAGCGTGCGCACACACACACACACACACACACACACACGATATTGTAGAAAAATGGAGATGAACAGTAAAATAGGTACATGCATAAAAAAACAAGGAAAAAAAAAAGCTATCAATTACCTATTCTACAAATGATCCAAAGACCATGGCTCTATTTATGACACTGTTCACATTCACTATTCTGTTTTCATTTTATTTATTTGTTGCAGGATCTCACTACACAGCTCAGACTCATAGTGATCCTCCTGTTTTGAGTCTCTCCAGCTCTGGGGTTACAGGCGTGTGCCACCATGCCTGGACTCATTCACTGGCTCAGCTCAATCTGGGGTGGACCGGCGCAGCATGCGGGATCTACTTTAGATGTCAGTCAGCCTGCTACTGGTTATAGGTGGGTGCCCAGTAGGATGAGCAAAGTAGTCTTTTAAAGGCGTCTTTATTCTAAGACTTTACTCATTTCACATCATTATAGTTTTCTGTGTTATTTTTTGACCAATACACAAAAATCATAGGCATACTCAGCTTCTGAAACTCTGGTGGATGTGACACATACATACATACATCTCATTTTCTCTGTATAAATAATTATATTCTCCTAAAAAGTCAAGTTTAATTATGCTAATAAATTCAGCGAACTTCTATCACTACTGGTTCAGTGACATATAAGGATTAAATTACCCAATGGCAAAATTAGAGCGCAAAATACTCATTACAGTGACCCATTTGGAAGAGATAGTCTTCCTCTAAGTGTTAACAGGCTAAGTCATCACAACACCAAGCCAAGTACATGAAAAGTTCAGTATTGTGGTGGATTCAGGAAAGTGAGGGTTTGCCCCTCTAAGCCCCACCTCCTGAGTTTTCAACATGCATAAGTTGGCATGATTCGTGTATGTTATGCTGTTAGGCAGCCTTCAATTCTTCTTTAGGAAACAAGGCAAAACTCATAAAAAGTTCATACCACAGCAATCTATGTGCACCCATGTATATAACAGCATTGATTGACCATAACTAAATCTTGGAAATAACCCAAATGCTCAATTAAGAAATGGGTTAAAAATATGTGGTATTTTTATATAATGGGGTACTACTAAGCAATAAAGAAAGATAAACTTGAGGCTTTTCTATGTAAATAGATGCAACTAGAGACCATACTCATAAATGAAATAAATCAGATTTACATGTGTAAATATCATATTGTATCCCTAAAGTGAGAAACTGAAAAGTGTACATAACATTCAAAATATATAATAGATATTGGGAAAGGGAAAGAAACTGCTCAAAAAGGAAAAACAATTGGAATGAAGAAAAGGAGAAAAAGATGATAAAAATGATACAAAATTTTAAAACAAGATGACAGGAAATTAACAGCGGTTAATTAAACAATTAACAGTGGTCAGTATAAAAAAAATTGTAAGATGTGTTAAGTAAGTAGTAACATATGAGGCATATTAAGCATGGGTAAAATGAGTATGTGTTGTACATGCTGAAAATAGATTGGACAAAAAGAACAAGAGATGTCTAACATTCATAATATAACTGTACATGAGCTGCTTCATAATCTTTAAATGTTATAAATACAGCATATGAGTTAGTCAAAATGTATGCGCTTGTAGCAATGCATCACATGTCAGTGACGGTCATCCGGAACGCCATGTCTGGTCTCTAAGAAAGGCAAATATGTTCCATACTGGTTCATCTGGTAATTGGATAGCTGCAGCTTGGCTGCTGTGTGTGGTTGTCCCTGTGTTTCCCTGGTAGAGTGCTCGCTCTAGGCAGCTTCCATCTGTCGGGGCCCCTTCTTGAGCCCCATCTGTTGTCCTGGTTACCATGGCATTAGAAAGCTGGCACAGTCAAAGATCAGAGAGCATAAATGTTCCTGAGACTCAAGAACGATGGTTTCTCCTGCACCTTTCACCCTGTTCTAAGGTATGTGTGAAATCTGCTTCATTACCTTCCCTCACAATCATCACAATTTCTTTTACATTGAGTCAATGATTCACAGGATTTGAGCATCTTGATGTGTTCTGGGGTCCTCTGTATTCAATGACCTCCAAGACTATTTAAATTAATTCTCCAAATAACATTTAACAATAGTGGAGAAAAATACCATGCATTGGTCACTAACTGAGATTATATGTCATATTCTTAAAGGCAGCACCTTCAAGTGCAAGTGGTATCTTTATGGAATGAGGCTATGTTCGTTCATTATACTCTATTAAATAGCCAGTTGCTTTTTGGAACCTGTGGCACATGATAACACACCAATGAAGCCAAGTGGCTAGAATCCATTTTCTTAATCTTTGTTCCATAAATGAATCTGCTGATCAAAGACAATGTTGTATGGGTCACTGTGTTAATCAGTTCTTTATTACTACAAAAGCTAACCAAGAAAATAAACTGTCAAAAAAAAGATTTATCCTGTTTCAGGCGCTTCAGTCTGAGGTGGGTTGGTCCTGCTGCTTTTTGGCCTGTGGTGAGGCAGCCCACCATGGCTGTGAGTGAAGAGGAGCAACATCATTTTTTTCATAGCCAGACAGCAACAAAGAAAGCAGATAGAGACTCACGCCATTTGAGAGCATGCCCCCAGAGTCCTAAGTCTTCCTACAAGGCCTCATCTCTTAAAGTTCCCACTCTTTTGCAAGAGTACCAATCTGGGGCCTCACCTTTAAAAGGTGAGTTTTGGGGGAACATTCTCAATCTGAGTGATAGTCACCATAACCATCTTCCCATTTCAGTAAGTTAACAAATTCAGAGCTGTGCTCACAATAAAGACAAATCCACATGTGCAACAGGTCTCTTAAAACAGTTTTTTTTTCCATAACAGAAATAGTCTAGCATCACTGTTTTCCATCATGTAAATTTCTCCATCACGAAAGTGAATGGTACAATGTATGAATATTAGTATTCTCTTTGGTTTGGAAACTACAACGTTCAGTACTGATTTTATGATTTTGAACTGAGTTTTGCTTATATCCTCACCATCATGTACTCTGCAAACCTGAATTAAGTAAGCAAGCAGGGTGGGGATGGTGGGCAGTGGAAAAGACCATCCACCTGATCACTGAGAGCTCTATCAGTGAGGAATGTCTTGTGAAGAAAAATCATATGGGCAAGACTCTTCTATTCTTACATTGTCTGTCACTGATAAACATTCTTCAACTCTTCCCTAAATGACCTGATGAGCAATCTTCTAAGCTGTGCTTAGATAAATCTTTTTTTTTTTTTTTTTTGCAGAACCGGGAATTGAACTTAGGCCCTTGTGCTTGCCAGGGAAGTGCTTAATCCACTGAGCCATCTCCCAGGCCCTAGATAAATCTTTTTTTTTTTTGCAAACAAAATGAATGCACATGTATACCAAAGGTCTGTCCACTTAGAAGATTCCTCTACTCTATTATTTTCTTTGAGAATTAGGTACAAAATCATTAAGCAGCAACAGGAAGATGACATCCTTTGGGAGAGTGAACATCTGCTCAAGTATCAGTGAATTTGAGCACTCGGCCAATGTATCTAGCATGTGTTATTTCTTCTTTATGTCAGTGTTCTACCGCCCAACCTCAACTTTATGGTTTCTTGATGAGAAAAGATGGTGACCATGGTTGCATGAATACTCTAGCCCCAGCAGTCAAGAGTTCAGTTTCTTCAAGAACCTATTATATATAACTGAAGGACCTTTGTTCAAAAGAGTTCCTAGTTTAAATAGGTCTGGGAATTGAACTCAGGACCTTGTGCTTGTTGGGCAGGTGTTGTGCTACTGAGCTGAATCCTTGGCCCTGAAGCTATGATTTTATGACAACAATTCTAGAAGTCGTCACTATTAATATCTTATAAAATTTGGAGGATTTCACAAACTGTGTGAAAATCTGCCTCAAACATATTAAGCATCAAGAATTTCCTGAATCACTATGACCAAATGGTAAAAACAGCAGCCTGAATTACATGGACAAGCTAAAGTCTTCATTGTCTTTTGGAACAAATTCAGAGCTCATAACCTTAGAAACTACTTGGCAGAATTACATGCAGGGCATGTTACTTTCAAACAGCCAAGAAGCCTATGAAGCACTAGGCTTACATCTTGGGCAATACTATCCAGATGTTCTCCATTGAATTTTCATAGACTTGCAGAAGACAGCAGCTACCTGAATTTTTATTAAAAAAAATTCTCTTACCCTTTTGACTCCATGTGAACTACCAAGCCACCTAGAATAACCTTTCATCCCAGCAGGCCAGCTTCAAGCACATGATGCTATTAAAGAATAGACCTGTGTATAATAAGATGATCAAGACCCAGGAAGTACCTCATGATATTACTTATGCTGTGGTTTGATGATATCCCCCAGAAGTTTTGCTGAAAACTAAGACCTAAAACTATTGGAGCTGGGTCCTTTGGAAGGTAACTTGTGTTAGGTGAGAGCATGAGAGTAGGATCTCTAATATGGTGCTACTGGCTTTATAGCAAAAGAAGAGGAACCAGAACTTCGGTGCTTACTATTATTGCCTATGTGATACACCCAGCTGTGCTATTATGCAGCATGAAGGCTCTAGCCAGATGCCAAGCTGCTGCCAGTGCCATGTTCTTGGACTTGCCATCCATCATAACCATCATATAAACATTTATTCTTTATAGATTCTTTAGTCTCATGTATTATGTTAAGGGGATAGCAAATTGACCAAGTTACTGTGAGAAATGTTGATGAAGGCGAAAGCAAACGATGTTAGCATTCTTTGCTTACTAGGATAAAAATGAAAAAATTTCTAGGCTGATTGTTTCTTGTGAGATGCTAGAGCTCAATTGATTTTGTTTCAGTAAAGTAATATCTTCCACAAAATTAGCAGGTGTAGTTGCCACATGAGTAAGCTTACATTGATCTGCTTGTTCTCCAAGACATAGCCAATTCCTTCTTGAGGCAAAGAAGCAAGTCAAATTAAGATATCATAGAAAGTCTGCTCTCTCAAAGAAAAAGAAAGAAAAAAAGAATCCACTCTTGCACTTTACATCTGAAAATGGCCTAGGTGGTTTTGACACTCTATGGTAATGATTAGGCTGACTTAAATGTGCCAATCATGTCTTTTCTTCATTTACACAGTTCAGGTAAAACTTAAATTAGCTAAACATCTGTTTTATTCATAAAGTTATGATAAGCAATTATCCACATTTAGAAAAGGGTTTGGCCAGCTCCCCCCTACCATACTCTTGATGCTAATTATCGTACCAAATACTTCATCCAACAAGGTCAATTGCATAAAATAGAAATTATTCCACTTATTTCAAGTACAAAATAATTATGTTTATACAAAACCAGTGAAGGCCCTAGAATAACACAATAGAAACCAAGCACAACTTTTTAAACTGTGGCACCCAAGGATCTAGT
>NW_004524737.1:3905535-3910703 GCF_000260255.1 Octodon degus | reverse complement strand
TATCATGTTGACAAAGTAGCTGTGCACCAAAGAGCCTACAGGAATCGCTACACTTTAGAAATGTTGGCTTACTTCCTGTCACCGTGATGAGAGGAGAGGACAGGAGGTAGATGCTAATTGTGCATCTGCTAGGAATTTTGAGAATTTTTCTATTTTCTAGTTAAGAGTTTAAATCTCTGGAGTGACTCTGGGCTCTAGCAGAGAAACAGCACCAGACTAGTACAAATCCAGCACATATAGCCATGGTAGTATGTATAAGGGATCTATCTGTGAAATGTGGGGAGAGTTATGATAACAATGGTCCCATGATAGTAGAGACCTTGATGAGAAGAATCAATCATCATTATTATTATATTATTTTGTTCTTTCTAATTTGCTTCTAGAGAAAAGTTCCCAGTGGCTTTCCTCTTGACTAAATCATTGGAAAAAAATTCACTCAGAATATATACTAACTGCTATATACATTTTGGTAACTAAACTTCACTTCTCAAGAGATGCTTGTTCATGATCTACATTAAAAACCAGTAAGTGCATGATTCGAAATGTAGTCAATAAATGGGAAGTTTCATGGCTCTGTTGAATGCTTTATTATCCTGATAATATCAGTTTTGGAATAAAGGGCTCCTTTATTCTATCAGCAGAGTAACTTATTAGAAGCTCAATGAAGAGGCTAACTTAGTTAAGTATTTAGGTAACAGCAGCAACTGGCAAAAATTCTACTAGTTAAGCAGAATGGTGTGGAGAATCACACAACCTGATTGGAAATCCTAAGCACTGTGTAAAAAGCTCACTTCATCACTTAGTATAAGATCTTAGCCAGTATTTCTATGAGCCCTGGCTTATCCATCAGCAGAGTAAGTAATGTATCTGATGGTAGTAAGAGGCTGCAATAAATAAATTCTACTATCAGACACGCTGTTGCTATCAAACGTCGTAAGAGAAAATCCTATAATCCAAGAAAATTGAGATAAATAACTTATTGATATTATTTAGGGGGATGATTAGAAATAAGTAGCAAATGTTGGAAGAGAAACCTTGAAATTACTAGAAGATCCCTCTACCTGAATTGTCGAAAGTACATCCGGGTCTTGAAGGTCAGATGGTGCTGAAAGCACATCTTCTTCTCCTAGTGCAGGTAAACTACTTCTCAGAGAAGATGCATATTTTAAAAACATAAAACAGTTCAGAAAAATAATTCAGTTCTTTTTATGCTTGTCAAGATTTTGTCAACTTCACAAAAGACATGCTCATAAAAAACTTCCCATCTGGTTAACTGAAATGTTGAGTCATATTCTAGCTAGAAAAATTTTTAAAAACTCAGGACAGCAGGGAGTGAAACTTACCATTTCTTAGATCTCCAGCCAATGACTGAGAAAGACCTGTGGAAGTAGAAAAATTACCACCCCCATTATAGGGGACTAAATGGGATGGGACGTGCTTTGTGTACATAAGCTCATCTAGTACTTCCTTCAAATCATGACTTTAAAAAAGTCTATGAGAGAAATACCGCTGCAATTTGATGCCTAAGTAGGGATCGTACATATACGGTACAGTGACCGCATCATGAGAGAAAAGCATTATTTGTTGACCTCTCTTTGCTTTATTTTATTTTTTAATCTGCCTTTAGACATTTGTTCTAACAAAACATTTGATTGCCAGTTTTCTTAGACAATTCATTTTCCTATGAAGTTGTCAAACTTGGTTTTGTTGGCCTTCACTAAAAGAAGTGTTAGATAACTTTTGCTTGAATTTTCTCACTTTCTGATTTTTTTTTTTGTTTTACTTTTATAGTGTGTTTGGGTTATTTTCCTAGAAACTTGACACCCACCAGGGAAGCAAATGGTGCCATATTGATCAACTGTAATAGTTTTGCTATAAACATGCCACAAAATTCGGGTCTCCTCTATGTTTACGGGCATAATTCAAATCCATAAAAATAGAGGAACTCTCAGAGTTTATAGCACAATGTCAATTTTAGTTCAGTTTGTTCAATAAGTAAGGGAGTCATTTGGGGTCAATCTTAACATCTTCACCTAACTGAGCTTTCACCCTAGTGAAATTTAAGACAACTTAGGCAAAGAATAAAGTAGGCTGTGGCATTAGCGTGATCAGATAAGCAGACTAAAGCCAAAAGCCTAGCATGCAAGAGGCTAACTAAGGAAGGTTTTTCCTGTGAACGCCAATAAAAGGCAGGACTAGGAAGAAGGGGAACCAGGAGCTGGAAGGAAACAGAACTAGGAGGAAGGGGAAGCAAAGCAATGGCAATAGCTTGGGGAAGCCTAAAAGGAACCTATGGCACATTAGGAAAATGAAATGGCTCTTTGGGGCTCATCTGAATTGGAGAATGGTGTCAAGGTCTTCCCACCATCATATCTTTCCATCATCTAGTATGGACGTTCTAGGAAAGATGACAAAAGATCTTTAAAATACTTTCTCTTCAACTTAGAAAATATCCAAGAGGGCTGAGAGCCATGGGCTTTGTTCCAGGAGGGATGGAGTACTTCTGGGGATACCAAACATCAAGAGAGACTGCTTTCCTCAATGATACACCTAAATTCTAGAGCCCTTGGTATCTTCCCTAGTAGATTTTGCTCTGTACTCTTCCATTTCACCTCTTACCATATTCAGTTGTCTTTTTCACTTCTTTTGCTGGTAATTATTATAAACGGATTAGTCACACAGTCACAACTCCCATTGTAATGGCAAGGGGACAGAGAACCATTCTCTTAAATCCATGTACCACACATGCAATAGGGTGGTAATGATGCCTCAAATCAAAGGAATGAGGGAAGAGAGCATGCAGCAGCAAAGATTAAAGACCAGAGAGAATCCAAGATCCTCCTAAATGACACCATTATAAATACTCATTGAGTCAGCTCTGCTGTTAGTACTGGTAGGTTACACAAGAAAAATCTACAGAAATGTTTGATGCACCAGCTCTTCTACAACATCCATAGAAATGCAAAAGAAATCTGTTTTAAATCTTCCTCCACATCAAGCCGTTGATGAGTATACAAGGTACAGAGGGAATGACAGATCCCCACTCAGCCACATCACCTCTGATTACAAGGAAAGACAAGTCTCTCTCTCTCTGAGGAGTTCATGGAAGAGCAGATTGTGAGATGTTTAGTTTCATTACAGAAGCCCAGAAAAGAGCTTGATTCCATCAAGAGTGACAGAATATAAAAGAAGGCTGAATGGAGTTAATATAGTGAAGCGATTGCTATGTATTGAGCACTACTCTGGTAAATATAAATGAATTTGTATACTAACAATATAGTAGGTGCTTTTATTATAAGTTTTTAAACATATAAAACAAGTCTATAAAGAGGTGAAGAGAAGGTAAAACAGCTGGTCAGTGAATATGCCCATATTTAAACTCCAAAGCCAAGGTTATTTGTACTATCAGAGGTCATGATGAACCTTGTCATAGCAGAGCATCTTCCTTGTACTCAAGAGTGTTGATATTGAAATTATTTGCTGATGTTTTCACTAATCTCTCTCTCTCTCTCTCTCTCTCTCTCTCTCTCTCTCTCTCTCTCTCTTTCTCTTTAGCAGAACCAGGGATTGAAATCAGGCCCTTGTGCTGGCCAGGGAAGGACTTATTCCACTGAGCCAGCTCCCCGGCCCCTATTTTGCTAACTTCTTGATTGAAAAGCAATTAATCTTAAATTCTGCATGGGGCTTGACTGCTTAAACTTACACTCATGCCACCAAGGTTTTGGGTGTTTAAAATGTTTATCCATGTGTCCACAAGGCATGTTACTTATTTTTTCTTAAAAGTATATGACACTTCACACTTTACTGTCCTGCACTTTGTTCACTATTTTTTTTTTAAACATGTATCTTTGGGCTGCATTTGTGTCTATTGTTTTATTTTGGTGGTCAAAATACCAATAATTTTATATGAACATTTTATTCATGTTTTTCTTTTTCTCTTTCTCAGGCTGACTGGCCTGTTGCTTACTTTGCTGCTCACATGAGCTTTTTAAAACAAACTTCATTTACAATCATTGTTTCATTAGTAATAGGTACACTGACTAAAATACATTATTTTAGAAAACTTGTATCTATGACATTTTGAATTTATTCAAGCAAAATTAATTAAGATTAAGAAAAACATGCTTCATGTGCAGTGGTTGAAAAAGATGTGATACTTTTATACAATGGAGTATTACTCAGCTATAAAGAGTGATAAACTCAAGTCTTCATTCTAAGTGGATGCCACATGAAGATATACTTTTAAGTGAAATAAACCACACACACGTGTAAATATCGTATTGTCTCTCTAGTATAAGAACTCAAAAGAGGAATTACATATAGAAACGTACAACACAAATTAAAGGAAAATGAGAACTTGAGGATTGGACAATGAGGAGTGGGCAAAGAGAAGAGCTGGGAAATATGACAGGGGCAAAGTCACGCATTTCTATACAAGAGATGGGTGGGGCAGTGATCCTGGGGGACATCAGCAGGATTTTTTTTTCTTATTTTTTAAAATGTTTAATAGAGGGATTGGTAAAACATACTTTGTGAGATATTAATTATCATTTTTATTTTTTATATCTTGGTTTTTTTTTTTTTTTTTGCGGAACTGGGGATTGAACTCAGGCCCCTGCGCTTGTCAGAGAAGCACTTATTCCACTGAGCCATCTCCCCAGCCCCCAATTTTTTATATCTTCTTTTTTATTTTATTTTATGTTTTTCCATAATTTTATTGAGAAACAAATAGCAATGAGACAGTTTCAAACCAAATTGGTAAGACAGTTTCAATAATTAACACATGGCATACATTCTTCCTAATGGTTAATTGCTGTACAAGATGTGGACTTAATATCCTATTTAAAAACACCATTAAAACAAATCCCTCTATTCATTAAGAGAATGCAACAATGCATCTATCCTAACCACTCTGAATACACAGATAGAAAATGGAAGTTCATTTGTAAACCCTTTTTTTTGTTAAGTTCCATCATTCAAATATTATAGGTGTGTAAACACAGTAAAATATTCTAAAAGAATTCAGTAGTCCATAATAGTATTAGGTCATCTGCTTCACTGGCAATGTCAGAAATTGGTGACCTGAGTCCCCTACAGCTCAACATAACAGCATGGCTTTACTTCTTATACTTTGATTTTATACTTTTCTGCTGAATGGTTAAGACCAA
>NW_004524737.1:3904708-3905170 GCF_000260255.1 Octodon degus | reverse complement strand
TTTGGTCTGCAAACTTAGGTTGCTAACCATCCAGAAGACAAGCATATTTTTATTACGAAACAACCTAGGCTGCTAAGTTTAACCTCACTATGTGTCTGAATATCATCCATCTTAGGCATAACATGGAACGGGTATTTTTCAAGTATTGATATGTTGAACTTTAAGTCCCTATAGAATATGATGAAAACACATTTAAAAATTAGAATATATTTTTTAAAAATAGGCATAATGAATTATACACTTCCTATGTTTACACATAAGTCCAAAAATCTAACCATATACAACCTTGAAGCAAGACAGTCCCACAATATTACTTTTCCTGTCTCTTGCCTTCATTCACCACTCCCATTCACCACTCCCTTCTTTTTGAACAATCATCTACTGAAGAGACAGCACAGCAGCAGTTGGCATGTCATGACAAGCAGCCCATATTCAGAAGACCAGAATGACAGGCACTCCAAG
>NW_004524737.1:3889470-3897848 GCF_000260255.1 Octodon degus | reverse complement strand
AGTGTTATGTTCTATCTTTTGACTTTCAGCTTATGAATGCCTTTATGAGTTAAATGTGTTTCTTGTGTACAGCGTATTGTTGGATTTTGTTTCCTAATCCACTGTGCCAGTCTATTTCTCTTAATTGGTGAATTGAGTCCATTTATATTGATGGTTAGAATTGAGATATATTGACTTATGATTGACATGTTATTTACTTGTTGTCATTTTCCCCTTTTTCTCCTGTGTTTAATTGCTTACCCTATTTAGTTGGTTACTTCTGATCTCATTCGTGGAGTTCTGGTCATTTTGGTCCCTTTCTAGAACATCTTTCAGTAGCCTGGGTAGGATTGGTTTTGTCATCATGAAATTCTTTAGCTGTTCTTTTTCATGAAAGTATTTCACTTCTCCATCAAACTTGAAAGAGAGTTTTGCAGGTAATAGTAGTATGGACTGGAATTTGTTTTCATAGAGGACTTGAAGTATTCTGCTCCATGCTCTTCTTGCCTTCATGGTTTGTGAAGAGATGTCGGCTGTGATTCTGCTGGGTTTTCCTTTGAATGTGATCTGCTTCTTTTCTCTAGCAGCTTTCAGTATATTGTTCTTGTGCTGGATTTCTATTATATGTCTCGGTGTGTTTTTAATTGAGTTGAGATTACTTGGTATTCTGTATGCTTCAATTACATGAATATCAGATTGTTTCCTCATATTTGGCAAGTTTTCTGGTTTTACTTCTGCCCATATTTTTTCAATGTCATTTGTATTGACTCCTTCTTTCTCATTGATGCTTACTAGTCTCACATTGTTCTTCTTTGCATCATCTTGCAGGTGATGGATTATTTTTTCCTGCATCCTAGTTGTTTTTAAGAGATCCTTTCTCATTTTTTCACTAGCTGCACCAGCGTCTTTAAGATCTGAAACTCTGCCAATTGGTTTTGGAAGCCTGTGATTGAGATTTTAATTTTCTCTATATATCTTTGACTCTGCTTCATGCGATCTATTTCTTTCCTGTATTGCTTATTCAAGGAATCTATCATTTTTCTAATGTCCTCTATTTTTTTTATCAAAAAAGAAGCAGTTATAAATTCTTTTACTGCTGTGTTTTTTTCAGAGTCGGTTTCCTCACTATGTTTCTGTAGTTGATTCTTTACTTCATATGGTGTGATTTCTGAGAATTCTTTTTTTATTTTAAAAAATAATTCCGCTCTGAGTTCCTCTATAACTTTCTGCTCTTGCTTATTTACTATTGAAGCTATTAATTCATACATTTCAGCTGAGCTGGTGTCCTCTGCACTTGTTCTGGGTGCGCATTGGGTTTCCTCCATATGTTTCTGCATTTGATTCTTTACTGCACTTGTTATTAATTCAGGGACTTCTTTTTTCATTTCCAATCTGAGTTCCTCTATACCTTTCTGCAGCTGTTTCTTTATTTCAGAAGCTGTTGATTCATTGCTTTCAGCTGTGTGATTCCCAATTTGTTCTGTGTTAGTGTCCTCTGCACTTGTTATGGGTGGGCTTGGGTTCTGAGATTGCATTTTGCTCCTTCTCATTGTCATTTTGTGTAGCACTGTCTTCTGACGTTTGTTGTAGATCTTTGTTGTAGTTATAGCCTTAGCACCTTGAAATTCAGGTGTAGATATACAAAGTTTGGATTTATCCATCTGTCCCTGGCTTGGGTCTGGCTGCTGTGCTCAGTTTCTTCCTGTTGCTGCACTTGGGGGTTAACCTGTTGTGCCCCTCTGGCAAGATGTTCTGCTCCTGGACTAGCTAGGTGGTTCTGTCCCCTACACTCCCTGCAGGTATTGCAGCTGCATGGTTTCAACCCTGACCTATATTCCAGGCCTGATCTGAGTCTGGATGGGACAAGGTGGAGTAGGGATAGAGGCAGCTCTCCCACACACTCACCCAGTCTGGACTAGACTGGATCTGGGGGTTCTCAGAATGTGACAGAAATTCCTACTCTGTGGACGGGGTGTGGGGGCTATTATGGAGTGATGGGGGTGTCCCAAAAGGGTGAAAGTGGGTGCCACCCACGCTGAGCCTGGGCTGGGACCAGTAGGTCCCGTTGGTGCAGGGTAGCTGGAAGCTCTCCCACACACTCACCGGGCCTGGGCTCGGACTGGGTCTGGGGTTCCTGGAACGCAGCCGAAATTCCTACTAGTAGGCAGGGTAGTGGAGGTGCTGTGGATTGGTGGGGTACATCCCAAGGGAGTGGAAGAGGGTCTCACCCACACTGTGCCTGGGTTGGGAGCAGTGGGTCACGCCTGCTCAGGGTAGCAGCAAGTTCTCCCACACACTCACCGGGCCTGGGCTAGCCATCAGCAGGTTTTTGAGACTAGTGGCTGGCTGGTGGGATTCTCACCCTGACTAACTGTATATGCTGGGGCCTATGAGCCAGGTGGCTGCACTGAGGATGTGTAATAGAGGGGTCATGCTTGGAGTGTCTGCCATCCTGGTCTTCTAAATATGTACTTCTTGTCATGACATAACAATTATTACCACACTGTCTCCCAAGGAAAGAGTTTTTTTTTTGTTTTTGTTTTTTGCAGAACTGGAGATTGAACTCAGACCCTTGCACTTGTCAGGGAAGCACTTATTCCACTGAGCCATCTCCCTAGCCCCTATTGTTGTTTTTTAAATGGTAATAAATGAAAAAAAAAGACACAAGAATTAGAAAAAAAATGTCACATGTCTGTCCTGTTATAATTCTGTGTATGGTTAGATTTCTAAGTAAAAATATCTAAATCTTTATTTCTAGTTTTTAAAATTATTTTTCCTTCATATTCTGTAAGGTCTTTAAAGCTCAACATATCAATATTTGATGGAAAATACCTGTTCCATGATATGCCAATGATGTTCGATATTTAGACAGATAAGGTAAACTGAAGTGCATATATTGCAGGTTAATAATAAGCATCTCTTCTGGAAGTTTAACAACCTAAGTTGGCAGATCAAAATTGGAGAAAAGAAAGGGCTGCAGGGTCAGTCAACATTTTGGTCCTAGCCTTTCAAGGTCAGTGAAGACTAGGGACATAGGAAAACCTGTACTGTAATATCATGTAACTCAGTTATGCTCCAAATTTTCTCATCAAGGAGATTATGGTGCCACAGACAAATGTGGTTGATGATGTATAGTGTGCCTGGGGAGAGTCACATGGAGAGAAAAAACATTCTCTCAGGCTTTCACAGAGAGCAAATTGGTCAAGCAATGGCTGTGACTCATCCTCATGGCTGACACTGACAAAGAATTTACAAAGTGTGGTACAGGTCTACAGGATATATCCTGGGGGTTCTTGACTGACCTTGTCAGACACAAAAGTTACATTTCTTGTTATATATGTCTTGCTTTATCTTGGTCTTAACCATCCAGCAGAAAAGTATAAAAACAAGGTATATAAAGTAAAGCTATTAATTAATACAATGAGCTGTAAAAGGCTCAAGTCAATAACTTCTGAGGATAACTCACTAATATTATAGACTGCTAGACTGTGTTGGATTGTTTTGCCAAATTCAAACACCTATAGTATTTAGATGCCAATACAATATCCACCTCTGGCAGGACTAAACAAAAAAAAGAGGATACAAAGGAAAGATCATTTTGCATTTATATATACAAAAGAGGATAGATATACAGCTACTTTCGCTTAATTCAATGAGAAGAAAGAGGTGTACTAATAATGTTTGGACAGGATATCCTGCCTGCTTCTTGTACTGTGGATAACCACTAAGAAGTTAAAAATGAACAATGCATTGATTATTGAAACTGTCCTATTAATCAGCTTTGAAAATGTCTCATTCATATTTGTTTCTCAATAAAATTTAAAAAGAAAAAAACATGCTTAAGCAAAGTTTTCCATTCAAATGTAAGAAAACTCTTTCCCCAGGTGAGTATACTTTTGGATTTGCTGTAGCTAAGCAACATCTGGATGTTCCTAAATTGCCAGGTAGGATTTTGCTGTCTACAGTATAAATACCATCAGCTACCTTTATTTTATCTGCTTTGTTAAGTTCTTCTAAAATGCTGTTTTGGTCCTTTATAGAGGTAGCATAAAATTTATTTACATTTTAAAAGATAACTATTTTGCTAATTGAGTTACACTCAATAGAATATTCTTTATAAAATTAACTTTAAAAAAATTCAATAAAGAGTCCTAATGAAGGAGAAACATAAATAACAGCTTGTAAAAGATAATGAAACCTCAACCTGTATACATATGATTATTTTCCAATTACAAAATTAAAAGGTATTAATTTAAAATATCAATCATTAAACTATTATAAATCATTGGAGAATCTACATTATGCAAAAATGTTTAATCAAACAATATTTCATTATTACATTCAGGTGCATGATGTGATAAAATGAAGATAGCGTTTATTAGTATGCAATTATTAGACAACTATTTTAAAGTTTATTTTGAAATTAATATCCTATTGTTATTTGTTATCTGTTAGGCAGTGGTTTTTTTAAATGTACTGAAGGGAGCTAGAGACAGCTCAGTGGACTGAGTGCCTGTTTAGACAAATGCAGGGAATGGGGTTCTATCCTGGGCACAAAATGCCGCACCAGCTGTGCCCCTGCCCCCCAGTGCACTGAACAGACCACGGAGACCAGGCATGGTGGTGAACTCCTATAATCTGAGCATCAGGAAGGCTGAAAACAGGAGGATCACTAGGACTCTGAGCTGCATAGTAAGACCCTGTATTGAACATATTTTTTAAAAAATGTGCTGAAGGTCCTAGGAAGAAAATTCATCTACTTAGTCTGAAAATATCTTCTAATATTTTTAAGACCTTAATTGTGCATGTTTTCAAGATTAAGAGGTCAAAATTGCAGATGTAGTGTCAACTTATTCTGCCTCTTCCAAACTACATGGCATTTATAATTTAATATTTTCCTGGGTGCTTTTATGATTTCTTTTCTATTAAATATTTAATATTTAATAGGTAGTACATAAAAGACTACAAAGGTAAAAGATATATTCAATATCTTAAAAATAATTTTGCTTTACACAATTTTAATGTAGGGAAATCTGTTTGGTAATTTTAATTAAATAAGGAATTTTATAGATGACTCTATTTAGTAATATAGCTTTCATTTTGTTGTTTTGAGGGGACAGGTATTAGAATTAGTGAGAGTGAGTTATGTTTCTATTTTCTACTTTTTGTATTCCTGTGTAAATTTTCAGCCATTATGGGCTTCAATAGACTGCAGTCAAGAGAGATTTGACATAAATAATGTCTACGAATTCTCAGAAGTATTAGTACCTGATTTCACATGTGAAAATTGATGCGTAAGTACATCAAATAATATAACTTAGAAACAAAGTCTTAGAAGTTTGTAATTCATACTTCTTATGGCTATTCCCTTTGTTTTCCTAATATATCTATTTTAAGTTGCAATGGCTGATATGAAACTCATCATTCTTTATAATGAAATGAATGGAACCAAAAGTTTGAATATTCTGCATGTATCCTATACACATCTTGAATTTTACAAGGAAACAGAATATAAAGCAGCCCTAATGTTTCAATGTAAACTTCGTAGAAAACTAATAAGCATCAAACAGAATTTAAAATCCATGAATTTAGGAGACCAACTAAACACCTATGTACCCATAAAGAAGTAAAAAGCATGAAATATGAAGGCTCTTATATAAGGTGCAAGGAGACCTGGGCTCTACCATCTCACTTTCCACCAAATGCATAGTCACTGAGATTTATTAGGTCCTTGTTATGTGCCAGGTTCTGTGTTGGGCTTTTATGATAGAGGTGGACATTGCTATTCCTCACAGACAAATGAGAAAACTAAAGCATAAATATGCTCAAAACTCAAGATTAATATGACTTGGAGCATGGATTTGAACCTTGCCCTAGACAACTTTCAAATCAGAGATGAACAGGTCATGTTGGAGTAATTTAGTGTTCCATCCAATCAGATATGGTCCTGGGAGGCCTGTGCTCTCTAAGAACACAACTGACCTCTACTACAAAGCAATTCACTTCCTCTCTGCCTTTCTCCAGGCACATTAGTAAAGTAGCCCACATTGCAATTAATGATGACCAATATGTTAAACACCTTATCATAAGGCCTGGATGTGGCTCAGTAACACGGTGCTTACTTGGCAAGTGTGAAGTCCTGAGTTCAATTCCTATATCAGGCAAAACCAAAATAAAAATAGCAATAGTATGAGGTAGTATCGACCATGAAAACAGACACTGGTTCAAATAGAACAGAAACAGTCTATGTGTCAAAGAATACTGGTGTCTGTTCAAAAGCCAAATAATTGGCCTGAATTCAATTAAGGCACACAGTTGAGAACTAAAGGAGAAAATGCTTTTATGTAAACATCCAAAAATCTGACTTTTGGAATTTATTAAGCAGAAAAAGACAGAAAAATGAAAACAATGGTACTATAGACCACACTGCACTGCTTTGAAACTATTTTAACTTCTACAAACAAAGTGTACAGGAAGCAAAATCAACATGACCCAGCAGAAGCGGATTTATGCTTCTTAATTATAACCAGATTGCAAAATTAAGAATGGTGTTGATTGCAAAAAAGTAACTGTGTCACAGGTGGTAGTGTAGAGAGTCTGCATTGCAGAGTGCAGAATGCTTTCTTCCTTTTGGTGGCAATCGTTTTCAATAGCTGCAGTCTATGTTGGGCTTTCATGCCAAGCCCAGGGGTATAAGTGGTGAGACAGCAATGTGTCCTTTAAAATTCTAGATTTTGGAGATATAGCTCAATCTGGGGCATTGGATTTGGTTATTAGCATCACAGAATTTTAAAAATATGCATAATTATATATTTTTGAAGCAGATTTATTACCTTGGCTTTTACAATGTTCCAATTGTTTAGTGTCTTTTGAACATTCATGCTCTGAGCCCTTCAATTCTCATATTATTTTGAATTGGCTTTTAACAATTAACCTACATGTGCTTTGCAGACCAGAGAAAATGTAGTACATTACAAAGCACTACGGCCTCTTTCTATTCAACTGTTCTGTTCAATGCTCTCAAACGTCCTGCTGTTTTTTCTTGTGTTATCATGTAGTCCTTTGCTTTTCCCACTTGTTCTGAAATATTAAAACAAATAAATAAAAGGAGGAAAAGAAAGCTCCTTTCCGGACTTTCATTGACAATAGTTGTGTACATTGTAGAACATGTGGGATGCTAATTCCTTTTAAATCAATAATCCCTATATATGACTCAGTTCTTCCTGCTCAAGAAGTGTTTTTCACTATAAGGGTCATTGTGACCCTTGGTGAGTTACATTTGCATGAACAATACAAGGGGCTGAGTGAGTGTCATTTGTTCAGTGCCTGCTCAGTATGAGATACTACATCAAGTATTTTATATGGTTTTAAAGCTGACAGTCACTGCATATGTTCTACATCGCAGTACCCATTCGGAGTAAAAGAAACTGATGAAGATAAGTGAAAGTTCCTACCAAAGTCAATTAGCCAACCAGTTCTTGATGTGGGCGTATAAAATACTTCGGCTTCTTCAAGTTCTTAATAGCTGTCACTCCCCACAGCTTCCTTCTTTTGAGTCATATTGTTTCCAAGAATGACGATTCATTTCCACCAAAACAATCCAGAGAACAGAGCATGAACTTCTGAATGAATGATATATATTTTTATATAGGCTGTAACAGTGAATAATGACTATTTTGATTTTGCTGGTGGACATAAAACAAAAGTCTACCTTTGTTTTTTACACGTGAAGAATTCATTTTGAACAAGAAACTGTCAAAATGTTTGATTTTATAGACTTGGTGTCAGTATTTTGTGGACAGTTTGGGGACTTTGATGTGTGGTGATTTTTTAAATAGTGATCTCTTCTAGGCTGCGGAAAGAGCTTGGCAGTCTAAGTCCCTGCCTGGCAAGCGCAAGGGCCTGAGTTTGATCCCTGGTACCACATGCCATGCTGGCACTGGGCCTTGCTGACCACCAAAACTAGGCATGGTGGTGCGCACCTGTAAACCTAGTGCTGGGGAGGCTGAGACAGAGTCTGAGCTGTATAGTGAGACCATGTACTAAATACATAAATTTAAAAATTAGAAAAAGCAATCTCTTTCAATGCTGTGCTGTAAATTGGCTCAGGGTTTTTTTAGGTTGCCTGTGACAAGGAAGTGGAAGTTTTTCAGGTCATTTCAGAGAAACATTCAGCTCACCCTGAAGGTGCAGAAAGGCTAGACTCTATCCCAAGTTCACAAATCAGGTGAATTTGTGACTCCCAAATAATCTCAAATTTTCAGTGAAACATTCTAAGTAGCCAAGAGATTTGTTTTAATGACATGAGTATTTTGCTTCTTCTTCTTCTTCTTCTTCTTCTTCTTCTTCTTCTTCTTCTTCTTCTTCTTCTTCTTCTTCTTCTTCTTCTTCTTCTTCTT
>NW_004524737.1:3872397-3889370 GCF_000260255.1 Octodon degus | reverse complement strand
AGTTTAAACAAAGCTAATTCCACATGAACAGATTTCCTCAGCTCTGTCTCATTTTGTCTTAAGACACTAAAGAGATGGAAGAGATGGCTGGTCCCTGAGCTGGACAGGGGCTGGTCACTGAACTCGAGAGATCAGCCAAGACAAAAGCTAGGAGAATGTTCTCCTCCTCACATCCCGACTACAACCATGAGACAGACCCATGTGAATGAAAACATAGATACTAAAACTAAGAGATTTTGAAGTCTTCATTGCACAGGTATGTGCATCAGATAACTGGCAGGCATGATTCAGTTTTCCAAGGGGCATATTTAACTGATATTTTAAAGGATAATCAAGTCCAAGGCAAAGGAGAGTGTTGTAGAATAAAATACCTCAACCAAAGTCAGGCATCCTGGGGGATAAGCTGGTGTTCATGTTAAGTATGTTTCATCTAAAGAAATAATGAAGGTAGAAATAGTACCAAAGGAATGCCATGGAGCAATGTGTGCAGGAGGATACAAAAATGCTGCACAAGACTTTTAGATCCTACCTTCCATGTGTAGGAAAGGCAGAACTGGGGAAAGACTAAAAGAAGGCTGATGATTAGCTCAAAATCAGGGAACTGAAGGAGAAAATCCATTTGAAAGTCTCAGGCAAGTGCTGGAACTAGCAGGCTCTTGGTGGATTATTTAACATAAGACATGTGAGTGCCAGAAGAAGGTAAGGAGGCAGAGGAAGAGGGGAAGCTGGGGCCATCAGTTGAATCTGAGCAGCTTCCAGGAAAAATTTTGAAGAAGCACAAATTAACCCCACTGGAAAGCTGTCTCATTCAGCCCCTAAACTTACCAAACTTCAGTAAATATTTGATGAATGAAAACAAAACCAACAAAGGCCTGTACCATTCAAACTGGGCATTTTAAGAGACTCTGCCCCAACACGTTGTTATATTTTATAAGGAAAAATAGACTCAATAGGCAGGCTTTTTATGCCACTGAAATCATAAGACTCCCCCAAGGATGTATTGACATTTTTTACCATTTATTCTTAATACTGAGAAAATCAACGAATGATATCAGTAGTTCATGTGTGTAAACATGACATCTGGTTTGAGATATACCACGAAAAATACTGTGTCCTTAACTTGTGAAAATAAAGATCCTCTAATATTTCCTAAAGCACAAAGTCTTTATTTGTACTACAGAAAATATATGAATTCTGAAGCCAGTTACTAATGCCCCGATTGACTCACACATCTGCGTCTTCAGCAAATCTACACAATACTTTGAACAGCCCCTCCAGTGTGTAACAAATTCATTACTAAAAATAGCTCAACTCAAGTCCTCTTAGTATTTCTTTCAGGTCTCCCAGTGGTAGAGATGTATTTCAACTTCACCTGAAACTTTTAAATCAGATGAGTGTGCAGGTATCAAATAATTACACAAATACTGCTGTTTTTACATGAAAAAATATCCCTGTATGACCAAAGACCTTAAAAGCTACAGATAGATTAAGTCTTTTAAAATATCTTTTTTATTTTCTATAACAATTATTGATTAAATCACCTGCAAGCAGGCACAGGGGCTGGGGGTTCATTCCCAGGGTCTGCCATGCTGACCCCACCCTGAGCACAGAGATGGCGATTGAGACTGGGCATGGTGGTGCACGCCTGTAATCCCAGCTCTTGAGAAGCTGTAAACAGCCAGATCACTAAGAGTCTAGTCTAGTAGTGAGACCCTAGACACCCTGTAAACCTTTCCCTAAAATACAGAAAAAAAGAATTACTGTCTACATCTAATATCGCCATTATAAACATTTCTTAAATATGGACAAAATAATTTTTTGAAGGCTAGTCAGCTTGAAGGGTAGTCATTTTATTAAGAGCCAGGAGAACTGCTAAAAGTCGACGGAGTAATGCTTGGGGCTGTTTCCTGACCCTACCAATTTTTGGATCTGTGACTGGAATAAAGATTACTTCCCTTGAAACTGAATTTTAAAATCTGTAAAAATAAAAGAATATATAACGTCTTACATGTTTAAAGATACAATTCAAGCATGAATATGAAAATACTGGGGATACAGATGATCGGTGGGCACCACTATTCAATAATTGGTGGGTGCCACTGTTATTATTTTAAATTGATCTCAGTCCTGAGGTTTAATAGAAATTAAATAGGTTGTATGTGTAGCTGCCAGATACAATTCTTCAATTTTCAATTAGCGTGAATTTGAACATTTAACTTAGAGTAAGTTCTGATTTTGTCAGTGACTGTACTGTGTTGTCTACTAGAAAGTGCAAGATGACAGCTGAACTTGATCGTGTGTGTCTGTAACCCTGCCTTCCGGCTGGTTGAGGCAGAAGGAACACGACTTTGAGCTCAGCCTGACCAACTTAGTGATTTTGTAAGACTGTCTCAAAACTTAAAAATAAAAAAAAAAATGGTCTGGGATTTTACCTCATTGTGAAGGTCCTGGGGTCAGTCAATAGTAACATCAAAAACCAAATTTCACAAGTCAACTTCATCTTATAAGACACATGCATTATCAACAGTGTTTTCTGTGACTTTGGATCTCCTACCAAACTAATGATTATGTGGGCTCTCACACCAGAAAGCATCAGTAAAGTATTCATTATAAGAGCTGTATGCCACTTCATGGCAAAGTCCTGTTTCTCAGAATGCTTCTTGTAACCTAACAGTAATGAAGACAGCAAATGAGAAGTGATACACTGGATGAACAAAGAGCTTTCTTTAGGGACAGCAGTACAACAGATACACCTGATTTTGCTCAGAATGCAGCTCCCACAGTCTGGAACAGAGGAGGAAGGTCTTAGTAAATTATTTTGCATGGAGGATATTCCTTTACTAAAGGTCTGATCTCCATAGATAAAGGTCTGTAACTCTTAGCAAAAATAAACAGGAATAGTGAGGATATTAACTCTACTTCCCCAATGGATTAAGAATCATCTGTTAACACTCTTTCCTAGTTCATCACCCAGCAAAGGCTCTATGAGTAAGTAATGCTAATTACCTGAAATGTTATAATGTTCAGCTGTCAAGTACAGAGAGGCTGAGTTGGACAAGAAGGGTTAGAGGAGGTGGTTCTGGAAAATCCTACGACATTCATCCAAAATTGCACTTGAGCATATGAGTAGATGTATCTTCTTGTGTGCCCATAGTTGGTTAGATGAGTAATGAGCAATTCTAAAGCAGAAATTAACTATAGGAATTCTCTTAAAAATTCAAACATTAAACCTATTGTGTACATTATAAGGTAAATGACTCTTGAAACTGGATTATGATGATGTCATTATTATCTATGTTCTAAACCATATAGTTTGCACAATAAAATATGTCCATGTATGTGTGTATATGTAACCGGTATTTATAGGAATGCACAATTTAGTTGAGAAACAGAAAACAGATGAGGATTTTCCCATGAATTCTGCACACCAAAAGAACCAAGTGGCTTTAAGAAACAAGTTATTTTCATCATAGGAGAAGATGATATTCCTGTTACCTCTTTTGTCCTTCCATCCAGCTTCATCAGGAAGTATTCCCAATCTCTCTTTCACATTAACACGTATCCCAAATGAATTTACTCAGGTAAACACAATACGGTTTTCTTTTAAAATAAGCCTTTACTCAATATATCAACAAGGTACTGTATAGTGTAGAGTGAAGTTTGCAGTTAACAAAGTGTGCGACACAGTAGGTCTCAGAGGATGTGTGATGCAGAATCTTCCAGCCCCTCGCAGTCCCTTGTCAGAGAGAACACACTAAACACAAACCAGAAGCAAATCAACATATGATCCAAACAATAACAAATCATCAGGATTAACGTTCAGTGAATATTAGTCCTGTGGGCAACATAGTGCTGATGCCGCACCTTGGTTTAATTGCTAACAAATCTTATACCCATGGACACTTTTGAATACGCCCCCATGTATATTTGTGTGCACACATGTGGGTGTTTTATGCTAATTAAAATGCCTATTGCAATGGCCTTGCTTTGTGCTCTTCTAGTGGGTGTGCAGCTATGAGAACAAAGCTGTGGTAAAAGAACCAGATCTGTCTTAACAACAGTATCATACACATACAAAGCTTTCCCTCCACAAGCAGTGAAAAGCATTCCCATTGCCAGCAATTGTCTCTCAATCTTGCTGAAGATACTGGAGAAGGATATAAGCCACAGCTTCCTATCATCAGTTATTTTAACATAAAGAGGAATACCAGGCAAGAGTCAGAAAGACCAAGAACTGGGAACTGTGTCTTCTGTTTGTATTACTTTCCCTATGGGACACGCTTTTAGGCTTTTCTTTCCCATGCTGGAAAGGCAAGTTATCAGCAAACATGATACTCTCATGTTGTGAAATAAAATGTAATGTCTTCTTGCTATAGGTTAGATGGAAATGCTATAAACCAAGACATCAAAGATAATTATCCACTTCACTGTCAGAGCTGCTCCAGACACTGCAGCTGAGGTCTCCTGGTCAGCACAGCACCTGCTCCCTGCAGAGGACAAAGGTGCCTTGTGTTGTGAAGGGAGGCTTTGCTCCCAACCTGAGGGGCCTGTCTTCCCCAGGGAAGAAGGAAGTTCTGACTTATGCTAAATGACAAGACCATTATGATCCACATTAATAGGACATGGAACTGTAATCTCAGCTACTTCATTACAACTTTTTACCAGACTGGTCACATCACACTGTTTGTAACCTCAGGGGGGGAAATGTCTAAGATAGTTTCGATTAACATCTGGATAATTGGAAATTGCATTATTTCTCACAAGGGAGACTGGTCCCCACTTTGTGCACAGAGAACACAGCCAGAGGAGCCCCGTCCTATCTCAGTCTGTCACTTTCTCAGGCAACGTGCTGGCAATGGTGATTCCATGACCACACACAGATAAGAGGGCATCCGTGGTTATCCTGGATATGAGTAACTCTCTATAATAGCTGTGTGACCATCGGTATGCCTTTTGCTTTTGGAATGTCATCTGTACAGAAATAAGAGTCAAGAATATCTCAGTTGGTCAGGTAAGAGCAACTCTTTTCTAGGCCAACTTCATCTAATGACCTTGGCCTATAATTTCTACTTTGACTCTTGACTTAATCACAGCAGAACACATAATGATGACAGCAAGAGAGGCCCAAATAGAGCAGATGTACCTGCAGAACACATTCTTGTGATTTAAAATACCAGTCAAGGTGTAATCCATGAGGGAGGGTGTTCAGCCATGTTGATGAGACACATTAGATATTACAGATATTATGACAGGCTCTCTAACCAGGTGCAGGTGAAAGCCCCAGGTGTGTTAGTACAAGCAGGGCTCTGATTTTAATGGTAGCAATCTTGGCCATGATGCATGTACGATCAGACTAAAGGCTGTAATTGCATTTCATATTATGAGGGACACCAGCTAGGAGAGACTCTAGCCAATCATTCTCACCATTTCACATAACTGAGTCTCCATGGTACCACTTGAAACCCAAATAATTCTGCAAATCTGATAAAATATTATAGGAAACTCTGTGTTCTTATTTTTCCTGGCTCAAAGCAAAGCAGTTTCAACAGCTGAAAATCCCACCAGGAGTTAAACATACAATACAAATACATGAAAATTATTATTTTGTGGCTAACAGATATGAAAACTCTTGAAAGTAAAAAAAAAAAAAAAAAAAATACATTCTGAACACAGTTGTATCTACACAGTCAAGGAGATGAAAACAGTGGAAGTGAACTACCAGCTGTGCACACAAAGCCCCATTTCGTTGTTCTGATTTGCGATGGCTGACCGCTACACTGATCATCTTTACAGATTGTCTTATTCCTTTCCTGTGTGGACCTAGCTTTAAAACAACAGCCAAAAACCTCTAGCTAATAGCCTAAAGTGAAAACCAGAGTCGCTTCAGAATTCATTTAAATTAGTTCACAGCTAAGTTCAGCTCTACTGACTGCACTTTCAATTCTTGTGTCTACAAATTATAGCTTCAGTTATATTTTCTGCTTACTCTGAAGGATGAAGGAGATTAAAACATATAAGTTGGGGTATATTAATAAAGAAAATAAAGCTCTTACTATAAAGAAAAACTTGCATAGCATTTCATACCTAAACTTTTACAAAGAAGACATATCACAGTTTTATTTTGCTGAAAAAGAGGAAGCAAGACAATGGTAATACCTACTCCATGAGTCCCTAGTGTAATGGCCAGTTATGAATAAAACATGGAACAGAGAGTAAAAATTTCAATGTAACTTTAAAATGAATTTTTCAAGGGTGTATTTAAAAAAATAATGTATGTGATCTATAGCCCTTCTACATCTAAGGGATGCCAAGGATTAGCGTAAATTGTATATGCTTTTTGAAGATGGATATTACTTCAAAAATACCTAGTATTATGCACAACATCCCTCACTTTCCTGTCTTCTGTAATTAGTCCTGCTCTGTAAAAATTAGGGAAAGCCTTAATCCTCTGACTGGCTCATTTTTTTCTCCATCGTTCTGCTAATAAAAGATTAATTAAGCCCAAATCAGAGTGACATCCACAACTGAAAAAGAACAAATGAGTTCCATCATGGACTAAAGTCAAAGTCAATCTAAGGTGAAGATCTGGTATTGCTTTTAAAAATACGCATTCTCTTAGCTATCTGTGATGTGTCCATAACAGCAGTGAAAATTAGTATGCGTTTTAAAATGTCAGAATATATATGACTCTTTTGTGCAACCCAAACTGGTATCCATAATTTTTTTTTTGAAATATTGAGCAGAGGAGGAAAAAATAATTGTGGCATAAACAACTTAATTACAAAAATATATGCATGATGATTGGAAGACAAGAATTTGGGAAGGGGTACAGGTATTATTAATTCAAGCTATTTCAACATGATAGTAGTGAAGTCAGTTGATACAGTATAACAGAACCATTCATCAGTCATTTTGTCTCTTGTTAATTTTTTAATAGCAAGTCATTTTAATGTGTTTCAAACATTGTGTCTTTTTTTGATGGTCTAAATATCATGTTGATATAGCCTCAGTGGAACTACCCAAATAATTCTTGTTATCAAAAATAATTCCATTCAATATAATTCTTCCAATTATTTTATTATCCTCTTCTAAAAAAGTATTCTAGAATATATCTCTGTTGAATGGGATTCAACCTGACATATGATTTATATAGTGACACACTCTAAGGGAGTTTTCTTGCTAGGACTGGTATACTTGTCCCTGAAGATGACTGAAATGGTATTCAGGTCTCTAGCTCTGTTATCACAGAGGGCCAGACAAGCACGAAGAGTGACTTTTAAATTCCCTATCAGAAAGCTAACCCCTGTGTTTTAAGATCTTCGCAAATCTCCTTTTGATTTCTCTGAATCTTTGAGGTTAGGTTAACTTATTTCAGGGGACCTCATCTCTTCTCTATGTTCTCTGCATTTCCTGCTCTGGATCAAATCAGGGTAACCGCCTTCCTTCTTATTTTATGTAATTTTTTCTGCTCTTCCACACCAGGAGATATAGAAACGGCATGAAAATATCTAGGCCATTTCTTGCTTTACCCACGTTTTTCTTCTTACCCTAAGGAGTCCATCTGAATCTGCCCTTCCACCTGATCCTCAGCTCTAAGAAAGGAACTTATTCTGACAGCGCCAACAGCAAAGTGGTTAATGTGCATCATAAGGAAGAATCATTCGTTCTTTTGCCTCGGCGTTGGGTTCTCATTGTACAACCCCGTACAGTACTTCAGCAACTTTTTTTTTAAGGTTTAAAAAGCAAAGAGTTACAAAACTGTTTGTAATTAACTTGAAATAGAAAAGATAGCACTTTTTAAATCCCATTATATAGTACACCGTATAAATTACAGAGTATTCAAATGCACAAACGCATTTGGGTAACATTTATCAAATGTAATCCGCGTGTCCGGATGCGCACACGCGTGCGCGCTCCCAAGAGTCTGCTCGTGCGCCCTGCCGCTGCCGGCGTCGGGCTGTTACGTGTGGCAGTGCTCCAGGTCTGGGACGCTGCTGTTGCAGTATCGCATGTTGTTGGGGATATGACAGTCTGTGTAATTAATGCCCCCGTTTGGGGTGTAAATGGGCTGCAGTCTGAAATCTCCTTTAAGGAGTTGATCATTATTTAAGGAGACAATCTGAAAACTAGTTTCTGTCATCTCCAGGATGGAGTTGTCCTTCTTGGTTCCTGCCTCACAGTAATCATCTTTCCGCCGGCCCCGATTGTATTTCCACTTCTGGGAGGTGTAACGCCCCTTTTTGTGCATGTGCCAGCAGAAGATGCTGAGCAAGACCACGAGCACGAATATCGCCGCGCCCCCAATCAAGCCCGCCAGCAGAAAGGGGGAGCCGATGCTGTGCGACGTCGTCTGCTCATGGCTAGAAGCAGTGTTGCTGCCGTTGTTCAAATAGGAGGCGTGGGTGGTGGCCTCAGAGCAGATGGTGTCTTCCATGGCACGGTAGTTAAAAGCATCCAGTGGCACTAAACAAATCCGATAGGTGGATTTGGGCTCTAAATTCACCAGGCTGAGGTGCTGCTTCTCACCACTGACAATGCGCTCCTGAACAATGCCCCCTACCAGGCTGTGGCCCATCTTGACCCACGTGAGTTTGTACGCCATCACAGTAAAGAGAGAGAGCCAGGTGACCTGAATGGAAGTGTCATTCACAAAGTGGATGGACAGTTGGATCCGTTCCGAAATGGGTGGAGTCACTCTTTCTCTCCCATCCCAATCCGGAATGGTGGGGAGTTTGGATGTGGTAGGTGCTGGAGGCGTGTAGCTTCTGCTTGGGGTTGGAAGGGAGAGTGTGGGAGACTGAGTCACGGGGGAAGCTGTACTTGGGGCCGGGGTGAAGAGAGACAGGCCTGGGGTCGTGGTGGGACAAGACAGAAGATTCATATTCAGCTCCCTAACGGCCATCCCCCTGACCTGCTCCGGACCCTGGCACATGAAACCCCGCACGTTGAGCGAGGAAGGGATGGACTTGAGCCATTCCGTGACCCACTTGATGCCGCAGTCACAAAGCCAAGGGTTATTCCGAGCAGTGAGCTGCTTCAGGTTGGAGAGATTATCGAAGACCCCTTGGGTCAGCATTCGCAGCTGGTTGTTGGATATATCCAGCCGCTCTAGCTTACGGAGGTTGGAGAAGGCCATCAGAGGGATGTGGTTTATCTGGTTATCCTGCAAATACAGCCGGATCAGATGCGTACCTGGGAGATCGGGAGGGGGGAGGGAGAGCGAGTTGCGGACTATTGAAAATTCCTTGAGCTTGGTGAGATGGCTGAAGGTTCCCTCAGCAATGCCCTTGTTGGTCAGGAGGTTCCCATCCACGATCAGACGCTCCAAGCTTGTGAGGTTCTGGAAGGCCATGTCTGATATGACAGCAATTCGGTTTTCGTCCACTCTGAGTTCCTGCAGGTCCATAGGAAGCCCGACAGGCACACTGCTCAGATGGTTTTTGGACAGAAACAACAATTTGAGGCTTATAGCTTCCCGGAAGGCCCCGTCTTCCACCCCCACTGTGGAGATGGAATTGTCATCCAGGTGCAGCTCTTCCAGCTTCAGAAGCTGAGCAAGAGCAGCTCGGGAGATGGTCTGAATGTTGTTTTCCTGCAGATGGAGGACACGGACATTCTTGGGAAGGTTCATGGGAAATTCATCCAGCTGGTTGCCGTAAAGGTAGACCGTGTGCACAGACTGGATGCTGTGAAGCTCTGCAGGAAACCCAGCATTATTAATTTGGTTGTTGTGGAGGTAGAGTACGGTTACGCCCTCCGGGATCCCAAGAGGCACTGAGGTCAAGCTTCGCTCGTTACAGTAGACAAAGTTCCTGTCACAGCGGCACACGCTAGGGCAGGCCAGGAGTTTTGACACTTGTGAATAGAGCCCCAGGGAAATTAGAAGCCAAGATTTCAGGAAAAAAGCCCTATGGCCGGGCCACTTCGTGGTCTGTAGGCCCATTTCTGAAATACAGAAATGAAATACAATGTGGCGGGAAGAAGAAAACAAATAAAAACCAGGCAGTAAAATCAGAATGGGCAGGGTTCTGCCAAAAGTCCAGAACTCCAGCGAGGGAGGGTGTCCTGAGGGCAGATGTTAAAATAATCTTCCTGATGACTCTGGTCTCATCAGCCTGTGTTGCCCTCTTTGTTGGTGTGCTCCATGTGCAAAAAATTTCAACAGGGAAAATTTTCCACACAGACAGCAGGTGACAGCCAGCTATCAGCGATGACAACACTCGCCCAAGCAAGTGGACAGAACTCCCGTCTTCTGTCAGGGGTCAGACGAGGGGTTTCTTGGGTAAGCGCAGGCTGCAATCTGTTGTAGGAAAGAAGAGAGAGAGACAGTATATTAAGGGCAGTCACAGAAGAATTACTGACACAAAAATAAGCCTCTGCAAAGCAATGCGAATGAGACTAAGTATAGGGAGATGGGTTAGCGTCAAGTGGTAGTTTAAATAACAGTAATTTAGTTGAAAATGTATTCAAGAGATAAATGCTTAAACTATCATCAGAAGAAAATGGTATTTTCTGTGCACATTGTCAATAATCATATTGTGCATTTTACATCATAATCAGTACTTTCTCTTAATAGCTAATTGCATATCCAAACGGAGAAGTACAACAGACACACTGTTGAATCTACTGAAGAGTGAATGATGATCCCTTGGAAAATCCAAATGGTCACAATGTTGCTCAAGATGAAGTTGGAGACTGAGCAACTAGCAAAATTTAAGGGAAAAATGTGAAGCCCATTTATAGAATTCTACACCTTCAAGTTGTACCTGGGAACCAATTCACTTTTGAAATGCATCCCTGTTAAGAAATTTTTCAAAGGCAGTACATTTCCAAAAGCATTTATTATATACGATTCTTCAGATGCAGTGAGGTAAGAAAACTGTAGCTTTCTAAGTTTCTGACTCTTCTCTCCTTCAAGTTCCGATACAAAAGCTTGTTTATCTTTATTAAAGAATTTTAGAGAGTGAAGATAATGAAATTGCACATGCAATCATTCGGATGTAATCATTCCTTTACTTGCTTCCCTCTTTTAAGCAACATTGCCAACTATAATCATTATTTCTATGCCTTTTGGTTCTGTAACAGTCTGAGCTGTCAATAAAACTCATTTACCCTCTTTTTTTGACACTAGGGTGAAGTAGTACAAATATAAGATGCAGAAGCATGTGTAAAGGGAGAGTAAACAGTCCTGTCTTGCCTCTCCGCTTTGTCTTCCTCTGTAAGAGCTTAGGCTTGAGTTACCAAGGCGACTGACCAAACTCTCACCGGTGGCACATTTCCACTGAGCCCCTCCTCCCCGGGGACCCCCAGCTACAGATGAGCTGTGCCACTGTGATGCCTTAAGGCGTTGCCCATCTCATGATGGAGAATAAATAATCTCCTAACACAACAACCTTCCTGTCAGTGAGTGCCCTCTTGGTTTCATTTAGGGACTTTCAGCAGATTCTGAAATGCTAGAAGACAATTTATAACAGTAAAGGCAATCCACAGAAGTCATTAAGCCTGCCTGCTCCGGAATGTGTTCCATTTGCTTTTAGATTAGAGAAGTAAAGAAGTTAATTGAAAGGTGCCAGATTTGATTTTCCTACAAAATATGTTAACATGATAGGACTGGATATCTGCAAGTTTCTCAATTCTCACCAACACCACAGAGATCGAAACAACTCATTCTAAAATCACAGAGGGCATACTGGAAATTGTTCCCTTAGCTTTCTTTAGAAATACAATTAAAAAGGAAAAAAATTGCTGTAAATGTTCTTTAAGTGTCAAGGATAGCATACATTTGTTGCATAATTTAAGAGATTGTATACCAGCTTAAAACGTTTTTGATAACCAGAAATTGTAACATTCATTTTGTTTTTATTCCTTGGAAACCTTTAAATCAGAGGAGAATCATTTTCCAGACAAAAACAAAGGAACATGACACTTGCTTTAAAATGAAGCATTAAAAGAAATTGCAAGCAGTTTTCTTTTTTTGTGAGACAGGGTTTCACGATGCAGACCAGGCTGGCCTTAAATCCACAAGCTGGCCTTGAACTCAGAGTGGTCTGAGGGCTGGGATTACAGCTGTGTGCCACCACACCTGGCATAAATATGTATTTTGCAATGGAAAGTTAGTCATTGTCTCCAGAAGTGATCTCTCTATATGTTTAAAAGATGATTTCTGCAAGGAAAGGTGTAGAGGAGAAGTGTGGCTACCCCGTCACACTGCCGCCACCCTTAGCTCAGGTCTGTAGGCAGCTTAATGACTCTCAAGACAACTCGAGCACCTCACTGCCCAAGCATAGCGTCTGGTCTGGCAGTCTGAGCCGGATCTGAGAATTCGGAAGAAAGGCAGAACTTTAGGCCTAAAATATGCTTAATAGCAACAGTCTTGGGTAGATACCATAATATTGCAAAAACACTGTCACAAACACAGTGATGGACTTAATTAATCACTCCGGTTTTAATTTATTAAAAGCAAAATAAATGCAAGAGCATGTCAGAGGACTCTTAGTAGAAAAGACAGAAAACATAATAATCCCTTTTGTCCCTGGGAGATAGTCTAAAATTCCATTTTACATGTAAATTACATTTTTTGTGTGGAGCACTGCAACGATTGTATATGGCAAAATAGCTTGTGAAAAAATGTGTATTTCGATGAGAAGCACAAATTTTCTAGCAGAAACTTAAAGACTTTATTGTACTCAGAGCAGCCCACTTCCATAAGGTAAGTAAGAACATTTAGTCTTCAGAAGAGCTGAAAAAGTAACACTAAAAGAACAAAATACATTTTGGGGTACAGAAGTCCCCAGGAACCTTTGAAGTCTGACAGGAGCACGAACAAGGAACAGTCTCCTGGGTGAGGAGGGAAAGTAACTGCACCAGGAGATGTAAGTTCTTAGGTAAAAAGAATAGATGCTTTTATGTCTTGGTTTCCTCATCTGAAAACAGAATAAGTACTGGTGAGAAGATTAAGAAGCTCATAGAGTGCGTTAATGTGGCATAAATGTGTCAGGTATAGACTACCTCTCTTCAAGTAACTGTCAGCAAATAATCTATCTGCCAAGCTCTGCGCACCTTTGCCTAGCACAGGCACTGTGGAGCTGTGGTAGGTAGCCAGCATCTTCGACACTGCCATGTAGGGGTCCCACAGGGAGAAAAAAGCGCCCCACAGCAGAGAAACGCTGATGAACCTCATCTTAGAGTGCCTTGGCAGGTTGGCATTTTTACTATTATATTTCTCCAGGAAATTAAAGCTAAGTTTCTGATGAACATGACCTGAAAACATCTTCCTGGAAAGGAACAGCAATAAAAGCCTTTCAGTCATTTATCCAACCAGCCTTTGTGGGGCACTAGGATGTGGACACAGCTGCATATTGTGCGGATGCAATGTTCTTAGCCCCCAAATGCTTAAAACTTTTGTGAGGAGAGAAACGAAGAAGTAGTAGGCGATTAGGGTGTGTCAAGGAGCCAATTCAAGGAGTTCTGCATATGGATCCAAGCTGCTTCAATTTGAATCAAGAGATGAAACTCAAAAGACAGGTGAAATGAAATAGTCATTCCTCAGCAGAAGTACAAATGGCTAATAAATATGTGAAAAAGTGTCCAAACTCTCTGGATATCAAATTAAAACAACACTGTGATGTTTTTTCATTTGAGGAACAATGATGATCAACAGCAAACCGAGAGGGCTGAGGTTGGGGGAACCTTTCTTGGTCAGAATGTAAACTGGTGCAAGCACTTTGGAAAGAAGCATGGAGAATCTTTGAGAAACTACAGCTAGAACTTCAATTTGATTTAACTATTCTGATCACAGGTATCTTCCCCAAAGAGTTAAAGACATCATATTGAATGATAGATTTATAGCAGCACAATTCATAATAACTCAATCTTGCAAGTAGCTTGTATTCATCCATAGATGAATGGATAAAAAATTATGGTATTTACACACAATGGAATACTACTCTTCATAAAGAAGGATAAGCTTTAGCCATTTGTAGGGAAATGAACATTATTATTTTAAAATAATAATGTTAAGTGAAATAAATCAGACACATTTGCTTGAGCACTATTGGTTTCTGTTATATGAGAATCTCCACATATAAAAAGCAAAATGAAAGAAGAAGCATAATAAGAAGGAGGGAGATAAATTTTGTTTAAATGAGAAGGAGATGGGAGAGAAAGGAAGGGTGAAGGGAAGGAAAAAATAATTTTCAAAAAGCATTAAGATGTTTTATGTATATTCACCAACTTCCTGCAAAGAATATATAGTCATTATGTAACCCAAACATGAATTAGTAAAACATAAAAACTAAAAACAAAGAAATAAAGAGATGAAATTCGGTCAGAGAGAAACAAAATTTCAATCACAGGATACTTTATCTCTCAAATGAAGTTGAGTATTTCACTTGTCTTGGAATATTTTGCTTCTAGAACATAATGGTTCCAGGCTTCATAATCACTAAGTACTGCATGTAGAAGTCATTAAATTTGGGGATAAGAATTTTTTTTTTTTTTTGTATTTTAGAGAGGAGTCTACAGCATGCTCAGGGTCTCACTACTAGATCGGACTCGTAGTGATGCACCTGTTTACAGCCTCCCAAGAGCGAGGATTACAGGTGCGCGCCACCACACCCAGTCTCAATTGCCATCTCAGCACACCCTGGGGGTGGGGCTGGCCTGGGGATTGAACCCCCAGCCCCTGCACCTGCTTGCAGGCGCTTCACTCCACTGAGTTATTTGGCCAGCCCAAGAATTATTTTATAAGATGACTTGGAAATATGGAGAGCAAATATTTGTTGTTCTTTTTTCTCCTTGTTTGAACATTTCATTGAGTATTTTTCCTGTCTGGAGACTAGAAAATATGCAGAATGACAAACAGAAGTTGCAAGGTAAAACCAGACATTTTCTTTGAAAGTAGGTAAGAATTTCAAAAGCCTTAATGTAAAAATGTTCTGTGAGGACAAGCAGAAACTGGTCTGCTAGTGTATTAAAGATGATGGTAACAGCAGCAACTAGTGCAAGTCATTTTACGTTAATTTAACTCTTTTTTGTGGAAACAGATTCAAACTACATAAATCAAGGAATAGCTTTCTGCAAAGTATTTCTCTCCTAGCACTGCCTAACAAGGAGCTGTTTCTTAATTAAATCCAGAAGTCTAGTATTCCAGGAGCATTAAATAAACCCAGACTATAAAAATAATAGTACAGAAAATAAGGATTGTCAATAAGCATCACCAATCGTATAACATAACGATTCTAGGACAAACCTAATAAAATGTTAATGGGCTCAGCATTGGCAGGACAATGACAAGACAGCCTGGTGTATGAACTGGTACAAATGAGAAAGCTAAGCTGAACGCTGACAAAGAAAAGCCAGGTCCCTTCTTGGATTTGCCTAGACAAGTTTCCAGGGCCTGGTCCAACTTAAATTTCTGGAGTGAAACAAGTTAGTGTTGAAAATTAGACCCCTGCAGGTGTAGAATCCATCCAACTCACTGCGTCACAAATGTCTCTTATAATCTGGAAACATGAAAACAATTTATAGATCTTCTGCACTTTTCTACATTCCTGAGGACAGGTTATAAATACTATTCGTATGACAATCAGAGTTTTATATTTTGCTCACCAAGATGTGGGGATTAGGAAAGGAATTTGGAGACACCAAACAATAGTCACTCCCAACTTGAAACCATTTTTCCATATCATTCAACTGGACCAGGCCTATTCAAGTTTCTCATTAGACAAATATTTTTTTTTCTTTTCTAAAGCAAAGAAAGTGAAAGAAGAAAAGTGGGAGAGGAGTGAAGGAGAGATGGAAAGAAAGGAAATACTTTATTTAAACTGTTGACAATTTCCTGGCTCCAGTCAGTCTAGAATTCAAAACATTAAGATCAAACCTAAAACTCTGTGCTAACAAAGCACAAAACACTATATCACATTTGAAGAATCATTCTCACATGTTCTCTGACTGGTTCAGATAGACACAAGTGTAGACCAAATGACCACTGCTATAAATTCCAATGGGTACACTGGAAGGGCACATTCACTATGACAACACACCTCTCTCCACCCACTAGAGAACTCCCTTGGACTGTCCCATGTAGCACTAGGTCTGGGACTGCAAAAATCCTGTAGCATTTTCCCCTGTCAGCCCACACCCACATGTACATTGGGCCCCGAAGAGAAATCACCTGTTGTCTTCATGGCTGGAACATAATCCCAGGAAGCCACTGACTCAAGGAGCTCATCTGTCCTGAGCAAAAATTAGTAAGGCAGTTTTAGGCAGAAAACAGTTTGTTGAGAGAGTACTATTAAAAAGGTTCATAAAATGCTGTTCTCCCATAGTGCATATGTTTATACTTATCAATTCATTTCAAAGGGTAGTAGCTCAATTCATTCATAATACTTCTTTAATGGATAACAAAGATGTGGTATCTTTATAGGTGTTTTTTTTTTGTTTGTTTGTTTTTTCCGAAACGGGGATTGAACTCAGGCCCTTGCTCTTGCCAGACAGGTGCTTATTCTACGGAGCTATCTCCCCGGTCCCCAGATGTGGTATTTTTAGTACAATGGAATATGATTCAGCAATAAAGAAAGATAAACTTGAGGATTTTATAGTAATTGGATGCAACTAGAGAGCACACTCATAAGTGAAATAAAACAGACTCACATGTGTAAATATTGTATTGTCCGCCCAGTATAAGAAACTGAAAGAGTAAATAAGATATGAAAGGTATAATAGACACTGTGACAGGGAAAGAAACTGCTCAAAAGGAAAGAGCCACTGGGCTCGGAGAAAGGAGAAAAGAAGGAAGGGAAAGAAACTATATAGATATATACACACAAGATAGCTAAGATAATTATACGACTAATTCCTAATTATACCACTAGTTCTTTGAAAGGAACAGTTAGGGATTATATCATTGGATCATAATTTTAATCAGTTTGCTTAAATGAACATCAAATATATTTCTTTTTTTTTTTTTTTTT
>NW_004524737.1:3862069-3871557 GCF_000260255.1 Octodon degus | reverse complement strand
GGCTACCCTGGCCTGGGCATGTGTTGACGTACAGGTCAAAGAGCACACTGGGCTCGGACACCTCCAGGTTGGGGTCAGCATCCACACCAGCTTCCAGCCCTTGGAGGCCTCCAAACACCACAAGTGCATGCTGAAAGCTGGGCAGCTGGGCGGAGGCCACGTCTGAGCCACGCTCGGATGTCCCAATGGTCAGGTCGTACCCATCCTTGAAGGGGGCCTCAGCAAACACAGCACTGAGGCAGGAGGCCAGGCGGACAGTGTAGCCCCAGTAGAGCCCGGCTCTGGTTCGAGGCTCCTGCGATGATACAACCGTGCCCCGGTAGGTCTTGCATTCTGGAAGCTGCGTTGGGTTCAGTCTCACAGTCACCCGGAGTCCAGGCTCCAAGTTCTTGTCGATCTTCACCTCCTTCTTCATGCCACAGTTAACAAAGGAGCCGTGGCCTGCCCGGGTGGGCTGGTCTACCACGACGCCCTCGCGGAACTCGGTGTCCTCATCCTGCCGCACATGGTGAGGGCTGTCCAGGGGGTTCAGGAGGCCTGCAAACTGGAGGTCCTGGTGCTTGGGGAAGAATGCCTTTCTCAGGTACTGTGGACACTCCAGGTACTGCAGGATGCGGGCCAGCTGCACACATGCCTGCCCTTTCTTGCCAACGCCTCTGAATTCACCCTCCACAGACTTGGCTTCCTGGCCTTCTTCATCGAATACCACGATCTCGTCCACACAGAAGATTGTGCAGGCCCTGGCGATCTGGCCAGCGAGGTAAGTGCGGAGCTCGGGCGACTGGGCGTTGTCCAGGATGGAGCCAGGCAGGGCCACGCTCAGGGTGTAGGGCCGTCCTAGGTCCTTCCTCTGGGCAGCTGCCTCCTCTTCCTCCTTCTGGCGCTTGGCCTGCTCCTCCTGTGCTCGCTGCCGCTCCAGCTTTTTGGTCACCTTGAGGTCCTTCCATTTCTTTTTCTCCTCTTTCTTCTGTTGTTTCCATTTTCGCCACTCAACCCTTTGTCCGTGTTCACCCGGTCCGCACGGCCGCTTCCTCCCGCGCTCCGCCATGTTCGCCCAAATATATTTCACAGAACGTCGAAATCATGTTTCACAGAAAAGAAACAACTTCTTAGATTCTTATTTTCAGAGGGCTTCTTTGCCATCATTTGATAGAATAGTTCCCTGAACCTGAATACCATGAAAGATACCAGGGGAAGGGCAGGTACACTGGAGGCTCCTGGGCCCCAGCTCTGCAGATGCTGGCCCGGTGGGCTGCTGAAGAGGCTGGGCCTGTGCATCTTGTCAGCCGTGTCCAGGTGGGTGTGCTCAGTGACCTCTTTACAGTCCCCGGTCCATCGACCTGGCCACTCCATATAGGAGTTGCTCTGGGGGCATCCAGTAGCTGCTCTTTCTGCCTTCCCCACTATCAGTCATGCGGGCAGGGCCTGGGCTGTTGTCCTGGAAAGAACAGGGCTCTGGTGTCACAATTACTCGGCACTGACCTCACCTCGTTCTCTCATGGTGGGATGATGATTCCTGATGTTGCCTCTCCAAATTTCACTCTTCATTTCGAAGAGGTGATGATTAGCTGCATTAAGGGAATTGTGGGGCAAATTTGTACTGTTTAAGCACAGAGCAAATGGACTGAAGAGAGGTTGAGAAGACACCTAGAGCAACAGCTGATGGTGTCTGGGAGCTGAGGACCTGCACAGCCTTTCTGCCTACTGGCAGTGCTGCTGGAAAAGGACTTCATCTCTATGTGTGACAAAGAGGAAAATAACAGTATTCACGTCTCAAAGATTCATAGGACTCTAAATCACTTAGAATACCAACCAATGTCTGGAAAACACACATTCATAACTTTGATCATTCCTTTTAGCTTTACATACCCATAACAAACCTTCCTGCACAAGGAACTTAGGTAGAGAAGCTGCTCTTGAATTCATCCAATTTGCTTTCATCTTTCATTCATTAATACTTGTTCTTTCCTTTGGTGATATACAGATACCTTCTCCCATCTATCAAGCCTGAGAATATGTGGACACATTTATTAGATCCACCTGTGTGTGAGAGGACTGGGACCTAGAGCAGGCATAGGCTGAGGAGCCTTTCTCTTTAACCTGTTCTGCCTCCCTGAAAAACCGCATAAGCTGAGGCTGGTCAGCTTTTGCTCTTGGTTATTTCCCCAGAGCCTACAATAGCACAGGGCATGCACTCAAGAACCATTTGTAGAAAAAATGAACGAATCGAAGAATGACCTTCAGGTGATTGCTTTGTTTGAAGAGGCAGTCTGTGAAAACTCCTCAACGTCTTCAATCTGGGGTCCCTTAAGAAAACACTGAGGTAATATTTCAGAACAGTTTTCAAGGATTTTAAGCTCTCCTAACCTAGGTAGACAGATAGAACAAGAGATAGATAGATGGCTAAAGAGTCCCTGAGCATAAAGATATCAGACTGTCTTGGTAAAGTCACAGAGCATGTGACTAGAAAATATATGCAGCTCCTACAGCACCCTACTGTCTCCATAAAACAAAGCAGAATCCTATGCTTTTATTCACATATGGCATTCAAGAAATGGTGTCAGTATGAAGCATCATCATAAACTGGGCTTGAGAAGAGGAGTTTTAGTACCTAATGTCTTAGGATGGGTGTGAGCTAAAATCAGGATATAGATAGATAGATAGATAGATAGATAGATATAGATATAGATATATACATATATCTATCTTCTAAATATTCACATAAATTCACTGACACTTTAACTGAGCTTTAATTGCAAGCCATTTTGCCATTCCATATTGTTAGAATCCCTATAAAATAGGCCAGTATCTTTGAGAGCTATAAAAAAAGCTTAGAAAAAAAAAATAAACAATCCAAAAATACAAACATGGCCTACTTCCCCACCAAAATATCACACCACATATGTAGTATACACACTGTTACACAAAATTTTATGTCTCCTTCACAAGGAAAATGCAGATTCCAGTCCAATACTGATAAGGCCCATGAAAGGAAATTACATAGTGCATATTTCCAGGTGACTTATCTCATTTTGAATCTAAAAAATGAAAAAAATCATTTCTTGAGCTTATTTGGTGTCAGAGGTATGCCTCTGAATGTAAATGGTATGAAATTTCATCTCTGAATAAATAAGCTTTTACAATACACCTTTTCATCTTCAGAATGCCTGTCATGGTGAGGTGTGGGGCTGTGTTCAGGGGACTGAGCACTCCTGGATGTGAGAAATGAGAGGGTGGAAGAAACAGAAGAAAGATGATCATTTCTTGCCCTTGACCCTGTCCTTCACTCAAGGACTTTCTCTCCCCCGGAACATGACAAGCTATGGGTTAAGATCAAATCATTTCCAAAGCTTAAAATAAAACCCTAGATGAGCTGCGCCAGTTTTATGTCCAACAGAGCTGCACAATGCACAAAAGAACAAATCAAAAGAAAGTATGGAAAAAATACAGGGCAGATTTTTAAAGCCTCTTTAAAAAAAAAAAATCCAGTGATGTCTTTTCTCATTTGAATAAATTTTGAGATATGTTGCTGAAACACCAGGGAATTTAAACATAGAAGCAGAGCCTCTTACAGTTTACACATAACCAAAGCGCGCCTTTCACTAATGGACCCCGCAGCTTTCAAACTTCATCCCAAATGCCAAAGACTGGTGTACTCTTAGGTATATGGTGTCAATCAACTTCAGCAATTGAATTCTTTGTCAGAGAGAAATATCTACTAAAAAAAGAATAAAAACACAGTAACTATTTTTTTCATTCATTCTTTCTTTTTTTTTTTTTTTGGTAAAGGAAGCAAGCTCCACTCAACTGGCTCCTCGTGACCTTAGGCCCACATGTACGGAGCTACCGCCAGAGGGAGGGCGACACTGCTGAGGCATGGCTAACGCAACACACAGACACGATCACAAAGCAAAGAACAATTCCCGAGACATTGTTCCTCCTTGCTTCCCTTTTAATCACTTTACTTTGCAGAGCATAGAGTTGTGATCCTTGCTGCTAATTAAATATAAAACTCCAGTATAAGAGAGCAGTGTGTAGTCTGCAATGACGAATCACATAGGAAACACCAAAGGACAAGGTGGAGGGCGTCACATGCATGAAATGAGACTGGGTCCCTCGTCCTACAATGGCTGCACCCCGAGCTTGGCTTTAATGCAGGTGGCCAGGGTCCTGGCAAGCAATCAAAGTGGTCTATGAGGTTTATCTCCTGAAGTATGTAAGTCTGTCTCTGAGACAAACCACAAGGCAAGGAAAAGATCTGCAAGTAGACAACGACGTCAGGGGTCGCCGTTTCCCAGTGAGCCTCCATTTCCCCAAAACGCTTTCCGTTCCAGTTCCCGGATTTTACACGGTTCTACAATTATTATCCAACTAACTTAGATTAGAATGACACCCTCTCTAGAAATGCAAATGTTTTGGGCACACATTCCAAGTCAAGTGAAATGCATCAAAGCTCTTCTTAAAGCTAGTCTCCCCCTTCATCCCTTTGCTACTGAGGAAAGAAATTCTCAACCTGAAAGAACACTGGGATGATTCTGTGTTCTCCAAAACTGAAGAATGAATTTTAGGAACAATGGAGGTTAAGAATATATTTATTGAGGAGAAAAAGGTTCCTGTCCGAGAGAGGGACAGAAGGGGGACCTCAGTGAGTTGCCAAGATACCAGTTCTTGTTAGAGATTTTTAATAGATCAAAATCCCGAGGTGAGGTGGGTCCAAGGTGGGAAACATGGGAACTTGGTAGGGGAGCATGAGGTAGAACAAAACTATGGTAAATCTGTAGGACTGCAAGCAGAATCACTCAGGTAAAGTTGATTAGATTAGAATCAAATGGGGAAGCAAGTGTGACAAGTGGACACAAATACAGAACAGAGGCTTTTCCTACACGGGGCTGGGTTAGTGCCTTTTTCAGGGTGACTGATACCTATTTATAATATCAGTCCTTGGTGTCCAGCTCTAGGGAGGAATATGGCTGCATTTGTTAAATCTTTTCTCTTGAGGTCTAGCCCAGTGTAGAGGCAGAGGTACGGTAGAGGCAGAGGTAGATGCAAGGTAGCTTGTCTTCCATATTGGGTCTTTTGAAGGCCTAGGCCTATCTGACTGCCTATAACACTTCTATCTCTCAGCTGCCTACACCACATTCATGGGTTGTTGAGTGGCTACTGTGTGCAAAGGGGGAGAATGAAATGGGGGCCCTATGGTCAGGAAGGAGATACATTTAGAAAGCATTTAGAAGGCAAGAAAACAAAAATCAAAAGCTACAGACTTGACACTTGAGATGATAGCACTGTGGGCAACATCATGAAGGAAAAAGTTTTGATAATGGCTCAGTCAAGATGTATATGAGTAGGTTCCTCTAAGGTAATCATGGGAAGGCATGCTGCAGCATGGGACCTCCTTGACTGAGATACTGCTGTGGGGGGCGGGGGGACCCAGCATGAGAGGGTGGTGCATGGAGGAGAAAGGAGAGTAGCAAAGTCCAGGCCTACTTCAGAGCAGGCACTAAGGAATAAGAGAAGGAGAGTTTGGCTGTCTTCAGAAACTGTGAAAACACTGTGGCTGAAAATGGAAGAGGGTGCAAAGAGGATGGGAAGCCTATGGATCAGACAAGCATAGCCCTGCGTGGCTTTGCAAAGCCATTTGGACTTTATTCTCAGAACAATGAAAGCCTGCAGGTAAATGTACCCCAGCAGGCAGGGGAGGGTAAGAGAAGATAAAGATCACTACTTGGACGGTGCAGCAAAGAACTGAAAGAAATGCCTCCAGAAAAGAAGTAATTATCGAGGAGAACTGGAAATTTTACTGAGAAGAAGAGCTTGGAGACAAAAAGCAACTTTAAACTTCTGTCAAAATTCTCCAACGTCTTGCTCAGAGTCTCTTAAACATCCCTAAACACCCCACACCTTTTTTTTTTTTTTTTCCTGCTATCTCATTATTTTTGGAACTGGATGAAGTATAAATAATAAATAAAGAAATACAGCTTTGTGTAAACAAGAACTTTGATGACAAAGTAAGTTACCCATGCTGGGCAAAGACAATCATGTAATTAATTAGAAGGGACTTTCCCTTTTAATCCAGAGCATTAAGGCTTGCCATACTGCATAGTATAATGTCCCCTGTACTGTGGAAGGCAGAGGCCACCCACCGTTCAATTTAGCTCCTAATTTGTTCCCTGCCTAAAAATTATTCTGTATGGTAAAGGAAAGCACTGGTGTTTTGTTTTTTCTTTTTCTGACGTTCTATGCATGGCCTGGTAAGCAATCATGGATCATTTTAAAAAGTAGCATTGAGTGACTCTGGGTGACGAGTTTCAAAGTTGTACAATCCAGTGCGTGGCAGGTTTCATGAAGGTGTCCTGGGCTGGGTCTTTCAGGATCACTTGCTCTATCTCCCCTTAGCAGACAGCTACAGCAGGGGAGGCAGCTCTCCCTCCAGGGGTGCAGAAGCCCGCTCTTGCTTTGATTCTACCTAAGGTCTAGTCAAAGGCTTCAAGAACAAAGGCTCTGGGAGTCTCCTAGTACAGGGACTGTAAGTATTTTGGGTTAAGACTACAAAGAAGCAAATCATCAGTGATTCATCCACAATTAACTACTTTTGGGTGTGACTTTGTCCCTGGAGTTTTCTTAGAATGTTCTGGCACTATGAATTTTCTGGAGCATTCTCCATCAAGTTCAGAGTATAGAAGTCATGAAAAAAAAAAAAAAAAAAAAAAAAAAAAAAAAAAAAGCTGGAGCTGACCAGTCTATCTTTATGTTGTAGGCATCTGAGTTAGATAGAAATATTAGAGGAAGTTAGACAGGGCTGGACCCTTAAAGGAGCCAGTAGGGCAAACAAGACAGCTTGCAACTGTGGAAGAGACAGACACTCCCGCTGTGGGCCAGACCTCAAGACAAAAGATTAAACAAAAGCATCCACATACCTCCCTAGGGATGGACATGAGGGAAGTGCTATTCTAAACATATATCATTCACCTTGAAAAAGCAAGGAGTTGTGACTAACCCAACCCCCTACAGAAAGAGCCCTGTTTTGTATTTATGCCCGCTTGTTGTGTGACTCATTTCCCCATTTAATCTCACCATAATCAATTTTACCTGAACAATGATGCTTGTAACCTTACTGGTTGACTATAGCTTTGTCCCACTCCATGCCTACCTAGGGATTTCCCATGTTTCCCACCTTGAGTTATGGATGTGCTCTGTAGAAATCCCTGGGAAAAGGGCCAGAGAAATGATGCAGTAGAATAAGCGCTTCCCTGGCAAGCACAAGGGCCTGAGTTCAATCCCAGGAGAAAGAAAAAAGAAAAGAAAGAAAGAAAAAGAAATCCCTAGGAAAGATGAGTTCTTCAGCAACCTGCTCAGGCCCCTTCTGTCCCTCTCTCTGGCAGAAGATTTCTTTCCTTCATATTTTGCTCTTAACCTTTATCGCTCCTAAAACTCATTCTTAGATTTTCGAGAACATGAACTCATCCCAGATGTCTTTCCAGCGGGGAGTTTCTTTTTCCCATACCACTTAGAGATCCCTACTTACAGGAAAATGAATGTGTAGCAATTCAGGGATGGAGAGAGAAGATAAAGAACATCCAAAGCCAGTAGTTCCCCTTCCAGGCTATATCTTGAGTACTCATCTACCCAGGTGCTAGGACCCTATTTGGTAGATGCCTCCACTTCATCTGACCTGCAGAATCTGTGACACGTTAGGCTTGTTCAGATTCAGCAAAAGGGGTGTACAGTCAGGGTTGAGTGGAAAGGCCATGGGGCTCACGATGAAACCCCCAGGATAAGGGAAGAGCCTGGTGACCATGCTCTTAACACTACTGCTTTTCATGCAGATATATTAGGATTTGAAAAATCTAAAGGCAAACCTGCCTAGCCTTTGAAGATTCGGAGAGGCAACTCGCCATAATAGAATTATAAACCTTTCAAAAATACTTAATGAGAGTTATAACTCTTAAAAAGTTATAGAAGCCCTCTCTACGTATGTTTGCTCAGGGTGCTGCATAAACGTTTTGTGCAAACTGATGGATAGTGGTGATCCTTTGCACAGTGAGAAGGCATGTGTCTATATAAGAAGAATGCTTGTATGAAAAACAGAAAGTTCAGTAAAGAATTTGGTCTCCTAATCATATCTTCAGCATAAAGGAAACAAAAAAGTAAAGAACTTTATTAAATACCTTGCAAGTATTACTAGACTTGTGACCTTCAGACTTACCAAAATTAACTACAAATCTACCATCCATTCATGTATTCAATAATTATTTAAGTAGTGGCCTGAGATGAATTGAAATGTGTTCCACAAAATGGACTTGTTGGCACGCTACCTTCTCAAACTTCAGAACGAGATTATATCTGGAGATGAAGTTTCTAACAAGTAATTAAGTTGAGATAATTTCATCAAGGTGAGTTCTGGTCTAATATGTCTGATATAAAAGGAGATCATGACACACATTTACCCAGCAGAAAGACCACGTGAAGACATAAAAGAGAAAGAGCAGTCAGTCATCTACAATCTAGGCAAAGGTCTTAGAAGAAATCAGTCCTATCTGTACCTTTCCTCTGGACTTCTAGAATCCAGGACTAGGAAACAATGAATCGCAGTTATTCTCCTCATCCAGTCTGTGACATTTTCACATGAGAGTGTAAGCTAACGCAGACACACTTAACTTCACAATAGTGAAAAGTACATAAACGACATGAGACATTCAGAAAAGCATGCTGCAACGGATCCCAGCAGGATGCGATTAAGAAACTCCCAGTTCATCCAGCTCTCATAGCAGGCTGCAAAGCAAACTTGTTTGTACACGGATGCCAGGTCTTCTGTCTAGACTTCCACTTTGAACCTAATTTCAGCTTCCAGCCCTGCCAAGGGAATTTCTTGCTCTTGGCCTAAACACTTCTCCCAGGTGCTGTGACCCTTCCCTTAGAAGTTTCAACAGTCCACTCACCCTGCTACTTTTCAAGCTAGTGAATAAAGACTTAATTTGCTTGGTGACAATCCATTAATAAAAATGTAAACTGCTGCTATGTATTTAAGTAGCACTGGCTACTTCTAGTTGTTTTTTCAGAGCCTAAATATCACCAATGTGCTTTAATCCTTTACTGTCTTGTTTGCAAAAATAACTCCAATATCTAAGTGTCTTTCTCTGGAGAAAAACATGCCTGGAAAGAGGCAGCATGATGCTGAGGCCCAAATGTTTTCAGCCTCACATGATAAATAGCTAACTTTGGACATCTGGGTTGGAGAAAGTACAGCCACCTAAATTACAACACAGCAAATATTCTTGATGACAACAAGGTGGTCCCCAGAGAAATGAAATTTGGTTCTTGGTGATCTGCCTGTGTTCAGCCTCCTAAGCACTGGGATTACAGGTGCACGCCACCACGCCTAGTCTCAATTACTGTCTCAGTGTACCCTGGGAGGCAGGGCTAGCATGGCAGGCCAGGGATTGAACCCTGAACCCCGGCTCTTTTGAAAGGAACAGTTAATGCTTACT
>NW_004524737.1:3860118-3861939 GCF_000260255.1 Octodon degus | reverse complement strand
ACAGCAAACATTGTTCAATATGCCTTTATTTTATATTATATTCTGCGTTCTTTAAATAAAATTGGTTCTTGGGGAAAAGAGATAAAATCCTTAGACCTATGATATGTCCTTTTATAATATATAAACATATAATGAAAATATTTGCAAGCCATCTCTTTGGGAAGAAATTCTCAGCACAGCTGGAGAGAAAGCCACCAAATGCCAAGCCTGGAAAAGATGACAATAGCTCAGGTGTGCTGCAAGTGCCATAAGAACAAGCCATACTGTACGTTTGAATGAGCCAGCCCACCCAGTTCTCTTGGAAACCCCACAAGACATGTATTTTTATACTGCTAGTCCAGTGACAAGAAACTGAGGCAACATGTATCTAAGTAACTTTCCTGATAATATGATTGATATATGTCACAGAAAATTCCTATCAACATTCCACCAGAAAGAGGATACTCCTCTCCCCTCAGTGAACTGTACTGACAAGAACACACTGGGACACTGGGGATGCCAATGGGTTCTTCTCCTAGCTCCCACACATGCCTCCCTGCTGACCTCTGTGCATATGGAACATCCGAAACCATGTGATACCACGTGTATATATTCTATAATAATCATATCAGAGAAACAAAAGAAATAAAATAGAGATCCCTTGGGAGCTACTTGTTGGTGAAAGACTATTTGAATGAATCATCTAGAAAAGCCTATTAAAGGCAAATCAATTATAGCTGCTGGCATTTGATATTGGAAGGAGATAGAGTGGGCAGAATTTTAAAACTCTGGCATTCTAATATGAGGAAAAAAGAGCTGATAACCAGAATTGACACATTTTAGAAAATAATCAGGGATTTCATATGTGGGAAAAAAAAACCTGGTGTGATCTTTTACAAAAAAATGACAAATTAATGTGCAATTAAACTTGGTTTGTGTACAAGCTATCATTTAATATTGTTGTAATTTCTTTCTCTGACCAAGCTAACTCCTTGATATTTGACAGCAAGTATGTTCCAGAAATTTCCAAATGCCTAGCCATGGTTCTGTCAGCCCTAACTCCTGGAAAATTGGTGACTTACGGAGCTAATGCTCAAGCGGAAGTGGTGAGCACTATCAATTTAGGCAGCTGCCATTATTTATGAAAATATTGCTCCCAATCTCCAAGGATCCTGTGAGTTACTAAAGAACCTGCAGGTGAGAGGAAAACAAAATTCCATGCTGATTTCAGGTTTTTGCTTGACTAATAAATGGTGTGTGGGGACCAGCTTTGAGTTTTACCTGAATCAGATAAAAAGATGTGGGATAATACTAACAGAGAAGATGAAAAAGCTCAGCTAAAGTTTTCTCCACACCCGGGAACATCTGACAACCTGAATAATTTATCAGGTACACTGCAGTTAGGCCCCAAAGGGGCTATGAATTCTGAGTGGCATCTCTCTGTGACCTGTCATACTTCTGTCCCAGTAAGAGTAGTGGCAGTAAGAGTGCCAACAGCCAGCCTAGGGTGGGGGACAAGACGGTGCTCTGACTGCCTTTCGTATCCCACCCCCTCTATTCCAGGCCTTTGCACACACACAGCAGGAAAAACTATTTCTTTTCTTATTTTCTATGGCCTCCTTGAAAGTATTTCCTCAGCACTGCTCTGAACTGCAGCCACTTAGAGCAATTTAGTTCATCTGTGTCCTTTTATTGCTGCTACCATTAGTTGAGTTTCAAACACAGTAAGAACAACAACAAAAGAATCTTGGGTTTAGAAACAATCCCCAGGCTTACTTATCTTGCTTTGCTTCGCTTCGCTTCGCTTCTCTTCGCTTCTCTTCTCTTCTCTTCTCTTCTCTT
>NW_004524737.1:3856497-3859968 GCF_000260255.1 Octodon degus | reverse complement strand
TTTTTTTTTTGGTGGAGTTTTCCAACGATTTCTCTATTTCTTCACACACACCAATTTGGAGAAACAAAGGTTGCCCACAGAAATCATTTATCCTGAAAGTGTAACCTCCTGTGAATAATGCTCAGTGTGTGAGTGAGGTAATAAGAGGTCAAGGACATGTACCTGCAAAATTTCCAGGGTGTTTGAAAAGTTCCATCTAGTTAGGCAGACAAAATTGATACAGTAGAGCAGATTACCATAAAACACATCAACATTTGAAAAAACCAGAAAATAAAACATAAGAAAGATCTGGGGCAGAGTCAGGAAGTCATAATTTTACAGTCATGACATTTAACTTGCTCATGTCACTAACCAGTATGAAAAGAGACAGAATAAAAGAAAAAGAGAGAGAGATGGAGTTGACTACATTTATGATCCTTTCCAATTTCAAAACATATCACAGTTTTTCGACCCATTACATTTCCAAAAGAACAAAATCACTGCACAGGGCTCACCAGATAGTTCAGCAGTTTGGTTTGTTCGTTTTTTGGCAGAATGGGGGATTGAACTCAGGCCCTTGTGCTTACCAGAGAAGTGCTTATTCTTCTGTGCTATTTCCCCAGCCCCTAGCTCAGCAGATTAAAGCACCTGCTTAGGCAGATGCAGGGACCAGGGTTCCATCCCGGGTGTGCCATGCTGGCCCTCACCCCACACCCCCAGTGACTGAGACTGGGTGTGGTGGCACATGCCTGTAATCCCAGCACTTGAGAGGCTGAAAACAGGAGGATCACTATGAATCTGATCTGTGCAGTGAGACCCTGTAGGCCCAGTAGTAAATACATTAAAAAAAAAAAAAAAAACATATAAAGCATTTTTTTAAAAAGAATAGACAGGATAGAGTTAATTTAGGAATGGTGGCTTCTTGAATTTTTTCAGTTCATCAAAATAGATTCCTCAGAACAGAAATTAACAAAGAATGCCATACATGTGCACGTCCATGAAAGGAAATCCAAAAGGCCCCATCAAAACAAAAGGAGAATGTACTTTTTTATGCAGAAATATGCTCAAGTTTAATCTCTGATGTCTTATCCATTCTTATATCTGACCCCAGCTCCCAGGATGGGACGAAATTGAAAGACTGAAGAGAAGACATACCAGCTTCACTCAGAAATTACTCACATTTTCTTAACTTGTCCTCATTAGAATGCTTCACTCATCAATGAAAAATAAGACAGAGGTATTCTTTGTGGTGGCTTTGTGGCTATCTGTTCTTCAGTCAATTCCGTTATTCTAGAAAGTATTATGATTCAAGAGTCTTGCTTTTTTTTCCCCTTAATCAATCCCTGGAAGATCAACTTTCCTCTTCCCCGCAGAGGCAAAGTGGCCTCGCTATCTTCTCTGCCATGTATTCAGAGGTGCTGTGGTGGCTACTACGTGAGCTCACACTAAGTTGAGAGCTCTACTGAGAACCTCCTGGGAAGTCAGATATAAATCAGCTCAAGTCCATATCTGTACTTAGGAGCAAGGAAGATAAAGATGAAGAATCAATAAATCATTGAAGGCAGAGCCTAAATGCCATAAATAGATGCATCAAGAAAAGTATGTTCAGGGACAAAGCAAGGAGGGGTGCTATTTGGTTGAGGAAATCTAAAGGACTTGGAGAAAATGTTGCACTGGAGATCAGCTGCGTCTGCCCTTTCTGCACTCCCTACTGAGTGGTAAGGAAGAAAATCATCTATGGATTCTCAGCCCTCAAATAAAACAACCTTAGAACCACAGCTCATCATTTACCTGAGGTGCTTGTAGATTCCTTCACAATGGACTTTTCAAATGGTATCCATTTCATTTTTAAAAGAAATGGGTCTCACATAAAATTGATGGGCATGAAAAGATATACCATCAGTGTGTAACATTCTAGTAAGCTGCACATCCAATCAGTTAACTGGACAAAAGTCACAGACAGGAAGGTACAGGAAGGTAGAGATGCAAAGCAAAATCATGCCCTTTCCATTGTACACTTTACAGTAAGTGGAACTTTCACCAAATTGTAATTCCTCATGCTGAGCTTGGAATTCCATTAAGCCACTCTTGTTCTGAAAACTCCAACTTGGCTTTGAACAAAACCCTGATGAAGACAAAGAACACACAGACTGTAATCAATCCTGATTTCCCCAGTTTGTTCTCTGAGCTCCAGGGTGCTTTAATGAAATCAGAAGCACCATCTCGCCCTTCACACCAAATGCAGAGCAGAGAGGAACCAGTCAGGTACCTGGATTCTTCTGCAAGGGTAATTCCAATCATACCATCACCATCATGCCTATTTCATGGTTATTTTTTATCACGATGTTAAAGTGGAATGAATTTATGATAATTTGAAAAACTATCCTTTTTGACAAAAAGCAAAAAAAAGCCTCTATGTATTTTTCATAAAATGCATGCATAATTCATATAATTATATAACTGTAGAGGTTATATACAGATGCATATGCAAACATATTTTTATTTATTTATTTATTTATTTATTTATTTATTTATTTATTTTTTTGTGGAACTGGGAATTGAACTACAGGCCCTTGTGTTTGCCAGGGAAGCACTTATTCCACTGAGCCATCTCCCCGGCCCTGCAAACATATTTATTGCCACTATACATCTGAACAGGCCCTTCATCATCCCTTGTTTAATAAACAGTATTCATATATTAGATATCATCTTTTTTAAAAAATCAGATAACTACTATGAAATGGGATCTTTCTCTAGATCGATCATGATTTCCCCTATTTGACCTCTAAGACTGCCAGTTCCAGGAGCGTGATATTCAGAACATTCCATGGTACTAGAAAAAGCTCCCGATTCTGAGTACTGCATTCCAGCCACCAGGCAATCTTCCTGATAGTACTCTTTCTTAGCTACCCACATCTCTGTGGCATTATCAATAATAACAGTAATTGCTAAAGAACTAATGTTTTCATGAAATCTATCACTTACTAATATCCTCTCGACACACCCCACTACTACCTAACTTGATCGTTAGCTGTCATTGCTTATGCTTTATCATTAACGAAATGGAAGCTCAGGAAATGCTAAGGATTGTTTAAATACAGAGCCAAGAGCTGGGGTTCAAAGCCCCGGGTTGGGACCCCAAGACTGTAACTCTAAGCTTTGAGGGTTCTTCTCCCCAGTCCATTAATCTACTACAACTTGCCATTTAACAACTCTGGGCAGCCTGTCTTCCATTACCAGCGGCTGGTGAGCTCTCCAGGGAACTGGTGATGTTGGGCATAATTTTAGTCCTGGATGCCTGGCTGTGTGCCAAAACCTCCTTATGAGCATCATGCTGTGTCATTTAAAGTTCAAAGGGGCTTGTCTGCAATGCTGACAAATAGGTTCAACAACAGCCTGAACCCAGAATGAGTGCAGCTTGTCCCTGTTGAGTATGGGATGGCCCTTGGGATCTGCTCAGAGCCACATTCTTTTTTTTTTTTTTTTTTTTTT
>NW_004524737.1:3824271-3856361 GCF_000260255.1 Octodon degus | reverse complement strand
TTTTTTTTTTTTTTTTTTTTTTTTTTTTTTGGTGTTCAGAGCCACATTCTGCTGCTAGCTCTCACCCATGCTGCTCTTCCCTCCTGTCATCCTCTACCTCGCGCTCACCACCTGCACTTCTGTGCCTGCAGCACCACTGCCTTCCCTTGCCCCAGTCCTGGCCTGTCATTAGCTGGAAGTTCTCTCTTCTACTGTTAACCTTGTGGCCCGCACCAACTCCCTCCCACCCTCCTGCCCACTCTGGGGTGTGGCTTCCATGCATTCCTTTGTCTGAATGACTCAACAGTATTCTTCAAATGTAACACAGGAGCAGTAGCTATCTTTCTGGCTTCATAAATGATGAATGAGTCATTCAGTAGACACCCACTAAGAATTAGAGTGGAGAGGACACTCTGCAGAGCATGGGTTTCACACCAGCTCTGCTTTGATCATAAGGGTGGTTACCTCTTCATTACTGCCAAAACTTTCAGGCACAAGAAGCTCAACAAGCTCTCACTCCACTCCTCTTTTTCACTTCCATGTGAAGTACATTTTCTCTGTTTTTTAATCTCTAGCTCATATCATTCCAGTTGTACTACCCTAAAATATGCTTGAAACTACTCGCTTAGAAATCCACCATATGATTTTTTTTAATGAATTTGTCATAGGCTCTCATTACGCAGCTTGAACTCATAGTGATCCTCCTGTTTTCAGCCTCCCCAGAGCTGGGATAACAGGTGTGTGCCACCACACCCGGACACTGTAGCCAGCTCAACATGCCCAGGGGGTGGGGTTAGCACAGCACGCAGCACTGGAGATTGAGCCCTAGTCCCTGCGCTTGCCTAAGTAGATGATTAGTCACTGAGCTATCTCGCCGACCCACATGACATGATTTCTTAACAAAAAATTCTCCAGTCTCCTTTAGCAAAATTCTCTGCAATGACTAACACGTCCAACACTTTGACGTAAACTCTCCCTTCAGCAACTTTTCTGATGTCTGCTCCAAGGATTCTCTTTACTTATCTGATGACAACTGATTGCTTCCCAACCTCTCAATATATACATTTTTAGTTTGATTCCTAAATATCTTTATTAAATCCATGATTGAATGATGCTGCTGCTTTAGAAGAAGCCAGACCCCATATATTTAACCCACTGTGCACTGTAGCCTTACAGCTCCAAGCTCAGAACACTGGCAGCTCTATATGCACCTTTAGCTGGCCCAAGCAGACTTGCTCTTGGGAACCTGCTCAAAGACGCGTTATGCTCTGGGGCCTTCTCTGTGCAGCACCTCCCTTCTATCTCATTCTGCCCTTCCTTCCCCTCCCACTTCCATTTCGACCAATGGCACTGATGCCCTCTCCATTATCTGTATTCAAAAGCTAGCCCTGCTTCCTTCTTCCCCTTAACTCATCACCCAGACAAATCCCTCTTGAGGCCAATTCTGTGGTATGGCCTCTCCTCTGTGCTTCTCCTTCAGAGAGTTACCATCACCCTGCAAATGAGCCAGGGTGCATCTGCCCGAGAGAGCTCAGTCTCTAATCGCCTAACAGTGCTCAACTAGTATGGACCACACCGAAGTATCCTTGTGTCCTTCACTGTGCTGTCCTACTGGGAACTGATATGATGATACTAATCTCACTTTCGCCCAGCTATGGTAGCCTATCATTTATTTGCACTTTGGACTTAAATCATGGATTGGATCTAACTATTCTTTGCTGTGTAACTGAGATTAAGTTACGGTTCTCATGACCTGGGTCTCTCATCCTTAAAATAAACATATGGATTTGTTACTCAGCTGAAGTAAAAGAGCGAGAGTGAGAGTGAGAGCGAGAGCGAGAGCGAGAGCGAGAGCGAGAGCGAGAGAGAGAGAGAGAGAGAGAGAAGGGAAGGAAAAAATGAAGAAAAAAAGGAAGGAAGAAAAGAAGAAAGAGTGAGTGCTGGCCAAATAGCTCAGCAGATTATAGTGCCTGTAAGCAGGCACAGGGGCCAAGGGTTCAATCCCTGGGCCTGCTGTGCCACACATACCCTCTCCCCTGGTGAGGGGGTGCGCTGAGTCGGCAATTGAGATGGGGCGTGGTAATTTAGGAATAGCAACATGGTATGTCTCCAGTAACTTCCTGGCCCTTTTTAAGACTATTTTTTACAAGGGCCTAAGGAGGAAAAAGCCAAAACATGGCCATTTCTGACCCTGGGAAAATATTTTTAACCTTCAAGAGTGCTTTACGGAGTCAAAAGCTATTTGCACTTGCCACCTATATCAACCACTTCCTCATTGGTGGGACAAAATACCCAACACTCACAACACTTAAAGGTGAGGTACATTTGGCTCACAGATTGTAGTGGGTTCAGTCCACGCCTGGCTGCCTCCAAGTCAGAAACGGCGTGACAGAAGAGCACAGTAGAGAAAAGCTACTCAGCTCATGGCAGAGAGAAGGAAGGGACAAGAATCACTCCCAATGTTCCCACCCACATCATCCTGCCTAACAGCACACACAGTGAGAAACTCATCAATAAAATAACCCACTGTGGAGCACATGACCCTATCTCCAGCTTTTACTATGTAAGACTTCTGAGAGGGCCAGGGATCTAGCTCAATAGGCATAAGTACATGCCTGGCAAGGGCAAGGTCCTGAGTTCCATCCTTGGCATTGCAAAAACACAGGAAAAAAAAGATTTCTGAGAGACATCTCAGATCTAATCTATAGCCTCCCCTAATGCAAAAAGTGCCCTGGTATTCTAACTTCACCCTAATTCATAACTAGAGAATACATTGTTTATATTAAACCTATCATCCAACATGAACAGTAGAAAGAGTTGAACCGTGGGTTCCAGAGCCCTGAAACACTTCTTACATGGTCACTTATTCTGTCTGGGCTTGAGTATTGAAATCAAGTTAGGAAGCAAAAAGGTTTTTTGTAGCCAAGGTCTCTCACCTTGAGATTCCCACAAGTCTCACTAATGCATGGCTCAGTGCATTATGGAGTCAACGATGTATTAACTCCATGACCTGGAGAACGTCGTGGACCCTGAAAATGTCATCAAAAGCCACAGCCTATTGTTGTAGGCAGGTGAATTAGATAGAAATAATATAGGCAGTCAGATAGGGCCAGGCCGTCAAGAAGACAAAATGGAAGACAAGGTGACTTTACAACTTGGAAGAGACAGACACTCTTGTAGACAGACACTCGATATGGGTCACACCTCAAGACCAAGAAAAAAGAGGAAACACAGCTACATACTTCCCTAGGGATGGGCATCAGGGATTGATATTCTAAATAGGTATCAATCACCTTGAAAGAGCCCAAATGCGTCACTAGCCCAACCCCCAACAGGAAGAGACCCTGTCCAGTATTCATACCTGCTTGCTACATGACTCACTTCCCCATTTGGTACTGGATTTAATCAATTTTAGCTGAGCAATGGTGCTTGTAATCTCATTGGTTGACCATAGTTTTGTACCACCTCATGCCCATCTAAGGGAATTCCCTTGTCTTCACCACCTTAGACCTGCTTCGCCACATGGTTTTCTTCTATAAAAGTCCCTGGAAGAGACCTGCTCGGCACTCCCCCTCCTATCCCTCTCTTGAACAGGAGCTTTCTTTCCCTCAATAAATATATTCTGCTCATGACCTCCATTTGTTCCTAAAATTCATTCTTCAATTTTAGAGAACACGAAGTCATCCCAGGTACGTTTTAGGTTACGAGATCAGTTTTTTTTCTCCCTGTGTCATTTGGAGGTTTCCCTGTATCATTATGGCGAATAGCCAAGGTCTAAGAAATTCATGAAAGTGATAGAAAAGTGTTTTTTGTTTTATTTTGTCTTTTTGAGACAGCAACTCACTATGCAGCTCAGGCTGGCCTTGATCTCATTTAGTAGCCCAGGCTGGTCTCACTCAACCTTGCAACAATCCTTTTGCCTCAGCCTCTTGATTGCTGGGATTACAGGCATATGCCACCACACCTGGCTCAGAAAAGTCTTACTTTCCTGAATCTGCTTCATGTATCAGGTATCATTCACATGCTGTAACCAATAATTACTTGGAAATTTAAGAAAGTTTAGGATTCCAGGACAATTCCTTTATTCAGTTATGAAACCTGTTTAATTGCAGGATAATCGAAATGCAGCCAGACACACTTGTGGGTCCATACACTTCCTAGGCCATTAACGAGCTGTGGGCAAATATTTAGCAAGTCATTTCACTTCTCTAATGCAAAATCTCCTTATAATACAGTTGTAAAGACTAAATGAGGCCACTTATGCAAAGCTTTTACTCGGTAAATGGCCTGAATGGAATAAGTGCTCAATAAAAGGTAATCATTATTTTCAACATTACACTTCCGCTGTGTCTATATGAAATGACTAGTTTAACTGATCTAAGTGAATCTACTGAAGTAAAATAGAGACAAGTGCATAGAAGCCAGAAAAGAGAGCACAATACTGAGATCAACTCAAATGCATCTCAACTGCAAACAATTATGCTTACCACCACAAATAGATCATTTTTGTTCATGCAAAAATTATCACCAAAATATGTCATCTCTTCAGTCCTACTCAACCATCAACATCTATCAGCATATAGTTTCTCTTATGTATTTTAAGGAAGGGTCTACAGGGTGTTCAGGGTCTCACTACTAGATCGGACTCATAGTGATCCACCTGTTTACAGCCTCCCATGAGCTGGCATTACAGGTGCATGCCACCACAGCCCAGTCTCAATTGCCATCTCAGCTCACCCCAGGGGCGAGGCCAGCATGGCAGGCCCGGGGCTCAAATCCCTGGCCCCTGCCCCTGCTTGCAGGTGCTTTAATCTGCTGAGCTATTTGGCCAGCTCTCATCAGCATTTAGTTTTAAGTCACATGTTGCTGCATAATTCACCAGTGCCATTACATTTCTACAGAACTCAACATAACTGAATGAGAGAAGTATTGAGATTTTGCTGAAAGACTAGATCTCTTCCAAGTTGTTTAAAAATAATAACAATCTTACAGTTGGCTACACTTTAATATTTCATGTAGCAAACTTTTAATTGAGAAAACAGGACTGTCTAAGAAAATAATTCAGAGCCTTTGGCTGTTTAGTTGGGAATGGCAAGAACAAGATCTAGTAGAACAAATAAAGAAAATTAACTTGGATGTTATCTGTCTTCATAAAGAGATGGAGTATCTCAAAATGGCTCTGTTTCAGAAAAACTCAGTCTTGGGGATCCAAGAACCAGCTAGCAAGGGTAGAAGGGGTTGCAAGACTCAGCAAAGAGTCAGAAAGATCCCGGGTAGCACAAAGTGTCCATTATGGGAGACACATGGTCACAATGTGCCCGGGGAGATAGCAAGATAGGTGGGTCCTGGCCCCAAGGCAGGATGAAGTGGCTTGTGTGTGAGCTTGACAAAGGTGAACTGTGGCCAGCTCTCCAGGGAGGGTGTCTGGGCTTTGTCATAAACTAGGACCAAATTCAAACACCAGGTGAGAAACTAGCTATCAGTGGTTGGGAAAAAATGCTCTTGTTAGGGGCTGGGGAGATAGCTCAGTAGAATAAGCGCTTCCCTGGCAAGCGCAAGGGCCTGAGTTCAATCCCTCATTCTGCCAAAAATAAATAAATAAATAAATAGATAAATAAATAAATGCTCTTGTGAGTGTCTTACAGGCTTTTTGGACAGGGCCCAGTGTCACCAGGTAAGCAAAACAGTGGATACGCAAGATCAGTGGATTCCACCAGTGTGGTCACCTGGATTGCTACAGTCTCCTGTCAGTATTCATATATTTTCTCCCAGTTGATGTATGTACATAGGAAATCACCCACATGTTCTGTTCCCAGAGCAAGTTCATAAGTCAGATGCATCAATAGGTCCAACAAAATGCCTTCACTGGCACATAAGAATCAACATGTTCCGTGATCTTTCTTCAGAATTCTTCCAATGCTTGAATGATTCATGTTGTAAGAAAGCAATGTCTCCATCTCTTCACCTCTATCCATCCTCTCAATTACTTTCACATCTGTTTCCATGGTTATTGCTTTGCTCTTCCTAGCTCTCCCTGCCATATGATCGCTGCTTTTCCTCGTTTCCAGACACCCTGGTCTCTGACAGAGCACTGCACTGCAGCACGCAGCAGGACACTGTGACAACGAAGGGCAGATAAACGAGCTGCTTCCACTTGTTACGTCTGCAGCTATTCATAAGGAAAGGTCCGTGCCCATCTGTGAAAGTTTGAAACTCTACTATTCATAAGCCAGAAACTTACTGTACATATATACAAAGTGTAATTCCTACCTAGTTAATGTTCAAAAGAAGTATATATAATATATGTAAAAATATAATTCGTGCCTAAATGGTTAATATTTCTTTCTGCTTTTCTCTCATGCTTGGACAAATTCTCATTTTGCAGCTCCTTGATCTTCATTTTCCTTGTATTTTAATTGACTTTTTCATATTAAATTTTGCTTGAAAGGATGATTCCGAGTTTGCAAGCAACAAAGTAGTCACACATTGGAACAATGCCTTATGTCACATTTAATTTGATCCAAAGTTGGATAGCAAACACTGACTTCCCTCATTATTCTTCATATCAACACAATAAAATATAATAAAGACATAGCTGAAAATAATAAAGAAGAAAAAATCATGCCTGCCATTCCCCACCCTGATTTCACCTTGACTTACACTATCATGGAATTCTATCATTTCCTTAAATGTTTGCTTGTTTTCTGACAATCAAATCTCTAAAGTTATGTGCCGTCTCCCAGCTCCGCATTCTCATTACCATTTAAAGTGTGCTCAAAATCAGCTGAAAGTCAACACATCACATAATGAATCACAGCAGTCAGGCGCTTCTGATGTGTTCAGTCGCAAGGCAGCTAACTGCTTGCCCACTGAACACCCAAATTCTCCAAGGTACTGTAGCGATAGTCAGAGCTTAAACATTGGAAATGCTGAAGCAAAGAGAAGAAAAGGAGAAAGGAAAAGTCTGGTTACATGAGGGCCTAAATCTGAAATTCTTTTGTTCATTGCACAAATGCAACAAAATACATTTTCCCACTAAAATCCTTTTCCACATTGAAAAACAAACAAAAAAGGCAATCAGGCCACAACTGGTTCATCTTTTATTATTTAACCTGCTAGTGTCCATGACTGTAAAAGGCCTGACATGATAAAGGGTGAAGAAATATGGGATTGGATTCTCAAAAAAGACCACCCAAATATATGAAAAGCATACATCCAAGTGTGCTAATGTTTACAGAAATGCTGGGTTCGCTGTCAGTTTCTTGTGGAGATGAGGCTGGTGGGGGTTTCACTGGCCCCACCTAACTCTACAGGGAGTGTCCATGCCTGCTTCCAGATCTGGAGAAGACTGATAAGATGCTTTAGAGGAAGCCGCTTCCTGGCCCCTGGGTGGGATGAGGTCTCCCTGCCTTGTGTAGGGAGGATGCTGTTTGTTTTCTGGACATTAGGATTTTAAAAGCCTCTTCCTGGACAGTCAAAAAATGAGCAGTAATTTCCTGAGAGATGTAGCCACAAGTTTGTCCAAACATGAATAAAAATGTGCACCATCCCAACAGCAGAAATTGCACAGATCAGCAAACCTGCCCCAGGGACTTGTAGGGCTTGAAGCCAAGGAATGGACCACAAAGGACAGGATCACCTCTGGCCTGTTAACTGACATCCAAATCATTCATATATATATATATATAATCAGAAATGGCCTAGTTTTCCAGGGAGCCTATTTCTTGGTTTTGGGACCTTTCTTCCCTATAGAAATAGCTATGGATTTTATTCTCAGGCCCTTCTGTTTTAGGACTTCAAAGAATATTTTCAATATTAATCCGACTGATGCCCTTTGAACATGGTAGGCATTTATACCTGGGATAAAAGAAAGACATTAATTCTTAAGCTCTTTTATATAGACTTCAAAAGACTCCTCTGTATCTTTGAAAGGACTCTATGATTTCTGATAGCTCCATGCACACAGATAAGTAAACAAGATAGATATGCATTTCAAATGTGCTCAGAACAGCTACTGAGCACCTTTCAATGCCAAGCACTCTTATCAATAAGTTTTCTACATCTCATTACTAATATCATATAAACTTTTCTTGGCTGTCATTACCCATTTTTGAGATTTTTTTTTTTAAAAAAACTAATGTTGAAAAGAGTAAAATCAATGGCTTACATGTGAATAAACTGTACATATTAGCACTTGATTCCAGGGTTATGTGACTTCCAAAGGCAAGGATGCTTCTGCTTGATGATCTGCATCTCCTTTGAGCTAATAACTCTGAAGGTATATGGAATTATGAAGAAGAAAGCTCTCGGCTTGGCATGGTATCACAGCCTCGTAATGCCAGGTACTCAGGAGGATGAGGCAGGAGGATCACATGTTTCAAGCCAGCCTGGGCAATGAAAAATAAAAAAGGCTCTGGATGTAGCTCAGTTGTAGTGTAAACCATGCCTAGTTCTACCAAGAAGAAAAGAAGGAAAATTCTAGTTCTTATCAATATTACACAGAAAATGATGGAGAAAAACCTACATTCAAAAGTACCAATGCTACAGTCCTGTGTGTTTATCAAGTAATATTAAGTAGGAATGAAATAAATGAAAAGGCACTACTTCTTTCATAGTTCAGGGAGACAGTTCTGGAAGCTTTCCTAAGAACCTTACGAAGTAAGACAGACTTAGAGAGGAGCTGTAGTTTTAAACAGCCATGGTCAAACAGTGCCTCATCTGGAACATTAAGTCCAAATTTGCAAGAGTAAGGGAGCTGAACACACATTTCCAATTCAGAGCTGCTTCCTTAAAAGGAAAAACAGAGCTCAAACATTTCCTAAGTTCAAAGTCCCTCACCAGGGTGTGTCTCTGGAATCTCCCTGTTTTTCTTTTCTAGCCCCCACCTTGAATCATCCAGTTGGTTTGCTCAAATGCAGGCAGCTTTCCAGGGTGCACAAAAGTATTAGAAATCTTGTCAGGTCAGCCAGAATTACTTGTGATGCACCCTTATTAGGAGAAGAGCCCTAGGGCATCCTGAGAAGAAAGTGACAGTGGTGGGTCACAGGCTGTATGTTCTCCACCCCAGGGAAACACTCACCTGGGCGCATGTCAAAGACCATTCCTTTTCTCCCAAGACTGGTGAATTACCTGGTTTACTAACTTCCCTTTGAATTTCGGTAGAAACCTGACTTCAGAGTTTAAATTCAATTTGCAAAAGAACTGCTATCAGATTAGGGGCACAAAGACAGAAAAAGGTGAAACTATATCCTCTCTTCTCTAGGGTCATTTTCTACCGCTTTTATTTTAATTTTCTATCATCACTAAATAAACTGATGATTCTTAGGAAGTTCAAATGCTGCTTATTTCTAAAAAGAACCTTACAAATGTCCTTCATGACATGTCGACTTTAATGACCTGTTTTAAGAGGCAGGGAGAAAGCAACTACTATGTAAAAATAAAAACTTAATGTGACACTTTTAAGATCAAGTTTTAATTTACTCTGTTTGCTCAACTCAGTGTGAGCAACTCATTTCTTGACTGCTAAATGTGTTTAAGACGGTAAGATAAATGTATATTAAAGTTGCGTGGCATTTTATGTAAGCATAACGCTGCTTTATTGCTCACATCCATAAGATTCAGGGCTTAGCTCATGAAATATTTATGAGACAACAACTTTATCTCATTTATAAATTAGCTAGCCATGTACACCTGTTATTCAATACATCAAGAACAATTAAAGAGAAATATTTAGATGACGATAACTCTGTATCTATGAAGATTTCTTTTGTTCTTGGGTAATTTTGTGTAGTAACTGGCAAGAGCAATTCCATGGCTATTTTTCAGGATTGAGGAAGCGAGACACCACATGAGCTAAGAAGGCACTTAAGATACGTTTCAAGTGCATACTAAGAACCAGCTCTGGAATTCCTCATGTAAGAGGCAGGGCATACACATCTTCAGGTCTTCACAAGTCAACCCTTTTCCGCTGAAGACTAAGAGGAGAATAAACCCCAACAGGAAGAAGTACTTTTATCATAGCTACTCTCCAAAAGAGCAAGATGCATCCTCAGCTTCTATGAGATTAGCGAATGTCACCCATGCGTAGTCACCATTGGTATTGCTTGTATTCAGTTCTTCTAAAATTTATAGTTAGCTAATCCTCAGTGACGCTAAGGCCTGAGCAAGTGTTTATCCCAGAGAGAATGGAAAGCAACCAGAAGCCGACCTGGGGCAGCCTTCTGGCTTTCTTCTTGTGGTATTTTGAAGTTGATTGCTAACAAATGGGTTATTTTATTTGAAAAATTAATTTGAATAAACGATGCTTTCCTTCTCAAAACTGTATTTACTTTTCAATGAATTAGCTGTCTTAACATTTCTTTCAAAGTATTTTGCACTCAATATAACACCACTCTACAAGGTTGAGGGTGGGCGTTTCTATAATAAGAGGACAGTTCTTCCTTCCTCCAGAGGGAAAAGATAAATGGAGAAATGCAAAGGATTAGGTGACTCTGTCAAGGCCAATCTGCAATTCAGGGCAGCAGTCACCAGAAGTCTGACTCAGGGAACACAGGGCTATCACCTCCCCAAAGTGCATGTTCACCAGGCAACAGAAGTGAGGGATTCAAAGCTGCTGCCCACAAACCTCTTCATATGATGTGTGCAAATTCTGCAGACTTCACCATATGTGGGCACTGTGCAGTTTTAATTGAGCACACCCACAAAAAGGAAGATTTTCTTCTTTTTTTTTTTTCTAAATGCACTTAACAAATCACCCAGATGAATGAACAGCCATTACTAATTTCTTTAAGGGCTAGAACACTATGTACAGAAGAAAGCAGGGGATGGAAAGAGCTGATGGCTCTCACCATGTGCAAGTCACCAGGAGAGGCAGCGCGCACATCAGTCCCAGGGAAGGAAATTTGTTCCAGACACTGCCACACACCTAGTGCAGTGGTTTTCAGGGGTGGCAATTTTACCTTATCTCCTCACCAGAAAGAGCTATTGGGGACATTAGGAGACATGTTGGAGATATTTTTGATAGCCAAGTATTGTAAGGTAATCAGCACTCCCTGGGTAAGGACCACCAGGAGGCTCATAAATCTCCTGTTGAGCTCAGCACCACAGTAAGACGTCAAGGGCTGGTGCTGTTGCAACTGCCTGAGAGGAACTAAACTTAATCACACTAGGTCAACTTTCACGGATTAAGAAACACCTCCAGTAGCGGTATACTCCGTAGTCTCGGCACTTGGAGAGGCTGATGTAGGAAGATCAGAAGTCCCACAGCCCAGCTTGAGCAATGTGGTAACACCCTGCCTCAAAATACGAAAATAAAAAAGGGCTACAATGTAGCTTATTGCTATGGTCCTGGGTTTGCTTGCTGGTAGCAGAAAGAGAAAAAACAAGACCAGACTAGTGCAGACCTAGAAGATTAGAAAAGCATGGTTTGGAGTTGTCTGTGGAGTATTTCCAGAGATGACTGCCATCCTAGCCAGCACACTGAGGAGGGAAAAATCACTCTTCATTGTGGGTAGCGCCATCCAGCATGCCTGTCGCCCAGGAAAAACGAAAGGGGAAGAATGAGGACGTTCAGTATATTTTTTGGCACTTCCATTTAGCCGGAAAGGGCATGTCTTTTGCTGCCCTTGCTTGTGGACATCAGACTCCAGTGTTTCAGGTTCCAATGCCAACTTGCACCACGGAGTTCCTAAGGGGTCCCAGGCTTTCAGTCTTGGACTGGTGCTGTATCCTTGATCACTTTTCTTCAGCAAAGTCCAGCTTTTTGGACTGAATCTTCTAATTCTCTGACTCATACAGGTTCTCTGGACTCTTTGCCTCTGTTCTTGTAGAATTAAGAAATCTGTGTGCATAACAAATTATATATAACGTTCACTTTTGTTCCTCTAGAGGACCCATGCGGGCCTTGCCCAAGGTACTGCAGTTCTGAAAATTCAAAACTTCTTGTTGGGATAAACTAAACACAGCACTACTGACTGTTGGGAGAGTAAGTAGGATCGTGTAAGAGTTAACTAGAACGAAGCACTTCATATAGTTCCTGGAATGCATCTTGGGCCAAAGTTACTGATATTGATTTTAATAATAATATTCATAAGTCTTTCATTTAACAACACATGAAGGCTAAAAAAATAATGCTCTGAGAAGCTATAAAAATGAGTGATCAAATTTTAAGTATATAATTGTATTAAGAAAATAAAATTCAGTACTCAAATAAACTATAATAATTGATTCATTTTGGATTTTAATCCAATCCCATCAATTGAGAAGAAAGCTAAAATACAAAGAATCCCCTCAGAACATTTCCTTATTATTTTCATGCCAGAGTTGCGAATATCTTACTAAACAGATTAAGAAGGAGAAATGTAGGCCTAACATATTAAAATCATTCCATGTTAATATTTTCTTTGAAATATGAACATTTATTCTGAAACTGAGGTATTTTTGATTTTGCTTTTTACTTTTAAGGGTTTTGATTTGGTTGGTTTAAACTATCAAGGGTGACCATATCTAAAGAGACAGGATGACAGTTAAGGTCAGAGAGATAGAGCAGCATTCTAAGCACCTGCCAGGCAAGCACAAGGACCTGGGTTGGATCCCTGGTACTGCATGCCCATGCAGGCCTCACCCTGAGCCAGCCACTGAAATGCCTGCAATCCAAGCACTGGGGATGTTGAGACAAGAGGACCACTAAGAGTCTGGATTGCATAGCTAGCCCATGTATCAAATCAATTAATCAAACAATCAATAAATGATTTTAAAAAGTGAGGCAACATCATTTGTCTATTGAGTTTGTGGTAGGGATCTGCTAACAGCATAATGTTGACTTGGAAAAAAATAATTTGTGGTCACGTATTTTCATTTGTTGAAATAGTTGGCACTTGAAGAGCAAGTTCCTGTTAAAATGGCCTAAGAATCTTATATTTTTCTGCTTTTGGTGGTAAAGAGAATCAGAAACTAGAAGGTTGTTCAGCAAATATACAAATAAACAAACAAAAACAAGGCATGTCCTACCAAGCTGAAGAAGCACTTTGGCAAGAAATCTGTGGAACCACAGGCACATCTGTTGCCACTGCCAGCTGGGGAGACCAAGAGGAGTCCTGCTCTTATTTTTGTTTCATTTCATTCTTTAGCCAGCTACAAAATGGATGACAAAGAAATTTTAAGGCTAAATCCACTTGTGCCCATGTCGTGGAATGTTGAATGTTAGGATATAGAGGGGTGTAGAGGTGTGTGTGCGTGTGTGTGTGTGTGTGTGTGCACATGCATACTTGTTTTCAAGTCTCATTTTGGAAACAAAAACTCAGCTTCCTGTTTTGATATTAAGAAGGACAATCACATCACCTTCAACTGAAATATAAGTGAGGGCCTATCAATTTTATGTTGGATCATATAGTGTAGATTTCCATATAGCCTCACAGGAGAACACTGTTAGATAAAAAGAAAACCAACTGAAATAGACACAGAAATAAATCCACTATTTCTGATACTCACCAGCTCCCCGGGGATCCCCCTGTTTCTTGCTGCGCCCTGAAAACCAGCTTATCTGCTTTCACCTTTTAGATGTGAACTTCTTTCTTGTTGCTTTGAGAAATATCATGGCCTCATTGTACAAATGCCGGGGCCATGACTACACTAATGCCAGCGCGGCAGTGCCCTTGAGAACTGGTCTGAATGGTGGCAGAACTTCAATCATTAACAAAAAAAGGTAAACAAAGTGACACCTTTGTTTTAAAAAAAATCCTTTTACATAGGTAAAAACTGTAGCGGTATAGCTTTATATACGTATATGTACATAAGTGCCACACTTTCAGCTCCTCAACTATGTAAAATTTGTATATAAAGGAAGGCCAGTTTTGCAGGACTCTGAATTTTCAATTTGGAGCATTATTTCTGTTTTTAGAAATAGTATTATAATAGTTACATTTGCCATATCTATCCTCTTAACAAAGCTTTAGGTGTTCAATAAAATATTTTGTTTAAACATAAGCCCAAGTGGTAGAGCTTAGATTGAGCTCCTCATACGTAAGTGAAACTTTATGCCTGCTGATGGAGCATTATTTTCTGCCCCACCATTTTCAATCCAGTAAGCAGAGGAGATAAAAGCTCAAACTCTACAGTCCTTTGGGATTGAAACTTGAATCCAGTGTTTACTGACTGTATGACTTGTGGGCAGTCATTTAACCTCAGCTGGAAAATAAGAAAAGGGTGTATCATAGAGTAGTTGCACGAGCTATTCACACATCTGTACACAATATGTAATGCATGTACTGTATAAATATATAGAGTACACACATACTACATATGTGCATTGATTATATATTACTTATATATAAAAAGTATATATTTAATTAAAATGCATATACATTAATTAGATGCAAGTAGTATTACTTCCAATGAGCTAAATATTAGATGTGATCAAAAATATAGTGAGTGACTTTCTTGCATGCATTACATTAAGACGCAGCAGCATTGGTCCCCATCAAAATGCTCCTTCTCACTTGCGGCACACTTATCCCACTGTTCTCAGTAATGTGTGTTTTCTTAAAAACGTACTTTTCATTTAAATGCGTGCTATGTTGTACACTTCTATCATGCTTTGTAGAACAAAGTATTCGCTAGCCTTGTCATTGACAGCACAAAGCAGAAACACCGCTTCTCCAGAAGAACAGCCAAAGAGGAAAATGCAGCCACTCATCTTCGGTTTCCAGCTCTTCACCTTGACCTTACACTAGGTTCTGGGAAGAAATTCAAGAAAGCTTTGTAGCTTCATCTCTCTCGTTAACAAATCTCTCACGGCTTTAGATTTAGCTAAATAGAAAAAACAGAGTTCACCTTTATTCATCCTGTAAAACTATTTTGCAACATCAAGAGACATAAATAACACATTAGAAGGGCCAGGGAGTTGGCTCAGTGGAATAAGTGCTTCCTTGGCAAGCGCAAGGACCTGAGTTCAATCCTCGGTTCCACCAAATTAAAAAAAAAACATTAGAAATATTATATGTAGTAAAGTACTGTCTCCCCATCCACACTCACACGCATGTGTAATACACACATGTAATGACTTTCCGTGTTCTGATATTATAATTGGTGGTTATCTGATACTTTGACCTAAGATATTCCTAATTATCCAAAATGGATACACCTTACACTTGTGCTCCAAAATGGAAAAGGTTCACCTTTTATAAATGAAGATAGTCTCAGTGTTATATAAGTACACCAAATAGCTCCCCAGGAGTGAGGAAGGCAGAATAAGCGTAGTAGAATATAAATGCTGCCCTGAAAAGTGAGAGACTGTAATAAACCAAGGCTGAAGGGGATCTGTAAGAGAAATAAAAAGACTGAGCAAACCGTTGTTCTCCTTCAAGCCAGACAGTAGATCCTGCATTCAGCTGCTCCCTAGGAGCGAGGGCTTCCAGGGGCCAGGCTTACACAGTGCAGATAGTGCAGATGACAGAGGATTTCATAGGAGTCATCTCCCTTAATTTCTCTCTACCCTGTAAGTAGCTCTTAGGACCAAAATTTTACAAAGGAGCAAACCTGGGCCCTGAGTTCCACACCCTGTGTGGGGCAGCCTGAAATGTCAATCACATTTCCCAGTGCTAAATTAAATATCCTTATGCTTTCAAATGCCACCAGGACCCTCGCCTGTCCCTTGCCTTTTTAGCACTCTTGTGTCTTTATTCATGGCTTCCAGCAGCCCTTCAGCCACTCCCACTTTGCCTTTTGGATGCTGCTACATTGGCAATGAAAACCAGTCACACAAAAGCCTCCTAGAGCTGCCCCACAAAAGGCCTGTGGAAGGTGGGGCCAGTGAGGCCTGAACCAGCGCTTTCTTGCCCAAGTGCAGCTGCGGACCTGCACACCGACTCTGCGTGGCTCGGAGAGCAGCTCTCTTGGAACACACTCAGGACCCTGTACGGATGAGCCCGCATCTGCAGCAGCCACCAGCCAGTGCACAGTGGGCGATTCTCTGTCTGCGTGTGAGCAGAGAAGCAGGTACTGGAGCCCAGAGAAGAAGGTCTGTCCACTGTGGGTCTGCAGGCCACACTGTCATGTCCTGAAAGATGGGAAGGGGTGATAGAAGGGCAGACTGTCCAATGCAGAACCTCAGAGTCTGACTGCTTCTCATCTCCCAGTCGAAGCCCTCGATGCCTGCTGCTTCACAGAAGTACAGAAATAAGACACTGCATAATTCAAAAGGTCTTTCCCAGCTGTCATGGGCCCCTACATTTTTCTGGTATAGTTTTCAGCAATTTTTTCATGTAATTTCTTCTTCCAATGATTTAAACATGGAAACACTTCCTGATACATCACACACGCACGTGCAACCTAGTTGGGGCAAATTCCATGCAGAAGAGGCACTTCCTAGTCCTGCGTAAATCTCTGTTTCACATTCCTATTCCAGGCAAGTAGCAAAGGAGCCGTAGTTCTCCAGAGCTTAGAGAGGTTAAAGTACTGGTGCTCTATGTGTAGGCCCTTCCTTCTGCAGCCTTAGATCTCACTGTTGAGCATGTGGGGAAGCCCATAGTCTATAATGGATAAATAAATTTTACTGCAAGGATAAAGATAATCCACCACACTACTTAGTCCCTCAATAGCAAAAACCAAAGTCAGTCAATCACCAGCTACTCCTGGGACATCCATCTAGCTACAATGTTAAATTTTTATTTTTATTTTTTTAATGTATCTGGTACAGGGTCTCACTATGCAGCTTGACCTCAGTGATCCTCCTGTTTTCAGCCTCTGTTCTGTCTTAACTTCTGATTAACAGAAGTTCTGCTCCTGCTGACTGATTCTCAACAGATTCCCATTTTCCCATCTCCGGAGCATGAGTCAACACTCAGCACGAGATGCTCTATTTCCTTCTGTGTACTGTGCTTTGAAGCAATATTCTCGAACAGGGCCAAGCGCTGTGCTTCTAACTTTATCTCAGAGGAGTCCTGGGATGTGCTCAGAGCTTCCGTCTCTCCAAGGCATCTGTGGCCTGATTCTTGGAGTACGTGGGGCTTCCAGCAACGGTTGCCAAAATAGGAGTATTTGCTGCTAACATTCATTGTGTTAGGATGCGAAAGGACGCATTTGAATTCTGTTCAAGGCACAGAGTGCCCATCGGATACTCAATGAATTAATTCCTTGTAGCTGTGACTCACGGACAACCAACTGATCCACTTCACCAGCGGCAAGGATCCTGGTGTTGATAAAGAGTTTCTTTAATTTCTTATTAAAGAAAATACATGTATTTTACATGGTTTTCCTTTCTATCTGTTTTATGATTGAAAATCAGAGCCCAACTGAGGAGCACACCATAGGCAAACCCGTGGGCACTAGGCAAGTATCTAGAAGTCCTTGGAGAAGCAAGTTAATCTTGAAAGTATTTGCCTCTAATTTTTAGTATCCTATAGAGATTATCTTTCATGATTCTCCTCACACAGTTACTAAAGCCCTCACCCTTCACATGGACAATTTCATTCCTCACATGAGAATTTCTCCTGGTTCTTTCCTTTCAGAGAGCTTTCTATTTTAGATAAGGGCAGTGATGGAGGAGACAGTAGGGAAGTAGCTTCATTTTGACCTCTACAGTTCTGAAATAGGAAAACAGGGCAGAAAAATCACAGAAATGGATATATAGCAAAAATGCAACTATATCTAGTATGCTTAAGACCCTATAAAATAATCTTTTTAATAGCCAGTACCTAATGGTTCTCCAAGTTAGGTGCTTTACTCTTCAGTCAATATTAAAAGCATGGGCCTGAGATGGCAATTGAGACTGGGCGTGGTGGCACGGGCTTGTATTCCCAGCTCTTGGGAGGCTGTAAACAGGAGGATCACTATGAGTCCAATCTAGTAATGAGTCCCTGGACACCCTGTAGACCATTCTCTAAAATACAAAAATAAATAAATAAAATAAATAAAAGAAGTTAGGATTTATTGAGCACTTCCCTGCAGAGCAAATCTGCCAACATCTCGTGGTGTCCTTGTAAGGACTCGTTATTATTTCTTAAGATAGGACTAATTGCTATTCCCACTCCACATATCACGGAAATGATGATAGTAAAAACAAGAGGTACCACTTATTCAGTGGCTGAGTATGTGCCAGGTTCCTGACTTTTGGGCAGCTTAAAGTATCTTCACTGAACCTAAGCAAGGGCATTCTGAAGTTGGCTCTCCAGTTATTTCCAAAACACACATGAAAAACTGACTCCATATCAGATGCATGACTTGCTCAAAACCTATGAATAAATGTCACTGGAGTTTAAACTCAGTGATCTGACTGTGGACTTCTTAACCACTTCATTAAACGTGCTTCCCCAAACAAGTATGGAACACAAAAGCAAACAGTTAGTGGGTTTTACAAAGACGTGTGATAGTTCATACACAAATAACTTCTACCTTCTCCTCAAGTCTCCAATTTAAGCTTTCTGTGACTTTCACAGAGATTTCTGAATTGAAAAAAAAAAAAAAAACAAAACAAAACTATAAGTGCATCTTATATGCCTACACATTCATGTATATACTTATCATCTAATCAGAAGTCTGTTACACATAGAGGAGTGGCTATCAAACAGAATAATACAAAAATTCCAGGACTGACACATACGCTTAGCTCTGTATGTTGCACAGACTGCAGAGGGGTGGTGGCTAAAAGACAGGAGCTCCAGTTCCACGTGTCTCGCTGTACAGAAAGACACCTGCTAGCCCCAGAGTGGATGCAAGGTGGCAGGTACAGCACCAGCCACAGCGCTGGCTTTGTCCCTTCAAAGGCTAAGACCCGAATGCAGATGACATGCCACAGGTTCAGCTTTGCCAGAACTGCTGCCTGAGGGTGGAATGGAAGAAATAATGCAACTATAAAATGACCCAAAATAGTAAGACAATTTTTCACTCAAAATGAATTGTGGAAAAAGAACTCTGGGACATCTTTCTCATAACACTATAGGTCAACAAACTTTTTTTTTTTTTTTTTTTTTTTTTTTTTGAGGGGGGAATCAGACAAGATTGGGCATGTTCAGGGTATCATGGCTGTAGACTTGAGGGGGGAATCACAGTTAATAACTTTATTATATAAAGTCTAGTGCCATACATTTAAAACTTGATATTGTAAAACTTCATAAGAATGTATATCAGGTCACTATTTTATGCAGAGAATTTAAACTTTCATTGCCCATGAAAATGCTGCTCTTTCGTGTCAGGTATTAACTTTTTTGTACTTGGGACTATGAAAATCCAGGAAGGTGGAGGCTGTGAACCTACAAAAAGGGAATAACCACCAAGAAGTAGAGTCGTGGTAGAGTTTCCTAACGTGTCTGACCCCCCCGCCCCTGGTGCCACTGAGCTATTCTTTTCCTTTGTCTGACCACTAAATGGAGAGGCCGCTTTTCTCGGGCTAAATGGCATTCTGTAAGGAGCCATGTGCAGCTCAAGGCTTGTCATTCAGAGCACCGCTTGCTCTATTCTAGAACCTGCAATCCACAGTGCTGCAACCACCTCCAGATCATCACCCAGCAAATAAGCACTGCTTTCTGCAGCCACAGTTCTAATTTTTCATCTTCTGCCCAAAGCTACAAGAGGGTGTTTTCATACCATCCCACTGAGGGAGGTCACACAGACTTCAAAGGTTTTTGTGGTGAACAACGATAAGGTATGAGTTACAGAAATGAGTTATATTTGAAATTAAAAGCTGAAACAAGAAGAAGGCTGGCGCAAGAGAGGAAAACAAAAAGATCAGGGAACATATAAACATGGAAGGATCCCAATCATCATTCTAGCCTCCTGTCTCCAAGAATTAGGTAGGAAGCCAGTACTTACAGAATGCCTATGACATATATGAAGCATCTTCATTTGCATCTCTGCGTCGTGTCTTAAAAAGGACTTAGGAAGAGAGGGCTTTCAACATCCTCTAAAGAGCAGATGCAAGATTCAAATGGGATAGTGTCTGGCTCGAAACCCTTCCCTCTTGCTTCCCTCCCCAAGAGACCTGCTTTTCGCCTACCAGTTACCCTCTAACAGAAGCCCTTTCTATAGCAAGTGTGTGTCCTGGGAAAATGCAATACAAAACTCCAGTAATTTACTAAACTTCTTGTCTTTGAATGTTAACCAGATTAAGATGAACCATAACGTTAAACCCCGCTAAAGCCTTTTTTAAGTACGTGTGCATAAAATTTTCCAGTAATGAGTTGGCTCAATACAATGACCAAGATATTATTTTAAAAGTCCACACACACCTATACACATATATGAACGCATGCTTCTTATGAAAACATAATTCCATTAGATGGGAAAAGCAAAACTGCTTCTGAAAAGTGCAGAACTCCTGTAACGTCAACAGTACCTTCTCTGGCTCATTAACTCTGGCCTAAATTTGCTACTGTCAGGCAAATTAGGCACGCTGTCCAGCAGACACCCACCTGCTACTAGGCAGAACGCGCCTGGCATCTTGACATTCTATTGATTCCAGTCCAAAGCTTATGCGAGAAAGGCAGCTCAGAGTCCAAAAAGAATTTCAGCTACAAATACTTTGGGAGAAATCCAAACGACTAAAAACAGAAAGAAAGACAAGATGCAAATCCAAACTACAAAACTGAAACAACCTAAACCAGCATGGGCTACGCTCAAGGACAAATCTACCAATGATGCTGGTATCTGCTTCTGGTAACGACGTATTTTAGAAAATCCCAATGCTGTCCTTAGGGGCTAAGCATCTCCTCCAGATTGGGCATGTTCACAAAGAAACACTCTCAATTATTTCAGTGATGTTGTTTAGAAAGCCTTTCACTGATTACCCTTTAGCCTTAATTCATTTTCAGTAAACGTTCTACCATGTTGTAAATACAACCTGATCCTGCTAAAAGGCATAAGATATTAAGGAGCTGAGATGGACCAGAACTATATAAAGTGTGTATGAATACAACACCTTCTCATCCTTCCAGCAACTTAAGAGTTTTGTTGCTCCTTTGAAGATAAGAAGCACAGGCTCTGAGAGCAGAAGCAACTGTTTCCATGTATCTGGAAAATGGAATACCCATCTCTGACAAAACTAAACAAAAAAGGGATACAAATGAAGGACCATTTTGTATCTGTATATTCAAAATTGTTAGGATACATATACAGCTATTTTCTCTTAATTCAATGAATAGAAAGATTTATTCTAATAGTGTTTGTGGACAGGGTATCATGTCTGCATCTTGTACTCTGAACAACCACTAAGAAGACAACAATATGCAATGTATTAATTACTGAAACTATCCTACTAATTGGTTTTGAAACTGTCTCATTGCTATTTGTTTCTCAATAGAATTATTAAAAGAAAATGGGACAACAGGAGAAAGTGACAGGCTTTCTTTGCAAACTTTCTGCCCTTTGGCCATCCTTCCTCAGCCTCCACACAATCTATGCCTAAACAAAATGATTAAGTGCCCAAGTTTCAAATCCTGATGCCAGTAACATGGGTGGCAGCTGCTTGTCACAGTCAACTCTGTATAAACAACTTAGTGATGCAGTGTTCTTTAAAGCTAGGCCAATTCTTTTTTATTTTAGCCAGGAGAAGACACACATTTCAAAGCAAAGATAAATATATGAAACAGGGAGAAGCAGAAATTGACAAGCCCACAAAGCCATGTGGAAGCGGCTCAGCCTTCTCATCTCCCTCAACTCTCCACTCCCACCAGCCACCCACAGCTCCCACTGACTTCAAAGTCAGCGTCAGGGAGGAAGGGGCAAGCAGGTCTAGTGGGGCCAGCTGGAAGGAGGACCTTATCTGCGGGCACAGGGGGCAAGCAGTGGATTCACTGCACATGCTAGTGCTCTCAGAGGAGGACTTCAAAGTGTTTTCCCTAAGCTGATTTCTCCCAGGAAGGATGAAGCCCATCAGGGGGCGAGAGGCTGCAACCCACAAGGATGTGATCCTGCGGCTTAGGTGCTGCTAGGATTGCTAGGCTGCCAGGTTTTAGAGCGCCAGTTTGAGACTAATGAATAAGCGAAGCCGCTCTCCCATAAGCTGGACTTGCTTTACCCCTGCCATAACAAGGTGGCAGCATTTCTCCACCCATCCGAGCTGCCTTTGACTTTCTGCATATCCATAACATTGAGCAGCACACCTTCTGTAGGTTACTGCTTCTAGATTCAATCATGTAAAGCAAACATATGAAATAGCCAGAAACTACCTTACCATAAATTTCCTATCAGCCCCCACGCTGTGCACCTCACGCTGTCAAGGCATCTGTTTTCTTCGTCCGTGTCAGAGGTTGCAGGTTTTGCCTGGGTTTAGCTTATATGTCTGCTTTCCTCCACTTGGCTGCTGATTTACAAGCTGCCTTCTTGAAGACACTGACTGGGGCTCCCATTCTCAGTTTATCATCCACTGGTTATCACTGTTACTGCTGCCATTATTGCTCAAAATGATTACAGGCTTGTAAAGATGCTCTCTTCTGATGATAATGCTTGCAATATGCTTTTTACGCTGCCTAGTTAATACAGCGGGCCTGTGATTCTTCCTCTGGCATAAGTTACACAAGGCGCAACAGTGGACTGTTCAGCAGCTTTCTGAATGGTTGCACATAGAGACAGAGGAAAATAAAAGCAAAACCAAACCAAAGCGCTCATGTAGCTTGGGAACATCGTGAATGTCCCTTTGCACAGAAATGATAACAAAAAGGTAGCACGGAAGGTTCCACTAAAAACACCTGGCTCTTCCCATTTCGGCTCACGCTGAGAAACGCTAATGATGGGCTTTTGCTGATGGAAAGCAAGATTTTATCTGTGACCTTCTCAGGCAGGTCCTACTGACAACGAGGGAAGTAAAAGCATGAAGCACACTGTGGAAGGCAAGGCACGACCCCGGAGGGCTAACCAACGGAGGGAAAGAGAGCCTACTGCCCAGAAAGCCGAAGGGGAAAGGGTTCGCGGCTGCAAGGAATTAGTGAAAACATGTGCATCTCTTTGTAGAGACAGCAGAGGCAAGCTTGCGACAAGACACAGTCAACTCCAGGGTCAATAGGAGTTTTGTAAGTGTTACAGAAAGAGACATACGGATTCATGCGCTATTGTAAATGAATCGTATTACCTTTTCATCATATATATGACATTCTTCTTTAAAAAAAAATCAAGGGGCCAGGGAGATAGCTCAGTAGAATAAGTGCTTGCCTGGCAAGCACAAGAGACTGAGTTGAATCTCTGGTCCTGCCAGGAAAAAAAAAAAAAAAAAGAAAATCAAGTAAGTTGTTTGTGCCTGCTGAGGCAAAGCACAGCAGCCAGGATTCAATTCTGGGGTGCTGTGCCAGCCCTGCCCCCAGCACACTGAGATGGTGATTGAGATTGGGCATGGTGGAGCGCACCTGTAATCCCAGCGCTTGGGAGGCTGAACACAGGGGGATTACTACAAGTCGGATCTACATAGACAGATCTACATAGATCCCTATAGACCCTGTAGACTAAATATATTTAAGAAAAAAATCAAGTAAGTTTTGTAGCATTCTTCTGCATTTGTGAAAAATAATTATTCGGTTTATAACATTTGATAGCCTTTGAAAAATTATTTAAATAAGGTTACCCACAATGGAATTCCATAGGCCCTAGATTCAGCAAACTAAAAAGAGTTACAGATAGCTCTTGATTTATTTTGGGATTTGAATTTGAACTTTATATTTAACAAGAGATTCACAGTTCACTGACAATTGTCTTGAACTATATTTAGAGGAATAATATTTAATATCAGGTGCACACATGGACAGAGCTCGCTTTCTACTTTTTCTAAACAGAAAGATAAAATATGTGTGTGTTTGAGATGTGTGAATCTGTGCTCCCCTCTGACCACTTTGTGTCAGGGCTCTTTGAGCACGTCTGGTATACATTCAAGCTATATCTATCATGTTTTTTCTCTAGTGCAATAACAAATCTGCACCATCAAGCAAGCAATTAGTTTTACTATAGAGAGCTGAAAATATGAAATGAGTTTGAAAATAAAAACAAAAAGGACAAATAGCTTGTTAACCTACCCCCAAAAGGTAGAACCACTTTGTACTGTGATAGCATTTGGAATTAAACTTTCAAACTAAAAACACTATCTTTGGCTTTTCCTTGAAAGAATGCTGGAGGCAAGCAATATGCTGATTATTTTTCAAAGGGAAAGAGAAGGTGTTGAAAACCTAAAGTTCTGAGTTTGCAAGCACCAAATACAGAACAATGGTCATGTTTTAGCACTTTATAAATCTAAGTCACTCTGTCTGTGTTTGGAGACAGTAAACACTGGGCCAAATTAAAATGCCTTGCCTCCATGTCCAAATAAAGGGGAACAGCAACGCACTTGAGAAATCAAGAGATAACCTCAGGGATGATACATAGCTATTCTGCTGAAAAGAAAACAAGAACACACATAATTAAAACAGCACTGAATCTGGGAAAAAAAAAATCCTTCTAACAGAGCATTGGTCATGACTTCCTGAGGCTGTCTCTCTCAGCCAGAATTTCAAATATAGCACACATTATGAATAAAGGAAGATAATTTTACCTCCTTATAGGTCATGGTGAGTTCAATGGGAGATCATTAATCAGAGGAAACGAAGCATATAAATAAACTCGTCCCTGAAAAATTCTCTTAACAAGTCAGTCAATAAGCATCCTTACAATTCCACAATATGCTTTCACAAATGAACCTGTAATGGCAAAAAGGAACCAAGGTTTGCTGACATCTTCCAAGGGTGTGTCCCTGAGGCACTGTGCTGGGCCCTGAATAGATAGCACTTGCTTTATTTGTCTTTATAGCCCCACTTAGTGAATAGTAGTATCTCTTGTTCACAGACAAAAAACTGACATTCCCAGAGTGAAGGACTGTCATGGTGATATAGTGATACTCTGGCTAGAAAGAGACCAAGAGATCACAGAGGTAGGTACTGTCTCCCTCCCTACCATACATACTCTTAGCTCCTACGTAGAGCCTTCGAACTGCAGCAGAAGGTTCTTTAGTAATCAGTCCATTCTCCCCATGGGAAGAAGCACAGTGGAAGGCAGGCTTTCCAGTGCTTACTGGAAAAAGTGCTGGTGTGTAGCCAAGAGGCGCCACAATCTTCCTCTCCCATCACCCCACTCAGCTGCCCTTTCCGTGGAGTGACCTCCGTGGAGTCTGAGATGCCACTGCAAAGCAGACAATAATTTTATTTCCCCAGCTGCAAGATACCTGGCACTTACTAAAATGGTAAGCAATCTTAGGGACTGGTTTTTGGGCTACAGAACTCCTTCATTTATTCTAAAATAATACATTAAGGGAAAAGAGGTTTTGTAGACACTTTTAAACTTGAGAAACTATTTCAACGAGTATTAATGAAACTGTCAGGAGCCCCAGAAGGTGAAATATGAGGTTCTAGGTCAGAGTCTCCAATACATCCATTCATTCAACACCAAAGCACCTCCAGAAACAGATCACATATTTAACATCCTTGTTCAAAATAACAATGGTCCTGTTTTAGGTGGAAGACTGTCACGTAGGGTGATCTAGGTACAAGTTTCTCAATCTCAATCAAATAATAAAAGCCTAGGGAAAGGCTTGGGACTGCACCACCTCAGACTAAGTTACGATTGATTGGCTCTGCACAGGTGAACTACTTCTTTGGGCATTACTGCCCCCTACTTCAGGGTCTGTCTTATTATCTACCATATTCACAAGACAAACATGTCTATTAAATACCAGAAAATCACAGTTGAAAAACTTACTCACTGAAAGCCAAAGAGAAAATATTTGCTTTCTAATGACCACAGGCCTTTGCTGCCAGGCGAGTTTATAATAAGTGTGTGAGGTACCAAGAGATCAATTTCAAAGGAAATGAATCCCTGTGTTCTTGGTGCTGACCTGGTTCGCTCTTGAACCACGGCCAATGTCTTTGTTGCTACAATGCCTAGTTTAGTCCTGAGACCATTTTTCTTCCCAAAGAACATTAAGGAGGTGAAAACTCTTACTACTATGGAACATATTCCATTTGCACTCCTAACTATCTGAGAGGACAAGAAATTGTCTAACAAGAAAGTCTTACGTTTTTCATAAACTTCACATCAAAGCAAAGTTTTGCAGTTTAGGAGGAGCTGGTTGTAAACACATGAGAAAAGCTGGAACAAATTTCCTTGTGAAGAGATGGTTTAGTGGGAGCTCTGGAGCAAAATTGCTTCGTAGTCTAAAAACAAATCTTCATTTTATTTAAGGAATAAAAGTGAATGCTTTGTTAGCACAATATAGCAGAAAGAGAAGAAGGGCATCTCCAAATTCCAAACATAATGATTCTCCAAACAGAGCACATGCTAATGGGCAGCGCCCAAGCCTCCACAAACCCTGCTTTGTCTCAGGATACTTTGTGACCTCTCTTCATTAGCATTTGGAAAGAGCTGAGATTTTTCTGGCTCTGTAGCTTAAAGGGTTGGCAGATAAAGTGAGATGCAATTATCACATAGGACACATTCAGACAAAAATATATTCACTGGGGCTGCCGGCGCAGCCCAGTGGTAGGGTGCTCCTGTAATGTGCATAAAGCCCTGGGCTTAATTCTTAGGACTGGGGGTAAAAAGCTTTATTTACAGAAATCTGCACATAATTGATCATTTTGTGTTTTAATTTATTAATTTATCATTCTAAAACAGAACAAGGAGATATGAGCAATAGTCTATTGAATGACCTATTTTTGAGCTGGGTAATGGTGCAACACACACTCCTCATTCATTGTAGGCTTCCTTATTTCCTGGGATGCACTCTGAAAATACAAACTCAAAGTGCCTTACCCTAGGCATCAGTTTTTTTTTTTTTTATGGGCCAAGCACAGTAAGTTGACAGTCCTGATGCATACCCAAATGAGAACAGATGCTGGCACTCAGACTAATAATAATAAAAAAAGATGAGGAAGACCAAAAAAGCTAGATTCTGCTGACACTCAAGGTGTTTCATCAGGCCTTCTGAGATAGTTTGGAAATCTTAAATCTTAACACAGTGTTAAGCTGGAAATGTCCAAAGAAGACAGTGTATGCTCAAATGATGGTGAAGAAAACATTGTCATAGATCAAGTCTCCAATGTTCAGAGTGAGGATGCCGGGTTGTGGGTGGGGACTATGGTCACCCAAATTAGCAATCCAGGGTCACAAGAATAGAACTTCTGACACCTGATTCCAGAACTCAGCTCATGCTGTCACTGTTAAACAATCTCCCTTACATCCTGTTTCTTGAACAGCTGAGTTGACACACCCAACAGAAGGAGCTGAGACATTTTTCTGTGCTTAGATAAAGTGCTAACTCCTTCACAATAAAGTAATGATCCAATTGCAACATGACACACATAAACAAAAAAATCCACATCTGAATCGAGAATCACCTCAACAAATATATACTACTTCTTAATTTTATCAGCAAATGTTAATACAACATTGAAAGTGAGTAAAGGAAAATTAATTGAATTTTAGTGAAAATAAAAAACTAATTGCTTTTTGCTTCCAAGGGTATATGTTTTGTGAGTGTTCATATGCATGGGTGTGAATGCTTATGTGTGTGTGTGTGTGTGTGTGTGAGAGAGAGAGAGAGAGAGAGAGAGAGAGAGAGAAACAGAGAGAGAGAGAGAGCGTGTGTGTGTGCATGTGTGTATGTGTGTGTATGAGGGAAGATCAGTGTAGAAGGGAGTATGTCCTTTTGTTTCCATCAGCAGACATGTTTGGCCATGTAAAGCAGACAAAATTCACTATCTACCTTTGCATTTGTAATTGATGAGAACTCCCTTCCTGGAGGTCATGGCTGACAATTCTGGATTTCCAACTACTGGTCTCCAATGTCCAAACTGATGGCTCAGCCAAGGAAAGATATTGTCACAAAACCCATGTCAATTGTAATAAGAATTCTCAAGAACTGTTTCGAAACAGTTTGGAAATCTCAAATCTTAACACAGTGTTAAGCTGGAAATGTCCGAAGAAGACAGTGTATGCTCAAATGATGGCGAAGAAAATATTGCCGTGGATCACTCCTTCAGTCAGAGTGAGGATGCCGGGTGGTCAGTGGGGACATTGCTCCCCCAAATCAGCTAACATTAAAGAGTGTGCGTGTAGGTAATAGGACATTAATATAGACAAAAGCAGTGAAAGCTCTCTCTTGAAATCTACTGAAACCTGTGATCGAATTTAAATTGTACTTTGACTAGCCATGAGATAGATCTAGGGTTTTTAAGCATCTGTGATAAGTACATAAATTAACACATGTGAAGTATACAACCTACTCACAGAATGGCACGTGGCTCACCAAAAGGGAAGAATGGAAAGTAAGTGTACATCTTTCTGTGGCTCCAAAGCTTCAGGCAGTCACTTTATTTTTAATCAAGATTTAAGAACAAACTGATACTGGGCCTAGCTAGCTACATGAACAGTGAACTATAGTAGCAACATAGACTGTGTGCATATAAGTTTTTTATAGTCAGTTATTTGGTACATAAGTAATAACGACTCCTGGCAAAAACATGGAATTGAATTATGTAGCAGATCAAAGAAATTCTAAGATACACTGTTGTGCCCTCCACATCTTGACTGAGGAGAGAGTGCACCCCTGTTTGAGAAACTGATGAAAAGGATGATGAAATGACACCTTTGAAAAGATAGCGTAAATGGACACAAGCCAGCTCCTAAGGAGTGGCCAGAAGTGGTATAGTTGAAAAAGACCATGAGCTCAGAGAAGGGAACAACCATGAGTTAAAACAGTCTGGGACTTCTTCATAGGAGATGAACTACTTGAGATTGGACTTGAAAGAGGAACAGAATTTAGATAAGCAGAGCAGAGGAAATCCTAGGCTTATGGTACTTGGAAAACCGCAGCAACGAGCAAACCCAGGCCTAAGTAATGACAGAGATACACAGCAAATTATTGATGTTGTCTGTACGTTTGAATGCTAGGCACAAGGGATACACTCCTGCTCTTTAAGTCTGGGATTTTCCATATTTTATTGTCTGTCCATTATCTGACCACCATAGAAATGTCCAGATAATAACCAGTAGCCATTAACAAGGCTCTACCTGAAAATATTTGGAGTTGCATAGATAAGACTAGAGGTAGAACATATGACAAAGCTGGAACCCAGTGTGACCCCAGCCCCTGGACAACATAAATGGTAACACTTCTATTTCACAGAGTGCACAATAAGAGGTTTCTAGACATATGGTTTACGTCACTACTGTGGGAACCTGGAGCCACTAAAGCTCTGGCAAGCAACATCAAGACACACTTGATAAGGACAGAAAGCTCTAAGAGTGTCCTTCAGACATCAAATGCATTAGGGTCAGGGAGGGAGACCTGCTGTGCCCTTGTTATGACCCACGCAGCCCACCTGCTGGGATTCTTCTCATTCCACCATGAGGAAAAAGTCAAGGACATACTCAGAATCAGGTGAGTAATTACATTTGGTGCTGCTTTTTTAAAATCAGTTATTGGAATAGCTTTGAGCTTTGGGCATGTCAGTGGAAGGAAGGAGCTCAGAGACCGGACAAACGTTCTTCCCCCTTTTTTTTTTTTTTTTTTTTTTTTTGGTTTTTGTTTTTTGTAATTTTTAGGGAAGGGTCTACAGGGAGTTCAGGGTCTCACTACTAGATCAGACTTTTACTGATTCTCCTGTTTACAGCCTCCCAAGTGCTGGGATTACAGGCGTGCTTCACCACACCCAGTCTCAATTACCAACCCAGTGCGCCCCAGGGGCAGGGTCAGGATGGCAGGCTGGAGGACAGAAGCCCCACTGCTGCCCCTGCTTTTAGGCACTTCAATAGGCTGAGCTATTTGGCCAGCCCTTCTCTCCTTCCTTATAGCCCATCCACTGGGTTATATCCTTTACAGTGTCATATATGTAGGAGTAAAGAAAATGCAATGACATGCATACATGGTTTAGTCACTTAATAATTTAGAATCCCCTCAACCCCACACAATATTTATGTCACTATATGATAAATTGCCTGAAAAAAATATATAAGAATGTAATAATTTCAAGTTTGGAAGAAATTCTAGAAACCAAATAAAGCAGAACCCATGTTAGCATCACGAAAGTGATACGCTCTTCTACAGAAACACATTAGCAAATAATGTCTTTATTTTTCCACAGAACTAAAGAATATCCATTTTAAATAATTTCATCCCTAAGCAAAAGAAATGCAAAGGCCAAATCCTCAGGATGTAGCTGCTACCATTTTACATCAACCAAAAACAACAGTGACCAGAACCAGGAACAGGAGCATTTATGAAAGAAAGCTCTCAGACACCAGAAGTAACAGATGCTGTAAAGTCTAACCCCTAACTCAGTGTAAACTGCAATACAAAGTTTAAAGAACTATTACATTAAGCTGCTAAAGCTGTTTTCAAATACAACAAAAATTTAAGGAAAAACACAAACATGATTATTTAAACCACGCACTTCCCCTCTTTGCTCCTTCAATAGCTCTACAAATCAAAGCACAGCAGTGCAATGTTTTAAGAAATAACTGATCTCCAAATGAGAAGCCACCTAGCTGCATCCAACACTGGTTCAGGCTGATGTAAGACAGCACAATTATGAATTCTAACGTCTAAAACACAAGAGAGTAGAATGACTACCTGCACAATTTTCCTATTTATTTTGTGAGTTATTTACAATATCTTCGCAGAGCTTCTAATCTGTCACTGAAATGTTAAACCTTTTTAGTACTCAACTCCAACGTGGCGGAGGAGCAAGAAGAGATCATCCTCGGAAGTGCCAAGTCATAATGTACGTGTCAAAGTGACAACTCTATCCTTTTTTGTGATGCTTGTCACTGCCGGAAGACAGGGAAGGAGGATGGCAGGAACACAGAGGAAGACAGGGAAGGAGGAGGGTAGGAACCCAGAGTGATTTGGCATGAAAGCTCATCACTGTGGGTTCCTGATTTTCTCTAAGATTGAAAGGTGATATATTCACTTGGAGTAAGACTGTTTAAAGGATACCAAAGTAAACAAGTGGGGTGCAGCAATATATTATAAATATCATTAAGATGCACTATATCTTAATTAATTATGACTCTAAAATTGAATCCAGTCAAAACATTTAGAGAAAACAGCTTGGTGATGAGAACTCTTATGATCCTATTTATTGCCAATACAAAAACCCAGCAAAAGCATAGAAAAAAAAAAAAAGCTTTAATAATATTGCTGCATGGCTGGTATTCTGCTATTGTTTCATCACTGGTTGCAAGATGAATGTATTTTTAGTTATTCTGATAAAACCCAAACATCCTGCAGTTACCAGAGTCTCAGGCACAAAATAAACCTCATCTGCTTAAAACATGAGACTTACTGTGACTGTCTGCTGGCTTTGATTAGAACCCAGAAAGACCACAAAGGCCCAGGTCCAACGGGTCCTGCTGCTAACACTTATACCTCTAAGGGCCAAAGTGAACGCATCTGGTGTGGGCAGCTGCTGCTACACTACATGACCTCTCCTGCCCCCTCTTCTTGCCATGCCTGCATTCCACAGTCCAAGAACAGAAGGCTTCACATTGGACTCTCCCGGCCTTGATTCTCTTGGTGGTATTTGCTGGTTAGCTAAGGCAAACTACGAAGCTCAGCTGTGCCCTGCACTGGAGTCAGGTGACAAAGAAAACCCACCTTGATAGGAGTACCTGTGACAGTAACTGTGCAGACACCAAATGTGGGGGACCTCACAGAGCTGCTTCGGGCAGACACGCTTTCCTCTCTTCTGTCTGGGAGAAGTCCAAGAAGACTGGATTACCACTTCTGGTAATCCACCGTAGCAGCTGAAAAGCCCTCACTCTGTGCTCACTAGATTGTCAAAGTCCCTAAAAGACTACTCCTATGGAGTCTTTTCTGCATAGGAAGGCCACACTTGCTAAGAAGGCATAGAAGGACAAGTGCCACCCGTCCCCGGTCATTTGGAGAACCTAGATAATCTGTCCTGTCAAAGAATGGAATGGTACAGTGGCCACCAGAGAGTGGAGAAAGACAGTGGCAAAGGAGACAGAGAGAAGGTCACCAGGCGGAACCAAGAGCATGAGATGGAAGAATCACTTGCAATGCTTGAGCACAATAGAGGAATGGCTGTGGGAAACAACTTAAAATAGATTTAAAAATTTCTGAGAAGGGCCAGGGAGATAGCTCAGTG
>NW_004524737.1:3816569-3823951 GCF_000260255.1 Octodon degus | reverse complement strand
GGATTAATGAACTAAAAGAAAAATGGACTGGCCTACAAATCATTAAGAGACAAAGAGATTAAGGTAAAGGGGCAATGGGACAAGGGACACAGGAGAGACTTGGAGAGGTCGTGAGTACGTATAAGGCACTGTACAATACCACCATCCTTAGTAAATGTAGGAAACTGGTCCCAGGACAATTCAACATCAGTATCCATGGAAACCCAAGTTTTTGCATGAAATGGTATAATATGTGCACATAACTTATGCTCTTCTCCCCTACTCTTTCAATCATCTCTGGATTTCACACAGTACTGAATAGAATGTAAATGCTGTGCAAGAATTCTAATATCGTGTGGTTTAGGCAATGAGAGTAGTCAGTCTATTGACCTACTGTTGGTTGAATCCACAAATACGGAGGCCCAACTGTGCCGTGTCCTCTAACCTCTGATGTCAGTACTGGCTTCTCTACTTTGAAAATGGTGAATGGAAGAGTAGATGCTGACCATGTGTGATGATTTGAGTTTGACACCTCCACATTTTTAAGTGACAGATAATACAGATACAGATATCACAAATGGTAGAAGGTAGAGGCCACGCCAAGATTAAGCTCCACAAAGAGGCGTTCTCATTAATTGTAGGAGAGATGCAGGATATGAAATTGGTCCTTGAAAAACTTCATAGAAATAAAGATGACAAGAGTCAGGCAAAGGGGCAGGGAGATGGCCCAGGAGAATAAGCGCTTGCCTGGCAAGTGCAAGGGCCTGAGTTCAATCTCTGGTTACACCAAAAAAAGAAAAAGAAAAGGCAAATTGGTTGTGAAGATCAACTATCTCTTACTTCATGTCTCTTATGCTCTAGCTTACCCACATTTCTTGAATGAAAATCTATTTTTAAGTCTCAACTATGTTACATAAAAAAGAGTTCAATTTACTCAAAGACAATGAACGAATTATCTATCAATTACTGTTGTCCTGGTAATAATGCCTCATAAAACATCTTTCAGGCTGTACGTGATCTTCATGTTGATGAACTTTTATGATCTCAGTATTCCCTCGTCTAACCATAGGTCTTCCAGCTGTCCAAGCAAAGAAGAAATACTATGCCCACCCCTAAGTGCCTCAGTCAGAACAGGACTCCAAGGTGTACGCCACACCGCAGAGCTTCTCCTTCTTTCTCCAGCCACCTCTCTCCTGCAGGTCGCAAAGGTCCTGTGAGCAGAGGTAGTGCCTGTGATCACTTTTTGCTACCTTGCCTTTATTGTCCTTTTGTAAAACAAGGAAAGGGGCAGATTTTCAAGGAACTTATATCAAAGAGAGCAGAAATAGCTAATTTCCAAATCTGTAGTCATACTCCCTCCTGGAGCATTTCACAGGCCTGCTCAGTAGAGGCCTGCTGAGAGGAGGGCAAGGTGTGCTGTTTATAGGGAAAATTAATCATGTGGAGCATTCCCCTGATCTCTGTGGGAAAACAATCGCTTCTAAGTCACTCACTGCCTGTTAGATGCTACTCTATGTCAAACTATTTACAGATGTCAACTCCTCAGTCATAACAGCAATGCTATCCATAGGGAACATAATCATCTGCAATGTGTTGTCACTCGCCCTACCTCCTGAAGAGGCAAAGGAGAGACCCGAGCTAGGGCAGCCTCGGTCCATGATCCTCATACTCCATCAATGTCATGCTGCAACAGGGCAAATGCATAAATTGCAGCTACACTCAGAAAGTATATTTTCCCAGAGAGCTCCAGCCTGGTCTAACCAAGGAAACATATGGAAGGAGGCTTAGAGGCTCCAAATATCCTTAGCGCTGCTATTATGTGCAGGCACAACAGGGGTGCAGACTCCACACCGTTGAATGCCCTGTTCAGGCGTTCACAGACTCTTGAGGGGCTACGCCAAGTGTGATGGCTGAACTCAGAGAGTTTCTGTGAAGCACTAGCCTACTACTGTTCCACTCCCAGGGCACTCCCAGGGCACTCCCTACCTCTGCCCCTTTGTTTATACTGCCACCAAGTATAAACATCACTACCTTCTTTGTCGGCCTAGGGTCTAACAGATGCCGTGTCCATTCAAATATCAAGATTTAAATCATGAAAAATTTTGTGTGATCTATGGAAACTATTATCCATTGCCTTTCATTACAACCTAAATATTAATATTATTTGAGGGTTCTGCACTGTTTTATTCTTCATCTAGCAGGATGGACTGCATTTTCATCATGACTAACACACAAAGGACCAAAAGGAAAAATATTTATGCTTGTTTCATTCCTAAGAAGCTGATACAGAGAAGAGATATGTTCCATTTTTTCATGCCAAAGATTTGAAAGTACCCAATGCTGAAACTATTTTTTAGCCACCAGATGATATTTTCTTCCTTTGCACGTAGGCCAGGAATTTAAACTCTTACATGCTGTACTGTGCACATTTAGATCCAAGACTGAACAATACTAAATATTGCACTTCCCAAAATGCTTTCATCAAAATAGCAAAAATACTCATTTTTCAGCACAAACATATGCATGCGTGTGTGTGTGCGTACACACACACACACACACACACACACACACACACACACGCCAATGAAGGCTGATTATTTAAATTTAGGAGTATCTGCTCAGTGTTACGTTACAAGCTAAAAAAAATTAAGGTGGCTTTCTCCATTCATGGTCATACCCAGAGAATGATTTGTTTTAAAAAGAATAACAATTTGTTGTCCTTGTGTTATTTTTCCCTCAGGGAAACCTTCTCTTGTACATTGCTGATATGAGATTCAACCACCACTCAGTAAATGCCACGTCTGCTGACCCACTAGTTCAGGGCCCATCAGGGTACTTTAGGCCACGTTTGGGCTTTGTCCCTCATCACATCTAGACACCACTGTTGGCTTGCATGCATTCTCTGAGCCCTCAACCAGAAAGAACAAGGCCAATTCCACCATCAAAGTGAGTACCACAAGAAAAAAAGTGAATCTGTGCAGGTAAAATTGACTTGGTTCGACTGTCTCTAATATGGGTACCATCAAATCAGTTCATGAGAAAACTGCTGCTGTCATTTCCAAAGTCCTTGACATGTTTTCATTTTGCTATATACTTACTTATCTGCTAAGGCAACACATATGTATCTTTCTCCTTTTAATGATTTGTTTTTTGTTTTTTGGTGGAACCGGGGATTGAACTCAGGCCCTTGCGCTTGCCAGGGAAGCACTTATTCTACTCAGCCATCTCCCCGGCCCTCCTTTTAATGATTGTTGGGGAAGCCCACCAAATGAGCACTGTGCATAATCATCCACTATTGAGATAATTCCTGAAGTGGTGAATCTGCAGTCCAGAGGATTAACCAACATGTATGTTTCTTCCCTTAAAAGAGGCCCAATGGTAGATGTTCTGTAACAAATTCCATTACAGGCTCCAAGACCCCACAGCTCCAACTGCGAATAGATCACTGTCACATCAAGTGCATTTCCCCTCATGGCTTGCAATAGCTCTCTCAGGCTATGAGTCTTTTTATGTTCCTTTCAAGTGTCTTTCAGGCCTGACAACCCAAAATAGCAACCTCTCTTTTCAAGTTAGCAACTTGTATTTTTATAACCAATAACTACAGCACAAAGACTTTCAAGTATATACATCTAAATAAATTTCCATGGACTTGGTTCCTAAAATTATTTCAAATTAAATAAAGTTGATACTGACACTGCATATATTAAAAAGGTGGTAATATTTCTACCCATAAGATTAAGAAACTGTTGGGGTCTCAGACAATATAGGATAATCTGAATAACTATCTCAAAATCATTATTTCTACACTCAACTCATTAAAACAACTGCAGGATCTACTTGTCTCACATCCACATTTCAACTTAAAATGAATGCGACAGATATCTTATGAGGAAAGTTATAGCACCTTAGTGATACTGGGATGAAAACTATCTTTTATGACTCCACACTTACTGAGGTTATTCATAGCATTGTATGCAAAAACAATATAAGGCACTTCAGGCTGTGAGCCATTTGAGTGAGGAAGATACTAATTATACTCATATGAATAGAAACAGAAAAACCACAATAACTATTTTTTTAAAGTAAGGTATTCTGTTGCCTTTCCTAAGATCTCTTTAGAAAGAAAGATGGTGGCAAAAATAAAAGCCTAATTTGAAAACAAAAATAAACTTTAGGAATCTTATGGCTCTACACCTTGACTCTGCTACATGCCTTGTTGCAAATTCTGTACCTAAGACCAGCATAAATCATAATTCTGCTACTTATTTCTTTCCATTGTTGAAATGGTCAGTGTTCCTAGGTAAAACTATGGGCTCATGATAAATATCTCCTCCTTTCTATGAAATGACAAATATATTTTCAGGAGATTCATTTTAATATCATATAAAGTGGGCAAGACTCAATAAATCATGAGTTGGAATTATTTTTACTAGTGAAGAAGTAATATTTAAAAATCTCAGACCTTTGATCCCCGTACCACATACTGCCAACCCTGCCCCCAGGTGCACTGAGCTGGCTAATGAGACCTGGCCTGGTGGTACATGCCTGTTATCCAAGTTCTGGGGAGGCTGAAAACAGGAGGATCACTAAGAGTCCAACCTGTGTAGTGAGACCCTGTACCAAATACATAGAAAAAAATCTCAGATTTGACTGAGTCACAATATTAAATTATATGCTCTTCAGCAAAGCAAGGATCACACAGGAGAGCTAATTCATGACTGTACAGGAAAGACAAGAGGATAGTTTAGTGAAACAAATGGAAATAAACTGAAATTGGATGTCATTATGTGAGCTTAAAATAAAGACAAGATAAATCCCATGAAAGATGGCTTAAGATAGAAACCTGCCCAAGGAACCAGAATGATTATTAATACTAGGACTTCTATGTCAATAGGACTTCTCAAATTGTGAATCTCTTTCAGATAGCATCTCTCAAAACCCCAAAGAGCCTTTGACTTGAGCATTAAGGTAATCTTCAAGGTGTAGATGAAGCAACTGATCCACACACAGAATGCACAGTTGTACTGTCTAAGAATTAATGAATTAAATTACATATCATTTATTTCAATCATAATGGGTACAGTAGTGTTTTTCTGTAGTAGTGATACCAAGATATAGAAAGGATATAGAAAGCAATGTGCATACTAGAATCTTACTTTCAAATACTTTTTTTTTTTTTTTTGGCAGAACTGGGGATTGAACTCAGGCCCTTGTGCTTGCCAGGGAAGTGGTTATTCCACTGAACTATCTCCCTGGCCCTTCAAATACTTTTTTGAATGTCATGTAAGAGTCTGATCCACCAGAAAACTATTAATTTTGGCCAATGTCAAACAATGTTCAAATCGATCCTCTATAAATACATTTGAAAGAGTGCTGGTTGAGCCAGTGGAGATGTAGCGACTCAAGATATTTTTTTAAATTTTCTTAATATATTAACTAAAGTCGCTAGTAATCATGATTTTTTACTATTCTTTATTCCTCTAAGAAAATTCATATGTGCGAAAATGAGAGAAGGAAATCCAGTGTTCCTTTTGCTACTCAACTTGTAGGTTAAAGACTGCTACCACTTCCAAATTGATGGGCAACTCAAGCCAATTCATGCAGCACACATTCAAGTTTCACATAGTCACTGGCCAAAAATAGATGCTATTTGGCTTAAATACTCTGCATGTACAGGCAGAGAAGAGCAAGTAGCCAAGTGCCACTTTGGGCTTATGCCATAAAAAAAAAAAAAAAAAATGAGAAACAGCACCACTGTAGAAGGAAACTGCCTGCCTATCTCATCTTCTCCCTTGCTGAGGTCTGTATTAAACAGGGTTTTACTAGAGGAACAGATATAATACAGGATGTATAAATGTACAAGAAATTACAAGATTGGCTTACAAAGGGCAGCTGCAGGGTTGGATGAGGAAGGATACAGAGGGTGTCTGTAAGACTGAAGGATTCAGTCCCAAGGTCTGAAGCTCACTGCAGTGTTCTGTGCAAGTCTCTATCAGTTGACCAATGGGTCTGTGATGGAAGACTGCAGAATCTGTGATGGAAACTGAAGAATCTGCGATGGAAGGCTGATGGATCCAAGCATGAGGCAAAAGATTCTGTCCTGGAAGCCAGGAGATGAAGTCCAAGCTGACTGTGAAGACTGAAGTTCTTCTGAGGAAGTGGAATGCAGAATCTTTCTCCACTTCTTTATATACCCTTTTAGGTGCTGAGTCACTCTGGGGCAGGCCTTCCCTGCCCCAAGGCAGGCCCCTTTACACCCCAGGGTGGGTCCCGCAGGGCAGGGCCCCCACAGTCCAGGGCTAGGCCATCTAGCCACGTTGACACATGCATTGACCCCTACAAAGTCTCTCTCTCTGTATACAGAAAGAGGTTGATGCTTCATTGGAGTATAAATGTTGAACAGTTTTTATAAGGGCTTTCACAGTAGTGAACATCACCTCTCTTTAATTCTAGTATCTTCATTGGGATTTACAACCAATCATCATTATGCAGTGAGTTCTATACATGTATCCAACTTTACCAGGGCCTATAGCAAGGAGGCAATGGAAGTAACACGTTATTTTTAAGACACATCTACACTGTTCTCTCTGCTTCGGTTTTATTTCTCAAAATCTAAGGATTGGGGTTAACAGAAAACTTGAATCATGTCAACCACCAAAAAGAAATGATTTGATGCATTTGGTATTTACTACATAGTGTAGACTGTACATCTCCTCTCCTCATCTCCCCACTTCCTGACTGTACAGCTCTTTGATGGAGCAATAACTACAATCATTCATATTACATTAGGCATCTGTAATGATTAAGATTAACTTCAGTAGGAGTGCTCAGAGAGCCCTAATTCTCAAAAATAATTTGCTTCTCTTAAGTAGTGAATGTCTTATAGAATCTTCTGTTTTCTAACTTTCTGTAACAATAAAAAAGAAGCAAAAACTGTATTTGCTTAGTATTCATTTTTATATTTAATAGGGTGACAGCAGTTTTGGAGAAGTGGAACAAGAGTTACAGTAATTGGTCCACAATCATCTCTGGTTCTCTGGGACCTGAAAGCTTTGTCTCTTCTTGCAGGGCTCTGTTGCAACCTATTGATTTTTACTCAAAGTATAAAATTTCCTTTACTTAATTTCATTGCGTTGCTTCCCCTGGGTCACTGTGACCATTATGCTCTTTGTTGTTTATACTAGTGAGCCATCAACAGATCTCATGTTAAAGAACAGGGCACAATCACATGGGAACACTCTTCAGCTACTGAAGTGCTATGATCTGAAGAATGACTTAAAGTACAAGAAAGTGATGGGCACCCACAACCATCGTAGTCCTTAAGGAAATCGTGAAATAAATCAGAGACCTGAGATATGAGAGAGAGAGAGAGAGAGAGAGAGAGAGAGAGAGAGAGAGAGAGA
>NW_004524737.1:3792080-3816469 GCF_000260255.1 Octodon degus | reverse complement strand
AGAGAGAGAAGGGAGGGAGGGAGGGAGGGAGGAAGGGAAAACAAGTAAGATTAAAGGCAGATTGGAAACTAGCTCCAAGAGGCTGACATAGTGCATCCACCCAACCATTCTTTCCAATATTTATAAAATCTCATGTTGGGAGGAGCCCATGATTGGAGCCATTAATCTCAATACAGAGTGGTGAATGAATTTTTGCTAAGTCAATCAACCTAGCAGAGGTCCTCCCAGGCCACCATGGTAGCAATCACACACAAACTTGAGGTCTCTCAATTGACTGTGACACATTCAACATTCACCAACGTTTAAGACTTTTACACTACATTTCTGTTACTTTTTATTTAAATTTCAGAAGTCTCTAGGTTGATTTGAAGATGAAAAATCCTTTCTGGAACTGCAGTTCCTCACAGAGACTCGAGAAACTGACTGGATCCATGTCACACATCTGCCCGCAGAAACTGCAGACGCGAGTGATGCTGTTTCTTCCACGAACACTCTGACTCTTACTCTTGGTTGTTCAGAAGCTGCCTAGCATTGTACTTCAACAGATAACTTGCATTTAGCCAAGGATACCTGTAGTTGTAAACTGCAAACTCTTTCAGAAAACTAACATTTAGCATTGCTGTCAATCGGATTTGTTATAGAATGAATTGGTCTCCAACTTATTTGAAACTAGTTCCAACACAATCTTGCTTTAGTAATAAAGCATGAGGGTAGTTGAGAATGATGCAGCCAAACTGCTTTCTGGATGTGACAGAGGAAAGCTCAGCAACTTTGGGGACACTAAAATTAAACAAGAACAATAACAAAATACAAATACTGTGATGCCAATAGAAAATAATCATAATTTTAACAATGGCCGGGGCTGTGTTGTGAAGTAATGATTTTCAAGGTTACATTGTGATACATTTGAAAATAGAGGTAATCTGCCACTGTATTTGGAAGGGCTCCTGGTATGGTTCTATTTTATTTCTTTCCTACTTTATCACTGGATCACAGGTAGCTTTTCTGTAACTTTATTGGTTGTCAACAATATCATCTGCTGTAGTAATAGAGGGAGAATTTCTACACCGGCAGGAGCCGTGCATCAGGCTGCTTTGTCATCTACCTGCCAGGCGTCTGGGAGTGTTCTATGGTATTTCCTAGGCTCATCCTATTCGATTCATAATGTAACAGATGGTGCCATTAAGCAAGTGTCCCTGATAGTCTCTTTGAAAACGAGGGCAAAGAAATGCAGAATAAAATTAAGCTATCTCAAATAATACCCCTCCTTATTCTTTACAGTATGTTGACAATGGCTGACAAATTTCTAGCGGATATAATCTCACACAACACGCACAGTAACGTTTTATAACAACATAAACCGAGATTGTAAGATACTTTGATAAATAGCTCCTTTCTCACCCCAGGCTGTGCTTGCCTCCCTCCAGTTCCATGTACAGCTCCCACCACAGGGAAGCAGCTGAGAAGAATTACACGCTGCTCAGGAGTCAGCTTCAGCATCAGGGGAGAGGCGACAGAGCTGCACCCACTCATGGGTGCTGGAGCACTACGTCACGGTGCCAAGTGCATTAGCATCTCCCAAGGCAAGGAGATGCACACTGCGCAAGAGAAAGGTAACAGGGAAAAACTTAGCATCTTGTGTATGACAGCGAGCTATTAACAAGGTAAAAATTACCAAATAGTGCAATTCAGAGCTTGCATTTTCTGTTGGGTGAATTCTGATAATATGACAAGGTGATGGTTATAGTTAGCAGAGTAATTAAAGTAACAGAGTAATTGCTCTCCTGCAGGGTTTTTTTTTTTTCTTAGTCAAGAACATACAATTGTAGGAAAAAAGAAGGGAAGAGAATATTGTTCATGTATACTTTTAAAATTTATCATGAACATTAGGAACTCAAAAGCATCACAGACCTCAAAAGCTTCTTCTAAGTTCTCTTTGGAACAAATATTTATTTCTTTGGCTGCTGCCAATTCCTGGTCTCTTAACAAGGATTCTACAAGACTTATGAAAAGTTGGTCTTTTCTTGCTGTGATATTAATTTTCCATTCTGATAGGTTAAGATATATTCATTTTTCCTGAGTACAGGCACTTTCTTACATATAGAAACCTTTTACCTGGCAATGTATACATCCACCTACAGGAGGGGACACACAAGAATTTAAAAATAAATAAAGCTATTGATCTCCTTGAAGAGTCAGAGGTGGGACAGCCAAGGCACGTCTGGCAGGAACATTTTCAAGTACAGAAATAAAGAAGCAGCATGAAGAGATTTCTTGACATTCCAGGGTAGACAGGCCAGGCAGACCTGGCACAGAGGCCACCAAATCAACATTTTTCTTAAATCTATGGGCTCCCTGAGGCAGATGACCAGGTGTGAGGGTGAGCCCTGCCGGCCCAAGAACATCACTGACTGAGTGTCACTAACGCTGCAAGGGAATCCAAGACCTTGCTTGCACCTTTGTCTGAGGTCGTGGTGCATGAGCAGCACAAACTTGAAAGATAGCAGTGAAGCCCAAATCCCTGCTAGAAAGAGACTGAGCACCGTGAGGTCCTAGAAGAGCGACACTTATTTGTGAGCTTCCCTGTCATTCCCTGAAAAATCATAATCATGTTCATTTGATTTGCTGACCTACTATGAGTAACATATAAAAGGGTTTCCTAAACATCTATAATGTACACATTCATATGTACATGAATACATGCATGTAGATACATATCGTATGTGAGTTACATGCAAAGCATTAAGTGTCATCTTCACTACATGCTGCTATGGCTTGATTTGCTGACTGCACTCATCTGTGCACGAGTTCAGCACATGAAAAGAACATTTCAACTACTTGGACACAAATAAGTTATCATTTCAGTGTACGTTTAACCCCTAAGGGGTTAGAGTGCACCACTAAGAGAGGTACACTCTCTTAGTGTACCTTTTCATTACCTATCTGTTTAGTTAATCCATGGTCCCTTATCAAGAATCAGCTCATTAGGGGCCAGGAGAGATATCTCATTATAATAAGTGTTTGCCTGGCAAGTGCAGGGTCCTGAGTTCAATCCTCGGTACCACAAAAAAAAAAAAAAAAAAAAAAAAGAATCAGCTCAAAACGTAGCACCTTCTGGATTCTGTCTTGGTTTCATCAGGGAAAAGAACTTCATTTCTGCTCTGCTTGCAGACTGCCACAGATGTGGCCACTGGACCAGTCTGTGGTCTGCAGGGCATTTCAGTCTACTACAGACAGCGAGCACTGGGAGAACAGGATCAGAATCCTCTACACCATGAGCTCATATAAATCTGTGTTGACACAGGCTGGGGAGATAGCGCAGAGGTCTAAGCACCTGCCTTGCAAGCACAAGGACCCAGGTTCGATCCCCAGAGCCACCTGCTGTGCTGGCCCTAGAACCTGGGTGCACCATACCAGCCACCAAAACTGGGCGTGGTAGCACGTGCCTGTAATCTCAGCACTGAGGAGGCTGAGATAGGAGGATCACTATGAGTTCAATCTGTGCAGCAAGATCCTGTACCAAATAAATAAATACGGGATTAAAAATAAATATATAAATAAGTATTGACAGGGCTGAAAAACATATTATTTGGCATACCTACAACATGTATGTCTGTGGCTTATGTGAACATATGTGTGCACAGACATACATGCTTCTTCTATATACATGCTGTCTACACACATGCTTCTGTTGGTATTCCATCTGTGTACATGTATCTTAAATACAGGTTTTCATGAGAATGCTCACTAAATCCCCAGGGAGCCACCAGCCACCCTGTACACATTATCTAATTCAAAGAGAGCTATGCAAATAGCCAGCTCCTTTATTTCAGAATCCATCACTTCCCAAAGGCTATCATCTGTGCCGGCAATAGCGATATCATAGCAATCACTCTGGAGAAACGCTGCTGGACAGGCATGGCACAAAAGCATTCCCAAAACAAAAAGTATATGGAGAAAGGAGCCCTGCAGCGGGAACTCCCCGCTGAACGCCCTCCTCGGCGCTGCCAGGGCGGGGTGGCTGCTCCTCCTTGGAGCAGCTGCATCTCCCTTCTCTTTTGTGATGAGATTTTAAACTAAAAGCATTCGGTAGCACGGAGTACTGTAATTAAAGCTTCAAACAGAAAGTGATTGAAGAGACACTGAAAGACTTCTCCTTTGAAACTGCGTTTCAATTCTGCCTGTGTCTCAAGAAGAAAACTGCTGTGGCAGTCTATATTTTACCAGGTTCCATTTAATAATGCATATCGACATTTATCTGGGAACGTCGGTCCTTGCTTTGCTTCTCACTTTAAACCATGTGAGCACCTGCCCATTCTCTCGATTCTGACCCTTCCCTCACTCTTTGTTGTCTCTTTTCTTTTATTTACTTATTTTTAAAATTTACTTTCAAAGTAAGGATAAATCGTGCATGGTGAAAAAATTCCCTATGAGATCTGACTATAACTCTGAAGGTGAGGGAAAGCCCCTTCGCCTCTTTTTCTGTTTACAAAATAAAAATATCAACAAAAGCACAACATAACCCAGTGGAAACCAGATACACAGCCATACCTATATACACAAATGCACAAGAACACACAATCCAAGAACAAAACAGAACAGAGACTCCGCGATCTGTATGTTCTGCTCTTAGAACATCGTAGGAGGTGTATGCTACAGAAGTTCAGCACATGCTTCAGTGCCTGACAAGGTTCTGAGCCTATTTTTAAAATCACTGCTTTTCTCCTAATAGGAACATATGATTTTAGCAAAGTGGTTCTAAGATTTTTATTCTCTGTCTTTGCTTTTGTTTTTCACATTCCATTCGGTTCTGTGTAAGAATATTACCCAAACTTATCTCTAGGTACTCTCTGCGCACTACCTCACACTCACAGTGCAAACTTAAGGAAGGAGTAGTTCACGAATTAATTCACAATTTCAATTCTCAGCTAGGTGCCAAGAGGTATTGCAAGATGAAAATGAACTGAACCCTCCTCTCAACACATTTCCAAACCAGCAACATAGCTACCTCCTTAAAAAATGTTACAGGATGGGTGTGGTGGTGCACACCTGTGATGCCAGAAATTGGGAGGCAAAAGATTCACCACAAGTTTGAGGCCAGCCTGGCTACAAAGTGAGTTTAAGGCCAGCCTGAACAGCACAGTGAAACCCTATTTAAAGAAGACAAAAACAAATATTTTAAAAATGCTTTAAGAAAAAAAAAAATGCTCTAAGAAAGAACCCTGGAAGGCAGAGTATACTCAAAGGCATAAGTACCTGTTTGGCAAGTACAAGATCCTGAGTTCGATCTCTGGTACAAAAAAAAAAAAAAAAAAGTAACAAAGAACCCTGGAAATTGGTGACAGTTATTAAGCTTCTACTATGGTAAAAGGGTTTGTGTTTTGTGGTTTTATTCATAACATCATTTACTAGATCAATTACAAAATTACAAATTGTACTAGGAAATCATGACTTTTAATAGCAGTGGCTAATATTTATTATCCCCACCTCATGTATCAGGCCCTGCACTGAATGTATTCCACATATGAACTCATTTAATCTCTCTCAGTGACTGTGGTAGGCAGGTATTACTATGATCTCTATATTTTAAATGAGAAAACAAAGGCACAGTGAGAAATGTGTCCAAGGTAAACCACTGCATAGGAACGATAGGATTTGAACACAGTGAGCTGGGCTTCCGGACATTCAACCATGTCTGTAGCAGGCTGCACCTTCTAATGCAGAGCACATGCAAAGTTACAGGCTTAAATGATGTCTGCTCCAGAAATGCCACCCTCACCATGCCTAGCTGCTGGTTCTGTTTTTAAAACTAAAGCATTTTTAGCAACAGAATTTCACACTAACATTCTGAGTTAACAGAGAACCATTGTATGTGAAAGTAAGAAGGATGTTCGGTATGTAGGCTAGAGCCTACCAAGAGACAAATCAGCAATCTAAAGGAGAATTCCCACTGCTGTGTTACAAGCGGAGCCCTGAAAAGCTTGTTTCTCAACCACCTGGCGAGCTGTCTCTCTGACTGGTGAATACTACAAGTGAGTTCTCTATCCTTATCTCAGAATACATGATTTTGTAAATGATTTTATAATATCATTTATTATCATTGTTTTGATTTTGAAGAGAATTGTTTATATTCCAGGAAGTTATGTAAGTATAAAAATCTACATTCACAAGATTTACCAGTTCAATACAAACTTCTTAATTCTACTCACAGTATACTAACATCACATTGCTAGAAAATAGAAACTATATATATTTTATCCTTTTGTTCTTAAGGTTTATCTAGTTGGCTCTCTTGTTGCTTTCTTTTCTCCTCACTGGATTCGTTATTAGATGTCAGATGGGGGGACAGTTAATATTGTTTATCTGTGTTAACTTCTAGGAATCTAGACGCTTCCTGATATTCTCACTGCTTCAGTTCTGAATGAGCGGCAAAATTATTAAGACTGCAAGCTGCTTACAACCCCAAGGTCAAGATCTTAAATGTTCTCTGAAATGTGGAACAACCACCTAACATTCAATATGCCCCCTCCTTAGATTTGTCCTTTCTCCCTCCCAATAAAGATACCTTCTACACAAAGTAAAATCAAATTCCTAACTCACATTCCCAGTCTCCAAGGACCAAAATGTCATTACTAGAATGACACTGTCCCTATTAGCGACCACTGGATGATGCTGCAGGTCTTTAATCCACATCAGTGGATTCTGTGGGGTCTAATGCACACCAAAGGGGTTAGGGTATGTGAAACTGGCATGTGACATGCCACTCTGACCCTGTCAGACAGCAAACCACCACTTTCAGCCGCAGAGAAAAGAAACCCACGCTCAGACTGTAATGGGTATCCTGTGGTGATAAAGAACTATCCTTTGAAGGAGGCCAAGCTTGTTGAAATTCACAGCAGCAAATCTTTGTTTTTACATTCAGAAAGAAAAAAAAGATCAGGGAATGGAAGTATACACCTGTAATCCCAGCACCATGGGAGGCTACAGCTGGAGAATCTCAAATATGAGCCTGGTCTAGGCAACTGAGAATTAGTGAGATCCTGTTGCAAAATAAAACCAACTGAAGGGGTAAGGAGGCTGTCAGTGCAGCTCAGCATAAAGGTCTAATAGGTCTAGTAGGATATCAGAAGAGGAAGGCTGGGGTAGGAGGGAGGGAGCATGTTTCTTAGAGATACCAATACCAATACAAAGGAGGAGGAAGAGGGATTGGAAGAGGAGGAGGAAGAGGAGGAGTGAAGGAATAGTGAAAAAGAGGTAACCATTGTCTGGATTAGCCTAAAACGCGCAACAAATTGATCGATGCATTAAATCTATCAGGTAGAAATAATACAATTTTCAAAAGAAACATTCTGAAACTTGTCCAGAGAGCTGAAACAGCAGTCAGTGTTAATTGGAACATCAGGATTCAATTTAGGACAGAAACAAGATTCGAACAGGTTATGCAAACCACACAGAAGGGGTCTAGTGGGCCACTAGAGGCATCTTCAGCAAGGGGCTTGTAAGAACAAAGAAAAGGGAAAGAAGAAGGAAGGGTGGGGTAGGAAGGAGAGACTAGAGACTCTAACTGCACAGTGTTTCCTAGAGGCCCGAATTACATAGAAAGATGACACATCTATTTCCATTCTGTAGTTAGGACCATTTGTAGCTGACAATGTCTCACTGATAAATGTTTACCTTTTTATAATGAATTTTACAAGATGATAGCTTGTTATGTCTTTCAGAACGACCACTGACCTAGTGCTTAGAACTGTATGCCACTTGGAACTTCAAAAGATACTAACAGGCCAGTGAGATAGCTCAGTGGACTAAGCACCTGCTTAGGAAAATACAGGCATCAGGGTTCAATGCCGGGCACCACATGCCTCGCTGGCCCCAATGAGACTGGGCATAGCAGCACATGCCTGTAATCCCTGTCCTGGGGAGGCTGAAAACAGCAGGATCACTACAAGTCTGAGCTGCACAGTCAGACCCTGTACCAAATACATTAAAAGATACTTGATGAATATTGGCTCACCTATGAAACCTTTTGCTTTAGGGCCAGCCAAATAAATCAGTGAATTAAAGCATCAGAAAGCAAACACTGGGGTGGGGGTTCGATCCCTGGGCCTGCCGTGCTGGCCCCACCCCTGGGGCACACTGAGACTGCAATTGAGACAGGGCGTGGTGGCATGTGCCTGTAATCCCAACTCTTTGGAGGCTGTAAACAGGAGAATCACTATGAGTCCAATCTAGTAATGAGACCTTGAATACTGTGTAGACCCTTCCCTGAAATACAAAAAAAAAAGAAAAAAGAAAAAAGAAAACAAAAAAAGAAACCTTTTACTTTAAATATACGTGGTGTCCTGCGGTGTGTCATAAAGCCTCCTTCTAAGCTAAGCTCTTAAAGAGGAAGCTAAATGTTTTCCTTTCTCTTCTCACTGAAAATAAAAAAGGAAGCTTTGTATTACTGATGAGGTTTTTTTCCTTCCAATTTAAACCCTTAAAATCACACATGACAAGCACCTACCTTGCCCTGTAAGCTCATGAAATGGAATCTGTTCTATTTCTGCAGCAGTTTGGAGAGCTGCGTCCAGTGGATAGGCCCAGCTGGGCTTCACACCCCACAGAAGTGGCCTACTCATGCCGTCTTCAGCAACACACAAAAGATTACCCTTCCAAAATCATAATGCACACAAGTGCATGCACACACACACACACACACACATGCACACACTCTATTAATGATCACATATTAGAGGTAAATAGAAACACTATCCCTTTTTTCTTCTCCAACATTTCTTTCCTTCTTTTCGCTTTCCCATTCCTTCCTTCTACAGGTATTTGTTGAATCCCAACTACAAATCCAACTGCTTGGCTCCAGAGATAAAAGTGTGAATTTGACATCTGTAGCCCTCTCGGGTCTTAGCAAGGTCAAATCAAGATGCCAGTGGCATCAAGAGAAAGTTCATGGGGACCACTGGAGAAGAGCATTTAGAGGCTGGGCGACACTAAATACCCTGTTTGCATTCTAAGATCTTATCATCACATCTTATCCTCACTCATGCTTTCTTGGACAATAAACCTTTATCACTGCACTATTCTGTGAGCCCTTCTGCTCTGCCCAAAGTTGCAGAGGAGAGCCGGGGACATACTGCCTAGTCATGACTTACACAGGTACTCATACAGTTTTACAAAAGGAAAAAGACCTCTCTGGCTTCCTTCTCCTCCAGTCTGCCTTATTTGCTGAATCTGTTTCACCTGTCTTTAGCTCACAAAATTCTCATCTACAATTTCAATGTAGGAGTCATGCACCAAGCACTGCATGAAAGAAGACTATTATGCCTGCTGCCTTCTAAAGCCAGATCCTGGGGATTAGGCTGGGGAGTTGCTCCGAGACTCACTGCAGCAGCAGAAGCCTCAGCTAGATGAGCAGTAAGACTGGGGAGCCGCAGAAGCTTCGAGTGCCGAAATTACCCTTCCGAGTCCTGCCATAAGCCAAAGGTATTTGTGCCTTACTTGCCTGACCCTGAAAATCCCAGGCTACACAAAGTCACCAAGATCCCCACCTTCAATTGCCGAGCTCCTTTAGGGACCATTTTTCTCTTTGCAGAGCCCAGGGGGAAGTTCCAGGACTAGCCACGATGGCTGTCTCCCTTGGGGAGCTGTGAAGGGCACAACTTAGGCTGCTGGGCAAATCATACACAAACGTGTTAATGTCAACAGCTTTTTGCAAATCTCAACATGATTTATCTCAAATATTTCTGAATAAGCCATGTGAGAAAAACTGCTTGTATTTATTGAGCAATTAATGACGCCGAGGATGGTGCTAAAGGCTTTCTGTGTGTCAGCTCATTCAGTCCTCAGGAGAAGTCCTCAGGGCAGTTTATCACTAGCGTCCTCACAGCACAGTGAGAAAGGCAAGGGTCCTGTGAACTAAGTATACTGGCAACGTGGCCGAGCTGCAAAGCAGTGAGGGCAGCCACATTCACAGGCGAATTAAAGGCAGAGCCAAGGCCCTAGACCAAGCCGTGCCCTCGGTTCTGAGTATCAGAGAATTACTTGAACTGCTTGGCATTGCACAGCTGGAGAAACTGAGGCACAAGATTGCGTCATTTCCCAGAAGTCAAGGATATTTTTAGTGGTTGCACAAACTATAGAAATCAGTGTTCCTGTCTACTGTCTGTGATCTTTCAAGTATCATTTACCGATTTTATAATGCAATCCATGGCATCAGTTGTTGACAGGATGTCTATGTGACAGATAGTGACATGGAACAGAAAGGAACATGACTGAGCATTTCATTTTCCTCCTGAGAATCTAGGATCTGGGACACTTACATAGGCTCTACCTAGTACAGGAAATAAGAAAGTAAATTGATATACACAAAGTGGAAACTTTCAAGAATGAAAAATCTGAATTACAAAATCAGGTGGGTTTATCAAATACTGTTCCTACATGGTTGTTTACCACTGCACCATTGCCCTTACTCACTGAAAATAACTAAATTGTTTTCAGTTCCATCAGTAGGGTCCCTTTAAACCTTAATAAAGTTAATCCTCACAGCATAGAACACCTATGTAGCTTCTTCAGTCCCATATATTCATCCATTTTTTTTTATTAAAGACCTCAGGATACCGTGGTGATTAACCTAACACATAACAGCAAAAGCAATACACTAAGATCTTAGTATGATGAATGTTTTTCAAAGCTTACTTCAGTTTATCTTTATAAAAACTCTGTAATATATTATCATATTCATTTGATAAAGAAGGTTGGATAAAATTTACAATTTGTTTTCTCAGTCAAGTAGGATGCAGCTGAGTTTTAATCAACCCCTCTTAGTGCTGTGCTTGGGACTTCAGAGCCATGTTCGGGTGAGCTGATGGCCGCAGGTCCTGCCTTTTCTGTCCTTTCCTATTAAACAGGTGAAACAGAGGTGACAACAGAACATCTCTTGAGATCACTCAGACTTTCCAAAGTTAAATCCTGGAGTGATAGGCAAAAAAGAAAAAAAAATCACTTTTGAAAAATGAATTCTCAATCAATTACCCTTGGAGAAGAAGGGAAGGAGGCGCTGTGTGGAGAAGAGGAAAAGAACAGCGATTTCTACATGCAGCCAGTCTGCGCCTTCCACACCTCCCTCCCTGCCCCTCATTTCCTCATCTTTCCAGACAATCTTGTGTCTTTTATTGCTTCAATTATGATAAAGTGGTCCCATTATCCGCCTTTCGCAGATGCCAACTGCCACTCCACCGTCACCACGATACTCTTAATTTCAGTGATAGAAGGAGATGGGATCTGAAGATTAGATCCTTTCATCTTTTGTTAGGAGTTATGATAAAAGGGAGAATCAGAATCCCATCTAAATGACCAGTCAAATGAAATCAGGGATTTATCAGTAGATTTCGTTATTCTAAAGTCTGTCACCTAAGAAGAATTAACTGAGTATTATGTTTTCAGAAATCTATTTCCTAAGCATTTTCACAGAAATTTCATTAATGACTTAGTAATATACAATTACGGAATAGAGAAGGCCCAACCCATTGGTATATTTATCTTAGAAAGAACAAATCAAAACTAAATCATCAGGATAATTATTCTTGTTAAGATTAACTCATGTAGGAAATGCTAGAATTTTCCCATGAAACCTCTTTCAGATTTCCCAAGTGTGTTATATTAGGAAATTGATCTTTCCATTCAAAAAAAATGTAATCAAGTTTAAGCTCTGTTGCTAATTTGCTTTAGGTAAAGGCTAATACATTCACTGACTTCTATCTAAGCACAAGACAACAATGTCTAGGAAATATAATTTTGCTTGTTTATGGAATTTGGATAGAAAATATCCTAGTGACTTTGGGTGATATTAATATTATGCAGATAAAGGATAAATATTTATTAGCTAATTATAATTACATTGATCATTCATATGGAATAAAGTGAAATGTGTTCCTTATCATATCCTATCTTCCATACTGTGAAAGGACGGAAACTGTTCACACAGATTTGCCTTTTTACATCCTTCTTGGCAATGGTTCTCCTCTCCTCTGCCTTTCTCCTGACAGACATTCCCTAGTATTCTCTAAGAGTTAATATTCATTCTTAGAAGTGCTTACTTCAGAATTCATCCAGCGCAGACATTCATAGCCTCATCCCTAAAGAATACATGTGAACGTTGCTAGTTTCTCATATAAAGCAACAAGCGGAAATTTTGTAGAATTCTCTTTTTTTCCTGTTGATAAGCCTAACTCCTCTACAGATAGCCACTTTTTTTTGAAATTCATTTTATTTTATTTTATTTATTTTTACTGAATTGGAATCTCTTTTATGAAAAATAAAAAAAAACAATTATTTATAGTGAACTAATAAGAGAATAATAATAGTTATTACACTGTGTATCAATATCTTCAAAGTAGTTATTCAGTATAAGACAAAACAAAATCACTCTTACAAGAAAAGAAACAGGAAGGCAAGCTTGCTTGCTTGTTTTCTTTCTTGCTTGCTTGCTTGCTTGCTTTCTTGCTTTCTTGCTTTCTTGCTTGCTTGCTTGCTTGCTTGCTTGCTTGCTTGCTTGCTTTCTGTGGTACTGGGAATCAAATTCGGGACCTTGCACTTGCTAGGCAGGTGCTTGTGCCTGATCAGCTATCTCCCTAGTCCACAAACTTTCTTTCTTTTTTTTTCCATAATTTTATTGATAAAACAAAGAGCAATGAGACAGTTTCAAACCAAATTGGCAGGACAGTTTCAATAATTAACACATTCCACACATTCTTCCTGGTGGTTAATTACTATACAAGATGAGGACTTGATATCTTATTTACAAACACCATTAGAACAAATCTCTATATTCATTAAGAGAATGTAACTATATATCTATACTAACCATTTTGAATACACAGATACAAAATGGATATTCATCTGTAGCCCCTTTTTTTGTTAAGTTCCATCATTTAAATATTATAGGTGTGTAAGCTCAGCAAAATATTCTAAAAGAGTCCAGTAGTCCATGATAGTACTGGGTCTTCCGCTTCACTGGCAATGTCAGAAAGTGTTGACCTGAGTCCCCTACAGCTCAACATAACACCATGGCTTTACTTCTTATACTTCGTTTTTCTACTTTTCTGCTGGATGGTTAAGACCAAGGTAAAGCAGGACCTAGGCAACAAGAGTTGAAGCTTTTGGGTCTGCAGATAGCCACTTTTAAGCCCACTTTGCTTGGGTAATTCCTTTCTGATAATTGTGATACTCACTATTTTTGAGATGGCAAAATGACTAGAAATAATATTCCTAGAAAGCAGAGTGATATATTTAAGGATTCTTCAACAATGAGTGTCCTCATTGAGATAGAGTGGTGACTATTTCCAAAATGTTGTATCCTCTTCTAGACCCAGAAATAAATAGCCATGAAGAAATTAGGCAAGACACAAGTGTAGCTCCACAGAGAGGTCCTTGAGCAACATAATATGAGTCTTACACAGCTATCTTTTTTATGCAAGGGAAAAAAATAGCTGGTTATAAGCCATAAGATTCATACTGCTTTAAGTTGCATGACACAAGAAAGGCTGATAAAGCACACTGGAATTTGATTTGCACCAGATATCACACAAAGATGCTGCCACAAGTACTTGTATTTCAACTAAACAATTGAGAAAGCAGATCCCAAGATGAAGAAACATGCTCAAATAATTCTTTCTGATTGAGGCAGAACTAAGATCCAAATCTAGTCTGCTTAAATCCAAACTCCCCAGCCTTCTCTGTCCCCCACCCTATGTCTTGATTCAGAGCTTCCCTTTTATTATGGAGATAATAAAAAGCATGTGATTATTGTATTTTTCAAAACATCCAGATGTCCTCAAAGATTCCAACAAGTTGGAGTCTATGGTTTTGCAATATCACAAGCATCTCTTTCAGAATAAACTACCACACCACTAATTTTGGCTATCAAGCCTCGGTTATAAGAATCCAATTCAACATAATCAAGTTCTAATGGCTCTGATTATTTTTATTTGCTTTTGCCTGGAGGCTTGGAAAGAGTACAGGTTTTACAAATATAAACAGAGGACTCATGATGCAGTTGGAATGTTCTACCTTCCTGTTTTGAAATCAAGAGACCACACTGCTTTGAAAAAAAGAGTTCCATGGAGAGAACAAAGGAATCTTTTCTTTAAAAAACCATATACATCACTTACTTGTGCAACTTCATAAATATTAACTTATTCACTATTGAAAACCTGATGGGAATGAGAACACCTAGGGATGGATGCGGCATTGGACTATTTCTAGGTTGCTCGGAAGCAAGTTGTACATTGATACATGAGCCCAGTTCAGTTCTTCATGTACTAGACATGGTCCTCGCCTCAGTGAGTTGTCAGAGCACAGAGACAAAGTATTTGCTGACACTTTCTAGCCAAATGGAGCCCACTATAAGGATAAAGGAAAGGGCACACTTTAAATTTATTTCAGAAAAAGGAAAAATAACTTTCTTTGGAAAGTGAAGGAAAACCTTCAGAAGGAGGAAGTGTCAGATGCTGGAGTTCAGATGAAACCCCGTAAGTGATGGGGACTAATGGTAGGGGCACATGAACAACAGAGAGCGACGTCCATGTGTGCAGGCTGGGAAAGAGAGAGGAGAGGAAGCAGACGTAGGTGGGCTTCACGGCAATAGCCACGTGCAGAAACAACGTGAGAAGGGCAAGGAAGATGCAATTTTTTTTTCAAAATGCATAAAACCTGTGATAGAAAACTTGAAGAACACAAAGGAGGACAAAGATGATGCACAGGAGTGGTCTTTGTCACCATATCTTGTTCAGGAAAGAAGTGTGAGTTAAGCAATGGGTAGAACTTAAATGAGAATTGATTAGCTGAATCTACAATATACTGACAATGATTTCCAGAATATTTCAGGGGCTCAGCATGTGCTGCAGGGAGAGCAGGGAGGTAGCAGCCCTGGCTGACCTTTCAAAGGTGAGAGTATTCCAGACAAACCAGGCAGCCACTTGTAGTAGAAGCCACATCGTTCGTTCGTTCTTTCTTTCTTTCTTTCTTTCTTTCTTTCTTTCTTTCTTTCTTTCTTTCCTTCCTTCCTTCCTCCCTCCCTCCCTCCCTCCCTCCCTTCCTTCCTTCCTTCCTTCCCTCCTTCCTTCCTTTTTTCCTTTCTTCCTTCCTTCCTTCTTTCTTTCCATGGTTCTTATACATGGCTAAAACATTTCTCACTGCAAACTTAGGGTAGAGTCTACCCATTGAATGACCCTAAATAGAAACACCACAGAATTTACCAGAGAACCAAAGAGAGCTAGGAAATCTCTCTACTAACTGCTCCTGCACCTGCGCCTCACGAGCTCTCAGAAATAACTCCTCCAGTCAGCCCAATTAGGCCAACCCCACTCAGGAATAATCTATAGTTTCTCCATGATAGATAAAGGGGACATGGTGATGAAGGAAACAGAAACAATGGAAGTCACCATCTATAGTCTTAGGAAAGGAAATTGATGAAGGAATGGACTTCCTCATTTTGTCAGTATTACTAATATTTACATGTGAAGAACATGGCAAAATAACTGAGAGATTTCATCACCATCCTGGAATTGAAAACAAACAAACAAACATGACTGTCACACATGCATAGACAAGTGCATTAGCATAAAGTAAAAAGAAGAGACTATTAGAATTCCAATTCAACTGGGTGAAGACTTCAAAGTTGATACTATGCTTCTTTTCAAATTATTACAGTGTAAAGCTAGCATTTCCATCCCATTTCTGGGTCACTTTTTCACCCAATACAATTCTACTGCTTGAACAATTACATAGATTTAGAGAAGAAGCAAATATGACCTATTTATAATACAGTCAAGTCTACATTCCTCCAAGGCCCTCTCAGAGACTTCACTCCTTGTGCTATTATCTGCCTTCACTGCACTGCCCATTATCACCTCCACAGGGACAAAGAGGTGAATCTTCAATCAATCCATTTAACTATTTATTAGCAGTGCTGGTAACAGGATAATGGAGAAGAATGGAAAGTCATCTTACCATAAACATAGCCCTTAATTCACTGGGCTCTTTCTGGAGGCTTCCCTAAGCGTTGAAATAATCTAGAAGTTGCCACACTTGATTTTCAAGTTAGTGAGTCTCTTCACTCTCCCTGTTTTATAGAAGCATCCTGAGTGCCTCAAGGATCTCTTGCACTCAAAGACTATATACGCAGTATGAGTCTCGGATATTTATGTATTAGAACAGTTAAATATTCAAGCTACAACAGTGCTTAACAGCTTTTCATACATACTTACTGGAAAGTAAGCCATTACTTCTGGATTTGATTTCTAAGCAAAGCACAAATAAACTCTAGAGTTCATTCCGGAAGTCATGCAGTACATATCTGCCCTGGAAAGATAATTAGTAGTAAGTATAAAGTACAAAATACAACACTATTTCTGTTTACCTACATGCAAAATGGAGCTATTAGTAACATTCATCAACAGAATCGACTTCACAGGGGTTTTGTGAAAATTTAAGTGTGATAATATGTATAAACTATGTAAGTTGACACTATGTTTGGTCAGTACTAGCATTGTTAACCATTATCATTGTTATTACCATTATTGATCTTCTGGATGAGAATGTGGCCTTGTTAATACTCAGGATGATTCAGGAATCAGGATAGCACACTGTTTTGTTTTGTTTTTAAATAGTCTCAAAAGTTAATATTAAGAAGCTGGGGTGGTATAAGTTCCTGATACGTGAGGACAGTGACTGACTAACGTCACCTCTGATGTTACCTGCTTGCTTTCCCACGGGGATGGAAAAGGGTTGCCTACAAATAAACAGCCCAGAAGGAAGCAAGAATCAAAGATCAAATCAAAATGTATCCTATGCTTTTTTGTTCTTTCGGCCATCAAAGAGGGTGCTGAGAAGTGGGAGGGGGTGAATGAGTACGTTTATGGTGCATTTACAAACATGCTTCTGCCATGCAAGTCACCTCTGTCCATCCATCCATAATTCACTATAAAAGTAGTAAAGTGTTGTTAGAATTGTCTTTTGGTCAATAAGAAAGACCTAATAGCCAATCTGTATAACCATCATGATTATTAATAGCCATGTAAGTCTAGAATTTACCAGAATCTTTGCATACCCTTTGTTGTACTCAGTGTAAATCAGTTCAAAACTGAACCTGGCTCTATGGAGAAGGACTAATTTGGGAATTTTGAATTCAAGTCTTCTCTGTGGAGGGCCCTGGCTCTTCAGAGGAATAATCAGGAGGAGAGAAAAGGGTAAAATAGATAAAATAAAAACAAAGAACAACAACCAAAGCAAGTAAGTGCAAGGTACTAAGTTTGATCCCTGGTACAACCAAAGGAAAAAAAAAAAGACAACAACAAAAGAAGGAGCAAAAAAGCACAAGTTTTCACAAGTTTTTTGCTCCTTTACATTCTGCCAAGACAGACACACAAAGCTAATGCTATGTGTTAAATATTTCATCCTATAGGGAAATAAAACACATCTGTGTGAGCATATACTTAACTGGCAGCTTTATTTGTTGCCAAGAAACATACAGGATGAAGGGAAATTATTTATCCTATAAGTAGCTCTATCCGATGCGGCATCTGGATCACCTCATGTGTGGTTTGGAGAGCCTGAAGCTGATCGGGACTGGGTCACCCAGCTGGCATTTGCCTGATAAACCTGTTTAGAGTTGAGGCAGAAAGGTGACGGTTTTATTCCCACCTATGGGATGAGAAAGTCCTTCTCAGGAAGTAATAGACCATAAAGGCCTTGTCTGCCTGGGCAGACTTGTGCAGTTGCAAACTTTTGCTTTCACAGTATGCAGAACCAGGTACACGTGTGCACATCTGTCCGCACCAGGGAGACACAAAGCATCTACGTTCCACCAGTGTGGTTAGTAAGACAGATATCGCACTATAATACATGCTACAATACAGCATAGACAAGGTCCTACAAAGCTCTAAACAAAATGCTTGGACATCTCAGAGAAAGGGGAGATTCATTTTAGCAGGGAGGGATGGTGGCATCCATGTGTGTCTTAAAGGAAAACGTCTGCAAAGGGAGAGGTAGCAGGAAACATTCTATGTAAAGGAGAAATAGAGTAGGACAGCTAAAGATTGGCAGAGCTCTGCACGCCTTCTTGAGAACATGGATTCCCTGCACAGAAGAGAAGCTTGGGAGTATGGGGCAAGCACTGGCTCGAGATCCAGATATTTACAGATCTTATATGATGATACAGTACAAAAGAAAAGAACACTATCTGTGTTGTTTTGAGGATATTAATTCTGCGAACACCAAACACAGATGATGACGAGAGTAGCCCAAGGGTAGGGAACAACAGAGACATGGTGGTCATGAGAGTGAAGCCATGCTGGTGTCTGACTCCTCCATGGGTTCTTTCCTGAAGAGTAGAGTTTAATTGAACAATATTTCCTATGCAGTGAAACATACTAACGAAATGCTCTCAGAAATACACAAGTAATTTTCAACTTGATAACTATGAATAGTAAATCTCTGGGTCAGAAGAAAACTTTCCTAAAAATTATCGAGGTCATTAATTTCCAATCTGGGGGCTTTCAAGACTTCACAGCTCCTGGCTCCACTGAGGCCTTTGGAAATCAAAATCTCCAGGGCTAGGCTGTGAAAGCCATGTTTTTAACCACGTCTTCCAGTTAATTCAAAGAAATGAGTCAAGTGTGCAAAAGGGGAATGATAAGCCGACTCATCAGACTTCCCTGAAAGCGGGTCTTTGAACACCTCAGAAGAAACAGCACGGTCGCTGCCATGGGCAAGAACTCAGGTACTGCCCACTCCTCAGTTCCAAGCTACTGACTTGAATGGATGCCTGCCTGGCATTCCCAGGAGACTAAGATTATTAGAATGGAGTTTTAAATTCCACTGCTGTCAGCACTACTGGATTTGTTCCTTACCTATCTGGGTAAAACAAATATTTTTCAAAAACCATTTCCCAAAGAATTTTAATCTCTCTTACATTTTCTAAAGTAGCAAAACAAGGTCTTATTGTTTTATGGTGAGTTTCAAAAGCTACTTACTGAGATGTTAACAGCTTATAAAGTATACTCTGGTGCCTGCTTCTCGCTACTCCAATTTGATTAATTATATGTATTCATATCACATTATATATTCTGTGATCTTCACAGGAGAAGCTACTGTGTTCTCCAGCTTGGAGGTCTGGAGTATGTCTAAGGTCTTGCTAAGTGCACTTCCTTACACCAATAAATTTGCAGATTCATACTTTTTTTCCCATAATTTTATTGAGAAATAAATAGCAATGAGATGGTTTCAAATCAAATTATTGGGACAGTTCCAATAATTAACAAGATTCATACTTTTTTTAAAAAGTAAATCTCAATTATTGACTGGAATTCAGAAATTATACCACTTTTTATAATAATGATAAATTAATCATATATTTTACTAGTGCATTGGACTGGTGATTATTTGTTCAGAAGTTTTTGGTACAGAAGGGCTGGGCTGGCCAAATAGCTCAGCAGATTAAAGCACTTGCAAGCAGGACAGGGGCCAAGGGTTCAAGCCCCGGGCCTGCCATGCTGGCTCTGCCCTTGGGGCACACTGAAACCTGGAGTGTGGCACATGCCTGTAATCCCAGCTCTTTCGAGGCTGTAAACAGGCAGATCACTATGAATCTGATCTAGTAGAGAGACCCTGAACACCCTGTAGACCTTCCCTAAAATACAAAAACAAAGAAGAAGTGGAAAGAAGCTCCTTTATTTATATTAGTTGAAAATGCCCTTTGGAAGGAAATATTTTCACAATGGACTGGTAACTCAACAGCAGCATTTCGCTTCTAATGCATCTCGTACAAGCATTCTGTAAGGACAGGATAAGCACAAAGTAAACACCACAATAATTAAGTTTCCACAAGAAAATGGTTTCACAACTACTAAAAGTCATGTATAAAGTGAACTGTGTGAAGCAAATGTTTCAAATTCACTTGGATAAGGGTCTCTGCACTTTGGCAAAGACATAGCAACCCCAGGTCACTGCGCTTGCTTTTGGCTAGACACGTGGCTCCACACAACACAGACACTGGTCCTCTATGGAAGGAGGCATCTCTGAGACCGAGGACAGGTGGAGACACAACTTGCCATTAGCAAAGATGATGCTTCTTGCAATTAAGAGGAAAAAAAAAGTCAAATCAGGCGGGACCTGAGTCCACTTTCTCATTTCCCTACTTAAGAGAGCTGCTTCTTATCTCCTTCCTCTTCTCCTTTCTCTGGGTTCCTGCTCAAGGGATCACCCCTCATTGCACACCACCAGCTGAGTGTAGGCCCATTTTACCACTGCAAGGCATGCTCATTTCCTTGGTTGGCCTTTTCATGTTGCTATGCCCATGAACACTGAAACCACTTTGCAGAAAAGGCCGTGTTGCGTTCATCAAGTGAAAAGCCTTCGCTTGGTTTCCAGGGAAATGATAAAAATATCTGTAGGCAACAAAGGTGACCTAATGAATAGGTGTCATTTTGGGGACAAGGTGACCTGTAGTCAGGTAATCAGCATTTATTAAGATCATACTTTGTGCTGCTATTTTCCATAATTTGCTTAATCGGGAAAATAGCTTTGTGACTAGAAAATATTTTCTAAGTTGTTGTCTTTTTTGTTTTTTCTTTATCTTTTTGTTTTGATTTTGTGGGGCTGAGGGTTGAACCCCAGACCTTCCTGTGCTAAGCAAGTGCCTCACCACAAGCTATGTAGGCCTCTGCATAGTGTTCTAGTGGAGGAGACCAAGACTAAAAGATATTTAAAAACTTGGTCCCATTTATAAAGTGAAGAGACGCTAGAGCCTGATTTAGAATCCAAGACTGCCTAAGGATATAATTCAGTGGCATAAGTACCTGCCTGGCAAGCACAAGTCCTGAGAGCCATCCTCAGCACTGAAAAAAAAAAAAGACTATGTCAGTCCATAGGAAGTTTTTTTCACTACCAGTACACATTTGAGGCTCTGCGACAGTGCTGCCTGCGCTGTTACATAGTAAAGTTCCTCGATCATCTCATGAATTAATGAATAGTACTTCTTCAGCATCTGGTACATACCTTCAGCTAGTACAAGAATAAGATCATTATCGGTACCACACCAGTGACACGCATGTCTACTCTCTGGTTCCATTTTGTCTTTTCCTCATTTAAAGTTGCCCTTAGCTCCAATTTAAAATGATTCAGATTATCTCATTATTTTATTATCTCAAAGAAATAGGGCCTAAATTAGGTTAGCACTGCCTAGCTATAGGGTAAAACTATCCTCCCTCTTCACATACCTAAATCTTAAATCTGTGCATTTCAAAGACAGACACAAACACATTCTAAATCCCCATGCATATGCCCACCAATACTTTTCATTTTATTAGTAGAACTCTTCAGAGTAACAGAAAACATTGTCTTTCTTAAAATAGTACTAGATCATTCAACAATTCCAGAGTAGAAGATGCTTAGTATTAATTTTGACAATTTATAAAAGCAGGTTTTCATGTGAAAATATACTATATGGCTATGTACTTTACAGAGCACTACAGAAACACCCATCACATGAAAACAGTGAGACCAAGTTTCAGAACTTTCAAACATAGCAAATCAGAAATGGACAGGAACATCACTAGACACAAATTTGTTACCTTAAATCCACTGATAAAAATATTCATTCTAACCGAGAATCATTTCCCAATCGCATTCATATATTTTCTGATGCACACTTGACACACCATGTGTTTTGAAGCCTTCATGTAAGCAACATGAAACAATTAAGAGCTAATCTTTACAAAGGCCTAAATGTAAATAAATTGACGAAACAAAATAAGTGCAATCACTTTTCAAACACTTGAACTTTAGTGCCTCACATCTAACAACTGTAAAGATACAACTGAACAAAATGTACAGAAATAAAAGGTAAAAACTGTTTCCACTAGAGTTTAGTGACATTAGTACCACCAAATTAACACCCACCTTTGGAACACACGCTGGGCATCCTCATACATCAAAGCTTTATCCTCATTGGTTTAGATTAGATTTGCCAACACACATAAGAGGTGGTCTTCTGCACTAGTCTGCCTTATTTTGCAAAGCAAAGATTTTTTATTTCATCAAATTTCCTGTTGACATGTATTCACTTAAAAAAATATTGATGCACTTGGCTGAAGTTTAAACCCTAAAAGAGAAGCCACGTACTGGGTGTGGTGGTATATGCCTGTAATCCCAGCACTCAGGAGGCTGAGGCAGGAGGGTCAATGGGAGTCAAGGCCAGCATGAGATACCCAAGTGAGTTTAAGGCAACCTGAACTGCATTGTGAGACCCTGTCCCCACACAAAGCAAAGCAAAAAATAAGTACACAATAACAACAACAACAACAGAAGTCATCTTAATTCAAAGAATATTGATCAAATTCCTTCCATAAAAGGCCTTCAGGGGAAGCTGTTCATAACAAATTCAGTCCTCATCAGCAAAGCAAAGCTTCAAGGAAGGACAGCTGGGCCTTGAACTTAGCCCACCCTTATTATCCTTCAAGCTGGAAAGGGACTCAGTACTTGCACTGAAGTAGAACAGTGTCATAGAGGTTGATAGCTATCATTAGATGAAGGGAAAGGAATTATATGAGGGGCCAACAGGTACATCAAAAGTTGGATCAAGTTCACAAGAAGAAAAGCTCCTGAAGGGCAGGGTCCTCAGTTTAAAGTATTGTCTAAAATAAAAATAGTCTATATCGGGATAAGATATTATGCAGTGACAAATGTTATCCACTTCAATGAGCCCTCTTTATGGGAATGTGACACACTATTGTTATTGAGACATTTTCACACACATTAATCTTACTTGACCCTTCACCAACTCTGTGGAGCTCTGCAGAGAGGAAATTAACTCTCTGGGAGACTAAGTCACTCATACAAGGTCAAATACAGGAAAGGACTATGCTGAAACGAATATGCAGATTTTCTTTTTCTTGCTCTAGAACACCCCCTTTTACTTCCCACTTAACCACCACAGCGAAGGGCCCAAACGTGCACACCATTAAAGTATTCAGAACGTACAAACATGTAACCTAGTGCAACCTTGGCAAGACAGTGGATTCTATTATTGTACAAGCACATACTTCCATCACTGCAGCAGGTTTTTATTTTAACAGAAACACCCAACTTTGATAATTTAAGGTGGGTTTGTCATTAAACCATAGCTGGAGATTTCTCTATCTATGTAATAAAATGACAATTAAAATGTTCATCATGAATACTATACAGTCTTTGTCCTTAATTTCTTTGTTGGTCAGAAGCTAGGCGGGTAGGCTTTCAACTTCAGAGACAGTCCTGGAGAACTGAAATTGTTTATGGGAAAAGTAAAAAATACAAGGGCTAGTGAATACAGGAGGAACAGGTATGTCTTAAAATCAATCTTTTTTTTTTTTTTAAATGCATTTAGTACAGGGTCTCCAGAGTCCAACTACACAGATCGAACTCATAGTGATCCTCCTGTTTCAGCCTCCCAAACACTGAGATTACAGGTGTACACCATCACACCCAGTCTCAGTTGAAGTTGCAGTCTCATTGTGTCCTGGGGGTGGGGCCAGCACTCCTGGGGGCCAGCACAGTAAGCTGGGAATGGAACTCTGGTCCTTGTGCTTGCCTAAGCAAGCTCTTTAGTCCACTGAGCTATCTGGATGGCCCCTGAAATCAATCTTCAAGAGAGAGCTCTGGCTCTTCTATAGCCAATGTTTATCCAGATTTTTCTACTGACCTCTCATGTCCTCTTTTGTACGTTTGGTGAGTTTTATAATTCCTTCAATCGTTTCTTTTTTCTAAGTACCTGAGTGCACATTCTGGAGCAGTAAGAGAGAAAACGATTGAAGAGGTTGTTTTGACATTGGACTCTCATAAAAGTGACATTCATAAGCAGCTGGGACTAAGAGTGACACCAGCATGTGAACCTATTTCAGGACTAATATGTGTCTAAGCTTTCCATTCAGCACAGCCACGTGACCTATGTGGACTTCAATGGGCAGGACTTTCATGAACATATCGGAGGAGCCACTGTTCTTTCTGTCCCCATTAAGGGTAGTTTCAATGTTCTGAGGCCTAATTGCATACCTATGGACTTGGGGATCCGCTATTTTCCAGTGATTGTAGAAATAAAAGGCCTCAGGTTCTCCAAACATATATGTAGGAGAGTCTTTCATCTCTATCTTGAAAGTTCTAATGAAGAGAACTGAACATAACAATATGACGCATGGGTGGAGCAGAAGAGACCTTTTTTTTTTTTTTTTTTTGAAGTTTTTCACACATTCCCTATAAAGAAATCTGGGAAGGAATGGAAGGAAAGAGGGAAGGAAGGAAGGAAGGAAGGAAGGAAGGAAGGAAGGAAGGAAAGGGAAGGGAAGGGAAGGGAAGGGAAG
>NW_004524737.1:3783485-3791925 GCF_000260255.1 Octodon degus | reverse complement strand
AAAGAAAAGAAAAGAAAAGAAAAGAAAAGAAAAGAAAAGAAAAGAAAAGAAAAGAAAGAAAAAGAAATAAATCCCGGCTCAGTCAGCTCTAATGAACACCTAATGGCTAACAGCTCCGGAGATTTATTTTGTGAATGCTTCCAAAGTTGGCTGAGGTCTTTAACCACTAAGCTGCCAGGAAAAGTATATCCTTATGAAGTATTAGTAGAATAACTGACCAGTGTTCGAGAATCATGAATGTGGCCTTTTGACTTCCCAAATTATATGAGGATATTTTCTTTGACCTTCGCTTATTACAGATCGGTAACAACCACACTGCTTTGTTCGGGCAGCTCGGGACACATGGCACCGCATGCTTTTGCGGAAACACATCCCACATTAAATTAAGTTAGAGGTGGTATTTGAAAAATAAATAAATAACGAAGTTCCAACTCACTGCAAATGATACAGGAGACCAGTAAGTGAGAAGCCTGCAGGAGAACGACTTCTTTTAGAAAGATGTTTTACAGGAGTTTTTCTGCATCATTAACTCTTCTGGAATCCTGAACATAACATGATGAATTTCCCTAAAAAGTAGCTACTGTTTAATTTTGAATCACTTCAAAGAGCCACAGCAGAAGGAATCAAAGAAAACTAAAAGACCAGTAGATGCAAAATTTGCCAAGAGAGAGAGAAAAAAAAAAATGTCATGAAGTTTCTAACAGATTTTAAGCATGTACTCAAAATGCCACTGATTATTTTGCTAATACAGTGTTTTACTGTTTCGTACCACTGAAATAGGTCTCTGTATTCATCAGAACACAGGATATTTTTATTACAATACTTGTGTCATAGCTCTTAAAAAAGGAACATACTCAAAAACCTTGAAAAGAATCTCTGTCTGAAAAATGATTCCTGGGGTGTATATGTATGTGTGTTTTACTATAAACAGATACTTAAATTAGAGGTCGTTTATTTCTGCAACGAGTTACTACATGCAGATACTTCTGCTTGCAGAAGAAAATGCAATTTCACAAAAGCAAAGAAATATGAAGTACATAAAGGACAGGAAAGTTGGCTGGACTACCATAATGGTTGTTTAACCTCAATTAATAACAATAGCTGGCCTTTTAAAACAAACAAAAAAAAAATTGCTTAAAATCTGCCCAAGGGAAAAGAAAGAAAACCTCCTTAAAATTTCATATCCCCAAATACCACTACATCAAAAACCATCTGGAAAATGTCAGATAATGGTATCCACCCACCTAAAAAATTCAGTGAAGTTAGCATTTAGAATAATCAACTAAAATTGAAATTTCTATTGGAATACACTCTGAAAACAAAGGAATCAGCTTTTACAAGTCTCCTTAAAAAGGACCATGTGTTGACAAATACCCTGGGCACACTCCACCTAGTCTTTGATTACCACTGTAAGTTCACAGCAGAAGCAGAGCTGAATTTAAAGACATACATGCAGCTACTACGAAGTCGAGTTACCACATATATGTTCGGCGCTCGGCTCAAATTTCCCTTGTTATGTAAGCACTTAGGGGCAATAAAATTTCACTTATGTTCGGCAGCTTTGTGAGTCTCAGAACAACAGTCTATCCAACTAGACAGCCCTTTTACTGCCAGTGGACGGCACTGGTGTTTTATTTCTGTGCAACACATTGTCGATACTGTATAGGGAAGCCACGCAGGGGACTTTATTACCCCACCACATTTTACTACAGATATTAAATAATATTATCCTCACTGAACTCAGTATTAAAAAACTAACTTAGGAAAATTGAAATATTCAAAAAGAACCAAGAGGCTGATTGGGATTTCCCCTCAGATTGTCTGCAGACTGAAAAGAAGGAAGAAAAACAGTAAGTATTCACTTCTCACAGATAGGGGTCACTAATGGGCTGAATTTGAAGCACTGTGGCAGAAACCACAAAGTTATTAAAGCAATCTAGTGAAAAATGAACTTCAAATTAAAGATACCAAATGATGATTATCCTGACACATGTGACCCGAACAGAAGTAATATCTCCTCACCTTGACCTTTCTTGAGGCCTGTAAACAGAAAGTTGACCCAAAAGGCAACAGTTCTGCTGCAGAGGTACAGTTTTGGTTGCTATTTTCCAACTTCTGATGCTGTTGATCACAGAAGTAGCAATTTTTTTTCTCCCAAAGTACAGACCAGAAAAGTCAAACTAAATGAGATGCCCACAGTGAGCCTCTATAGAATGAGGATTCTGAACTTGCAGAACCATCCAGCCTTCCTTGAAACCACAACTGCAAATAGAGAGAATACAAGAATGCTTTAGGGAGATCCATCTAAATCCTAAATCAAACTCTTCTGCAGGACAGAATATAAATGTAACGGGGCATCAGAGAAGGTTCAAATTAGATCCAGCTGGTCAAAGTCAAACCCGGATAAGATCACATCATCTGAAACTTAGCATACAGGAAAAGCCATGACTGCCTTGGGGACACCAGGATGGCCCAGTATGAAATCATTTGGAATCTGCTTTCTTTGGTTAAAAGCATCCCCTAAAATTTAAAACACTGCAGTGAAACTACTGGAGTGTTGAGACACAGGCATTAAAAAAAAATACCATACTGGCATTCTTTCCATGCTAGGCTTGTAATAGGTTCTGCTACAGTGCAGCTGGTCCAATTCTTTTTACAATTCCATGTACTTACTGGCAGAGACATGGGAAAATGCTTGAAATCTCATCTTCCACCTCCTCCAGTCCCAGGTATTTGCAACCCCACATGTCAATATGGTGTTGGACTGTCATCTGTGATTATAAACATTTCTTAAATGGTTTAACTCTCTCTTGCTTCAGGATTTGAGGAGGGGAGGGAAAAAAGTTGTTCTTTCAAGAGCAAGAGGATTGTGCGGAAATAAGCAACTTTCTGATTATTTGTATTATCCAAAGACTGATTGTGTTCTAATATGTTGTGGCCTGCTGATCCTGTGTATCTGGCATATGTTGCTTCATGATTTAATAATAATAATAACCCAGTTCTAATATTTCACATACTGACCTAAAATTTTACATACCTATTGCAGTCATTCAGTGTATCCCTGGAGAAATGGCAGCCTGCATTCTATTTACCTCAAATGTTTTGGGAATGGTTTCACTGGAGATTTCATAAGGTCATAGGAGTTAAGCCCACAGACAATCTAGGTCCTGACATGGAAGCAAGCTTTCACACTAGCTTTTGGCTGGGAGAAGTTAGATATAATAAATTCAGCAATAAGCCTGTGAGCTAGTGGACATGCTCCAAAGCACCCTGAAGCCCTGCGTGATTAAAGAGCCTCCCAGCCGAATGGGGAGCAATAGCTCCCATTTAGAAGAGGCTTTGCATAGCAAATGCAGCATGTAAAGAAATCTAATCAGCACCTTGCACTCCTGCGCGAGCATTTACACGGATTTGTGCCTTGCACTTACTTGATTAGCGTACTATAAGCTTTACAAAGCGATCCCCTCCATTAAAATTAATCAAAAGCTCTTGGAAACTGTTCTCCATTCACAGAAGAAGGCTTGATGACTTTCAGGTGAATTAATCATGAACATCATAATAAAGGCGAAAGCAGCTGTGAAGAAACTCACAACTCTGCAGGGGCTTGAGGGGACACGGGGGAGTTGGGGCTAGAATCCTGTCGCTCCAGCAGTGAGCAGCAGCTATTTTCTTAGCCTAAGGAAGGCTGCTGTGGGGCAAACGTGACCGTCTTCTCTCTAGTGTCCCCAGTCAGTACACCCAGGAGGCCACTCACTTCCAGAGCTGAGCTGCAGAGGTGGCCGTCTCTACCACGGTGTGTGTCGGGGGTACATGCCCGCAACACCCTCTCGCTGCCCCCCCCACGTGATCATCAGTAGAAATTCACAGCAAGGACTAATATGCTTCACGCCGTCCCTCAATGAAAATGGGACTTCTGAAGTTCCTATTTTATGACGCCAGAAGGTGACCGGAGAGGACTCAGGATATCAAAAGGAATATATATATATATATATATATATATATATATATATATATCCCTTGTTTGCAATTTTCACCCTCCTTCCTAAAGGTGCGATCACGAGCCAGCTAAAGGAGACGGACAAATGAAAGGAGGCTCTAATCACTTTTGTAAAAGAAGCTAAATGGGGAGAGGGTGGAATCCTTCAACCATTGCCCGCATCGCGGCAAGCTACAAGCCCCGGGGTTCACATTCCAAATTTCCCAAGAGGCGAACTAGATGGGGCACCAGCTGGCGCCTCGGACTGGCACCCACTTCTGCGGGGGCTTCGCCTCCCCGCGCAGCTGGAGACCCGGCTCGGAGCGCCCCTGCTAATACCGTCAGAGAAGCGCCCGCGCCAGGTATCCATTCTCGGCATCTCGAACTTCGCTTCCTGATTACTTCCAGCCAAACCTTGGCGAGTGCTGGAGAAAAGGAGGCTCCCGAGGGAGCGCAGCCCAGCAGAGGGCCGGGGAGGGAGGCTGCTCAGGGCGCGCATTACCTGCGAAGGTGGTTGCGGTCTCCTTCCGGCCCGGACGATGATCCCGCGCGGCGCGGCGCCCTCCCCGAGATCCAAACTTTTGCTCTGTCCTCCGGGCGGCGGCGGCGGCGGCTGCAGGAGCCAAGCCCGGTCGCCCGCAGCGTCGGGGCGCGGGGGATCCGAGGCCGGAGCTTCCGAGCGGCGCGCGTCTCCCCGGAGCCCGCGGGCGCCTGGGCGCCCCGCTCGCCTCGCTGGATCTCGCCTACGTCCCCTACGGAGCCGCGGCTTCATCTTCCCCCGAGCTCGGCCACCTCCGCCTCCAGGGCTCCGGCATGCCACTTTTTCTCGGCTCCGGCCGCGACTGCTCCGCCTCCGCGCTTCCTCTGCCTCCCGCTCTGCGGACCCCAAAAGAAGTAGGGCGAGCGGGGAAGGCGACAGAGAGCGGCACCTCGGCGCGCGGCTCCCCGGCTCCCGCAGGCTGTGGACCCCGGGGACGCGGAGAGCGAGGCGGGGCTGCTCAGGCTCGGCTCGGACCCGCGGAACCGGCGGGCGCGGGGGTCCGAGTGCTGCGCCCTCCCGCCACCGGGCCAGAGGCTGCTCCAAGCCACTGCCGCCTCGGCCGCCGCGGCCTGGCTAATGTAGGCGCCGAGGTCCCGCCCCCGCCCTCCCGGCACCCCCGGGAGATGTTTACAGTAATGAATTCGCGGGTTCGCCTCCGCGGCTCCCGCGCTCCTCCTCTCAGTCCGTCCGTCCCCGGCGCTCTGGCGCGCTCCTCTGCCGAGCCTCTTTCTCTCCCAGCCTCCCGCCTCCCTCCCTCCCCGCCTCCCTCCCTTGCCGAGGAGTCCCTCCCACTTTTCTGGTTTAAAGAATGCTTGGGAGGAGCGGGTGAAACCCTCGGCTTTCCAAGAGGCAAAGTCAGACTGAGCTTTTAACCCTGTGCGCCTGCGAGAGGAGCGCAGAGCTCCAGGCCCCCTGCGGGGGCCACCTCGGCCGCCCGCTCAGTCCCCGGCGACACAGGCCCTCCCGCCCCCTGCGCCGGGGGATCAGGCCACCCTCTGAACCATGAAAGGCGATTTCCCCCGCGTATTTTTAATGCCGTACTTCCAGGCAGGAGGATCAATTACTTAGACTCTGAGCAGTGATCGAAATGTGAGATTAGAGGTTAAAAATATAGCGAGGCTTCAACCAAAATGGCGTTATTTCCAAAGCAGACAACCTTGGGGAGATGGCTCACCCCCGCCGCCCGCTAGGTTCCCTCACCCCAGACCCGTTTCTTAAACTTTAATCAGGCATATAATCCACAGTTTTATACGATAATTTTAAACACTGCCACTTTCTCTTCTCGCCCTGGCTACTGCTTCGAAAGCGCGCAGTTGTACGGCCCGGTAATTCGCAATGGACAATCAAACATTCTGTTCTAAAGATCTAGAAAACTGGCTGGACAGCTAAAGGCGCCCAAGGTTTCCGCTGCACCCTCTCTTCGCAAAGGTTAAATCTAAGGAAACCTGGGGGAGGTCTCTTTCTTGGGGGCAGAGTCTGGATCGCACCCCGTTTCCTCGTGCGCGCCCAGCCTTCAGTAAATCGCTGTCGTGTTTTAACACGTCCGGAGAGAGGCTGAATCTGAACGGAAGAGGGAGAAAGAGCCCGCGCTGAGCTGCAGGCTGCGCCCAGACGCGCTCCCCGTGTGGCCTCGCAACCCTAAGTTTGAAAGCAGCCCAAGATGAGCGCCCCTGGGATCGCTTTCGGGCAAGACGAGCCGGGCTGGGGCGGTGCCTGCGACTGGCTGGGAACGATTTGCGGACGCGCCCCTGGAGCGACCGCAGTCCTGGTCCTCAGTTCAAACCTTCAGTCACTTGGCACCGCTTCCGCGATTGTTTTTATTTCCTGCGCATCCCTGCCGTCTCTAGCGCTTTCATGCATTCAAGCGCCTACGTCAATTGAAAACGACCTGGAGAAACGCCCGATTCGTCTCCCAACCCACGCACGGATCCACTAGCCGCGCGTTGACACACGCGCTCACACGCGCACACACTCGAACTCAGGAGCGCGCCCCGCCAGAATTCCATGGCTCAGACATCGCCTGTCATGCCCCAAACTTCAAACTGGGTGTCATGATAAACCCCAGGGAAGGAGGGGGCGCGGATGAGTGCGCCGACCGGGGGGAGGAGCAGGCCGTGAGTGCCATCTTGCTGGGAGGTTCCGGGAGCAAAGTGCCCGCGGTGCCCGCAGCGGGGCCTCGGCCTTCACCAGCCACAGCCGCTGGCCGCAGCCCCCGTTGTCCCAGGTTTCCCAGGCATCGCTCTAGCCCACCCTACTGAGCTCTACCCTGGTGCTTTCTTTCCCCTGACTAGTGCCAGGTTCTCGACCTCACAGCTAGATCTCGGGTCTGATTTGGAAAGAGAAGTGACCGCGCCGGCGCCAAGAGCGAGGGTGAGCTCCACTGGTCAGTGGGGCGGAAGGATCCCTCGAGGAGGCTCAGAACCCCAGCTGGGACGCGGTGGCGGCTCCAGGCCTTGCTTCACACACATCCCCCCTCCCCCGCGGGCGGCTCTGGGTCCCTGCGCCCCACTCCGGCTCCCGGGGGCGTTTCCCGCCGCCCCCCTCGTCCCACGCGCGCGGCGCGGGGCAAGCTGTCCAGGTTCTGCTCCCCGAGCTCAGCACGCATTGGCCGCCCCTTCAGCGTCCTGGCAAGGCGTGAGGACCCCAGCTCGGAGACCGCCAGTCCCCAAGCAGCAGTGGGGCTGAGGAACTTGGTTCTAGAACCACCCTCCCCCAACTCGAAGGAAAATAAATTAGCATCCACTCCATCTTCTCAGCCGCTAAACTATCCGGGATTGCGGGCAGGGGTCGGGCTGGTGGCTTTAGATATAACCGCTTGATAACGCTGGTGGCATTAAAAGCAGATGAGGAAGGAAGGTTGTTACTCTTGGAAGTTCCGAGATTTATTCTGGGAAAATGGGTGACTAGACTCCCTCAAGCCTAGGGCTTCTAGAAACGCCCGATTGAGATCGATGCGCGTAGCTGGCAAGCTGATTTGCGATATGACCCAAAGCTCACTTCCAAAACTCCTTAGAGAAAGTGAATTAAACATGCAAAGAAACGTCCCTAAAATCAGGGTGCCTCTGAGAAGCCTATTCTCTTCTGAGGTTTAGAGACAAAGCCCAGAACACCCCTGCCCAGGAGCCACCCCCACTGGTTCAGACTCCCCCTCAAGGAGGCGGCGTGGTGCCCACGCAGCGGCACTTAGAGCAGTTACTGGAAACTTCTGCCACCGCAGTCCTTTACCTGGCGGCCGCGTCTCCTCACAATGGGCTCATCCGAATCCGACAGGGTCGGGGAGGTGGAAAGGGAAGAAGCTGGCTCGGCCGCAGTGGGGCTCCCGGGGCATGGTATTGTTTTAGGGGTCGCCGCCAAGGTCCGTCCTGCCCATCGTTGACAACTGCCACCCTGGTCCTGGGGTTTGGTGGACCAGACGGAGCTGCCGCCTCGCCGCTGCTGGACGCTCGCTGTGAGTCCAAGAGGCGCACCCGGCGCAGGGCCAAATCCGTGGTTTGGCGTGGAGGAGACGGAGATTGCGGGCACTGATGTTATCTCCAAGCGCTCCTTCCTCCGCTGTGATAACGCATGACACCGAACGCGCAAGAGAAGGCGACAGGTTTCCAACGTACAACTAACTAGAAGGTACCGTGCTTGAGCCTGTATGCTTCTCTTTCCCCTCCCCCTCTCCTCCCTCCTATCGGGGAGGGAGCTAACTTAACCCTGTGTGCGCCCCACGCTCCCCGGAGAAGCTGGAGTCGACTAGGAAACCGCGGGCGGTTCCGGGGGCGAGAGCTCTGTTCACGAGCGCGCTCCGCGCGGGCTGTCGCTGTCTAGGGCATTCGTGGGGCGAGACGCCAGGGCGGACTCCAGCGCCAGACTCCAGCCTGGGAAGGGTTTCATCCGGACCAGACCCAGCCCTCCTCCGAATCTGATATATATATATA
>NW_004524737.1:3775578-3783375 GCF_000260255.1 Octodon degus | reverse complement strand
TTCCTTTACTTTTCCACCCCCCACCCTCCGTATTATTTCCTCTCCTTGCTGCGCTTTGAAGATTGTGGAACTCTTAGCTGATTCCAGCTCTAGCTTTTAACTGCATCGCGTGTGCGAGACGAACGGTGGAGTGCAACACCCACTCGTGCCACATGTAATTGTAGTTACCGGGAAAGCCGCCCCCATCTACCCAGCCAGGGCACACCTACTCAGACCACAAAGACACGATCAGATAATGAAGACAGACGGAGACCCCGGAAGATTGAAAGATGAAGGAGTTGAATGTGTGAATGGGGAAACCCGGAGGGAAAGACAGGGTGGGGAAGGAGGCCATCCGTAGAATAAAATCGGGAACGCAAATAAGAATGACGGTGCAAAAACACAACTAAGCGCCAACGTCCAGCCAGCAGGTCTGTTGCAAGGGTTACATTTTAATTGGCAAAAATTTCCCAAATCCTTTTGAAGAGGTTAAAGGAAAGACTGCATCTTTCGTGCCTGTAGAAAACAGCGTTGACTAAGTGTTCCGGACTCCAAGGCGAGGCGTCTGGAAGATGAACACAGGAAATTTAAAAGGAAAAGTATCTCCGCTGTCACTGTCACACCTAAACGAGCCGGGCTTCTCTCAGAGTGCGAACTCCGTTCTCACGTGAATATCACTTTCTTTTCGTCTCCATTCCTGACTAAAGAAAAAAGAAGCCCTTAGAAAGTATTCAGAGGGTGCCACGTGGATTTTGCTGAAATCGATTACTATAGAAAGAACACGTGTGCTTTCCGCCTCCAGAAAGATGTTTTAATTTCTCTCTGCAACATACTCGGGGCTATGAGAATCTTATCAATCACTTCAGATGTCTCTCTGAGCCCTGGTGGCCGTAGGCGGGCCTTCCTCAGGACAGCCAGAGAGAGCTGCTGCAGTCCTCCTGGTGAAGAATTCTGGTGTAAATCCTCCTAGTTTGCCAAGGTGGCAGCAAAGCATAGGCATAGTTCCTCGAACTCCACCAGCAGAATAGAAGGCCACATTTTCGGACAGATCTTCTGTTACCTGTGTTTTAAGCATCGTTTCCTTGTGTAAGTGGACAGCGTCCACACGAGGTTCTTCCTTTAAAACCTTGATCTGAGAGGACAGTATAATGATTGCGTCTTTAATAACACACTTCCTGTACAGGTTTCGCTTTCTGCTCTATGCAGAAGAGCAGGAAAATGAATGAGTTCCACAGCGGGGGAGGGAATGGTTGCGGGTGTTTAGAATTTGTATCTTCAATCACTTCTGGTTTTGAATGCTAAGAAAGCTGCGCTGTGAATGTATTCTCCCTATACAAGGATATTTCTGTAGGTATTGTAATTGAGACAAAAACGTAGGGGAAAAAACACACAGAATGTGTGAAAAGAATTATTGAAACTAAATTTTTATCCTGGTGGCCCATCTGAATCAGGTTTAGAATTCTGACCAGAGGGTGAGAGGAACCAAAAGAACAAGAAATAATGTTCAGAGGCTCCAAGGTGTGATGATTTTCAGCCTCATACAGCAGATGGATGGATAGATAGATAGATAGATAGATAGATAGATAGATAGATAGATAGATATTTTTATTTTTTTATTGAGAAGCTCTCACATATAAAGGTAGAGAGGAGGGCAGAGAAGTTACAAAAATAAAATCTGGGATATTAAAAAAGAAAAACAGAGGTTAGATCCTTAATTATTCTCAATATATCAGTCCTTAGAGGAGTTTTCATTCCAACTGAAATCAAGTCCTGCAGCCTTTTACTCTCCCCTAGTGTTTCTTAGATCATGTTCATCTATTATCACACACACACCTACTTGGGTCTTCCTTCCTAATACCGAGGGAAAGTAAAAGTAACAGTGTCTGCTTCAGAACACTGCATCTTAAGCTCAGTGCACTGACAATTTTGATAGGTAAGTTCAGATATGCGCTACCAATTTTTCATTTATGACATGGACATTGAACATCCTGGTTGCACCAACCCTGTACCATTCAAGTTAGCAGAGATGAAAGTACTCAGAATATTTGACTTCCTGTTATTATTAATGATGTCAACATGACATCACATAGTCTCAGCCTTTGAAACATCCACATGACGTCAGTCTACACACTGTTACTTTTCTTCTTCCGGTTCTAGGCACTTGGCAGCCACAGTTTACAGTGTTATGGCCAAGTCCAAGAACCACACTACAACTAGTCCTGAAAATGGCACAGAAATGGCATTAAGAAACCTTAGTCACAAAGATATGAATCTCTAAGAGGGTAGATCCCAAAATTCCTTAGGAACATGCATTTTGCTAAGAAGCACAAGGGCTTTGAGCAGATATAAGCAAACAATGCCAAGGTCATGAGTGCATGTGCCAAGGCTATCAAGGCCCTCATCAAGCCCAAGGAGGTCAAGCCTAAGATCATGCCAAAGGGAGTAAACCACAGGCTCATTCAGACTTGCCTGTATTGCCCACCCCAAGCTCGGGAAGCATAACTGTGCCTGCATTGCCAAGGGTTGCAGGCCTTGCTGGCCAAAGGCCCAGGCTCCAGCCAAGGCCCAGGCTCTAGCTTCTGCTCCAGCCCAAGCTCCCAAAGGTGCCCTGGACCCCCAAGGTGCCCAGGCCCCCATGAAGGCTCCACAGTAAAGACTTCTTATCTGCTGATGTAAAAACAGGACTAGTTTGACCCCTGGGTTGCCATTTGTGGGGGGCTGGTATCCTCCTGTGCTCTTTACAAATAAACCAGAGGCAGGATAGAAAAAAATAAAAATAAACACTGTCCTCTTCTCCTAATATTGTCATCTTACATTACCTTGGAACACTGATCAAAACTAAGAAACCAATATTGTTGCACTTCTCTAGTGAGGCTGCAGATGTTTTGCATTTCAGTACTTTTTCCATTCACGTCCTTTTCCAGTTTCAGGGTCCTTTGAATAGTCTTCATCATCACGTCTCCTCTGTCCTGTGGCAATATTCAGTATCTTTTATTTTTTATGATACTACAAGTTTTGAGAAATAATGATGAAGCATTTCTCTCAGTTTAGGTTTGTCCAATAGCTTCTGATGTCCAGACTCCCACTATGGGTCTGAGAGAAAAAGTAGCATCTACCTCTTCATCATGACTAAGCAGGTAGCATGAGTGATGCTGGCATACTCTAAGATATTCTGGGCCAAGTGTCTCACATATGAGGCCATCTTCCCTTTCCACACTCTGTCTTTTCAATGTGAGTCATAAAACCAAGTCCATTTTTATGCATTTAGGATTTTACAATGAGTACAGTAAACATGAATGTTACCTGAAACATCGCAAATGTGACATTCACTCCCAGAGAATTCTTCCTATGCAGAATTGAAAAAAGGCCTCTCATGTTTTCTCAGGAAAGTGTTCCTCTGTCTACTTGCATTAAAGCCATTTTCAACTAATCCATGTTTTATACTTCTCAATCCCTGTCGTTTTTCATAGCCTGCTGATGCTTTTCCTTTTGCCTAGTACGGCAATTTTTTTTTTACTTGATAGATGCTCAAAACACACTTCTTGGTGTTATGAGTAAGCTTCTTTGATGGAGAGAAATACACCCACTTTGCTAAAGTGAGGAAGCCCGAAAGAAAATCCATGGCCGGCACCTTTGGAAGAGGTGGTTTTTCTTTTCTCCCATGAGCAGAAAATACTCCAAATCTATCACATTTTCTTTGTGGATACTCCTTGACGCATGCGAATCCGTGACAGAAATGCATACTTTTCTGATTTTGAAACACCATGCTATGGTACTTAGCTCACCCATTTACCCATAAAGCATCTGCAGGAAACATATAGCAATTTTTTGATGCACACATCTAGTCTTTTAATTTTCTTCCTGAGGTACCAGGTATCGAACTCAGGACCTTGTGCTTGCCAGGCAGATACTTCTGCCGCTAAGCTATCTCCCCCTACATCCAGTCTTAATTCTGTCAAATCTCCAAATCTAGTTGAGACATAATTATATGATCATTACAGAAATACTATTTGGTATGTACAAAATAGTTTAGTGCCCTGAAACAGGTTTTCATCAGTGAGAAATCCTCATTCACATGACGATGATGCTTTTTTTTTTTTTTTTTGACAATATATTGATTTTACAAGGCATTTTGTGACATTATTTTTATACCCTTCTGCATACCGCAGCCTCAGCTTCTGGTGTCTCCTGTCTCATGGAAAGCCTTTTAGGCCAAGAAAATCAGTATGTACATAATTGCTTGAATATCTGTTTCCTCAGGTCTCAGTTTCTTTGCCTTTCTGTGCAGGTTGCAGGATGATTATGCGTGAACAAAAACAGAAGATACATACTGACAGGAAACAAAAGCACCTTAAACCGCAGAGATTTCCTCCCTGCATAAACTTGCCTTTTGTTAAGCAGTTGCTCTCTGTTCCAAAGGGAAGCTGGCAAAATCTGATGCAAACATTCTCCAACCACAGCAGGAGGAATAACTGAGGGAAACGCCTTTTTAAAACGAGTGTAAAAAGAAATGAAAGATCTACCCAGGGACTTGTTCCACCTCAGGTACTGCCATTGTAGAAAATGTTGCTGTGCTTTCTGTCTCTAAGTGTAATGCTCATGAAGAGAAGTGACATTTTAATTTGAGAAAACACCTTTAATTGAATGCGTAAGTAAGATTTTGCAAGAAAAATGGTACGCACTTTCTCCCTGTGTACACTGAAATCCTCAAGATATACAATTATTCCCCATGGAATAAGGCAAAAAAAGTTTTCCAGAATGCGTTTTATCATCACACAAGCTTTGTGCAGTCTCAAAGGGATCTGAGCCTGAGATCTAACTTTAAGTCTCCATCATTTTGTGTCCATGGTTAATAGCTCCCAACCTCATCTCCCTCCTGTCCAATTAGAAAAGTAAACCTAAGCTGTTGTCCATTGTAGATATGTAAAGATCAACTGAAGTGAGCTGTTGCAAAGCTCAAAATAAGAATTAACTGTCATTATTTATATAATTAGCATGCTTTGCTGAACATAACTTAAGGTGACACATATTTTGCTCTGTAAAACCTAAGCCCCTCCATGGACTTTTACTTATGTGACTATTTCTTCCTCTGCTAGTAATTTTCTTCTAAACAATATCTCTGAGTTTCAAAGGCATAAAACTGCTTATTTCCTGAAAAGTCTCACTACATAACACTGTACATTCTTGCTATTAAGTTTTGACCTACCTAGGATATAAGCTTCCTCAACCCATGGGCTGCTGAGCTTAATTTTCATTCTAGTATTTAAAAACTCACACCAGTTGCTTGTCTGATTTTCTTTCACACTTCCTCTTCCTAACTAATAAGAAGAACTGTGCCATTTGTTGCAGTGGTTCTTCTATTTCGCTGCTTTATTTTATTCTTGACTTATTTCCGTGCTGGAGTTTTCTGGATTTAGTCAGCTCATGTAATTACTCAGTTGGAGCCACTTGGTTTTCATGTTTCCCCGTTCTTTACTTAAAACATTTTTTGAAAAATAAAATTAACACTAAAGTTTGATTATAAAAACTTTAAAAGAGTTACTCCCACGTAGTATCTTTTTGACACTTGGAGAGTTCTGAAAGGTTCCGTTGATACAATGTTTTGTAAATAGACTAAGACCTAATTTGGAATGAATGTATGGGAGACTATTCTTATTTGATGTTTGCTATCTATCAGTGGTACAGGAGCAGGAATTCAATTCCCCCTCTAGGACAACAACGAGCTTATTTTGTAGGATGACAACAGTTCAGGATGTCTTTTCCCTGAATAAATCATTCAGAGCATGATTTTTCAAATCTTCTTTCTAGTTTCTTTGGTGCTATAAAGAGTGACCTATGGGGTCTCAAATATAATATCACACTATAGAAAGGCTGCAATTATTCTTGTTTTGAATTAGTTCTTTATTATTTCTTTGGATTCTGTTATGTTTTCATGTTTATGTATAGGGGTTTCCTTATTTCTTTAATGTTGTCTAAAATATCTGATTTTTTAAGTGCAACAGATACAAAATAGAATCATACATCAGAACTAGTACAAAGTCAAGCAATTAGCATTACAATGCCTCCATTTGCAGAGCCTGTACTCCTTAAAACATTTCCAAAGGAGTTATTTTATTTGAGATTCCCCCAGCCCACATGCACATGACAAGGTAATAAAGAGTTAGGAGTAAGCTCCAGACTCAAGTTCACAGAGAAGGTGAGACCTCGAGTAGGAGGTGTCAGATCTCTGGAAGACTGAAGGAAAGCTCACTGGGCTGCTGTATGTTTTATTCACATGGAGGAGGAGTAATTGTTTTTGTCATTAGAGGCAAAACTAAAGATCCTCTAAAATGTTTGATTTAGCTTTGAATTACAAGCCAGGTTTTTCTAAGGCCACCATGCCATCCTCATAAAACAAACAACTTTTAAAACTATGGAAATAAATTATAAAAGCTAACTTTATTAGAAAAATCTACAGCAAAATCACAATACCATACACTTAATAACCACTGGAAAGGCTGCAGTAAAAAGACAGACAATGACAAGTATTGGCAAATAGGAGAGAAATTGGGAGATCGTTGTCTACCAGTGGGCATATAAAATAGTACAACCAACTTGAAAAGTCATTTGCTGTGATGATCTCTTAAAAATATGAACTTAAAGAGGGCCAACTAAATAGCTCAGTGGATTAAAGCCCCTGCTTAGGCAGACGCAGAAATTGGGGCTCTATCCCAAGCATGTCGTTCTGGCCCCACCCCCAGGGTGCACTGGGGCATGTGCCTGTAATCCCAGATCGTGGGAGACTGAAAACAGGATCACTACAAGTCTGATCTGTGTAGTGAGACTCTGTTGACCTTGTACTAAATACATAATAACACGCGGGCACACACACAGACAAACACACACATATATAAACAAGATATGATCTCACAACTACACTTTTGGGGTTTTTGCCTGAGAGACATAAAATTCTGTCTACATACTTCTCTACAAATGTTGTTCTTAGCATTATTCATAATATTCAAACATTGGAAACAACCTAACTGCCCAACAACTTGTGAACGAAAAGATAAAACAAGGCAGAGCTATGTAATGAAATGCTGGTTTGAAACAAAAAGGAGCACACCACGGATACATACCACAACACGGGCCAACCTCAAAAACATGTCCAGCGTGAAAAGTTGTAGGCAAAAGGCCAAATTAAACCACAATTTAATCTCCAGAGCTATGCAGGAAAGAGCTATGAAGACAGAAATCAGGTTACTGGCTGGAAGGCGAGCAATATAGACAGACGGTGAGAGATCTGGATCAACAGCTAATGTCAACGAGGGTTGTAACGTCATGATGAAAGTATTCTAAAACTGATTCATCCTGATGGTTGTATAACTCAGGAAATTTAAGGAACAATAATTGAGCTGGAAAGTATGAATTATATGTTGTAGAAAATGTGTCTAGAAAAATTATTTTTAAAAAGTTGCAAAGAACAATGTCAGCATCTATGACCAGGTTCCTTTATATCACCAATAAATAGGAATTGAATGATTTTAAAAGTGGTAAGTAGAGGTTGTAGTGTGTACTAGAAATGCAGCAGCAATACACAAGTCTCAGCAGTTTCTTCTTTGGTTCCCTAGTTCTTCAAAACAGCAGGTGAATTCCAGTTTGTTTAATCTGTCTATGTCATGATCTCTAATACTCAGTGATAAAAACCAAAGTATAAGTGATGTACAATTTCCAATCTATGTTTTAAAAAAAGGATTAAAAATGACCAAGATATGCATTAGATATGTATATATGCATATAATAATATTATATATATGGATAAATCCATTGAGATATGAA
>NW_004524737.1:3768268-3775478 GCF_000260255.1 Octodon degus | reverse complement strand
TATAAAATCAAAAACATAAACTAATAGAGGTCAACATTTGTGAAGCTTTTATGAATCCAAAAGGGAATATTCTTTGTTTTTCCATTAAGTTATCTACTATCCATACTCCTCTGTCAGAAGATTGCCTATTTCTGGAACTCATGGAGTATTTGTTTACTAAAGTCAAGGTAAGAAGTTTATTTATCAAAATGCATTTATGGAAATAGAGCTCTGAATTATTTTTACATATCTATAAAACAATTTGATTACTTCAAATGTTCAACAACTGGATTTTTTTGTCTGACCCTTTAGTGCAATATAAATGTCAATGGGAAGGTCAATTTTTGTTTTGTTTTGTTTTTCTGGCAAAATATGAATACATGATACAGAAGAGTTAAGAAGAAAAGCAGGCAAAGTGCTCGTTTCCAAAGGGGTAAAACAAAGACATCTTGTCCCTCACAGAACGCAGATCCAGGTTGCTGTTGTTCTTTCGATCAAATGATCATAACTCCAGAGCTACCAGAAAATAAATAATCAAAGCCACTGAAGGCATTTCTCCATGCCTTCCAAAGTAATGTGTGGAGAAAAAAAAAATAGAAAAAGTCATTTCACTAGGAGGATGGCCTAAAAAAATTAAATATAACAGCAAAAGAAAAAATAAGTTTGAATAGGGACCTGTCATATTTGTTACATTTGGATAACTCTCATGATGCTTTGCCAGATGCTGCTGATGAAAATGTCCAGGAAGAATAATCTGCATCCACCTTCAGTGATACAGAAGGATCCAAAGCACAGATTTATAATCCCCACGTAGGAGCTTGAGAACAACCACTGCCACTGTTCTCTTCTGGAAACAGGCCCTGGTTGGTATTCTGTGTTCATTTTTCTCAAACTGAACTTGCCCACTGAAGGCAGTAAAGTTGCATTTGTGTGTTCTCTCCTGCCCTTTTTGCAGTAAGAAGACCTTGCTTTTCAGGAAACTGTTGGTACAGTGAAGGAGGTTAGAATTATAATCCCATCTACTGGGCCTGTGAGGCATTTATCACCTCTTCATAGTATCCCGATGGAAAAGAAGTGAGGGTCAGTGAATTTAACAAGGTGTGGGCTTGAAGTGGACAGAGAAACAAAATTCTGAAGCTTATAAAGGACAATCCTTGACCTGACACTGTTAAAATATTTTACAAAGGATATAAATCACAATTTTCTTTTCCATTTGTACCATTACTCTCAGTGTTTAAGAAAAAGAGCAAAAACTGCATTTGAACAAATTGACAAAATTTGCTAATTGGCCAGGTTCTTTCACTAAAGCCTTATAAAATGTGTGCGAGGGATCACACCTGTGATCACTTATTAATTAGAATCAGACAGAATTTCCGCATCAAATGTGCTCCCAAACAAGTGAAGAATTTAGGAAAATTACTTAGAGACATTATGGCTTAGATGCGTCATCTGTCACAAGATGACAGCAGTTTCTTGCACAATTGATTCATATACATATATTGCACAAAAAAATAAATGTAAAGATATTTAAAGGAAAAGCATTTTATAAAGGAAAATTGTCATTCTTATTTAAAAAACAGAGAAGTTCTCCTTTTCACTCCTTAGTTTACTTAAGGATGAAAGCCAGAGTAAGTCCTCTAGGAAACGACTAGGTTCTGGTTTACATTTCTTACATTATGGGGGTGATAGAGGCTGATCTGCGGACAGGACAAGTACAAAGTCCTGTGGCATAGGTTGGAGTTTGAAGAGTCTCATTAATCATGATCCATTGTGTTATAGGTTCTGTAAACACTGCCAAAGCATCAAGCACAGCCCTTCTCTTTGTGACATCTTTCCAACCTAACCCCAGGAAGCCTTTGAGATTTCCTTAAATGACTGGATTTCATTTCAGTCATTAGTTAACCCTGCCTAGTGGGTGACTCTGAATCCCACCAGGCAGAAGTAAGGGGATATGTATTCAAACAGTTCAGACATGGCTTGTCCCAGTCACATAACCATTAAGAGCCGTAGGGGGGCTTTCCTTTCTCAGGATAAGTCAAGTTGTTTATGTGAATCACATAATATTCCACATTTATTTGCTTTTGGAAACTAATGCTGAAAAGTTGTAGTGAAGCAAAGAATGCTAACAATCCTTCCTGTGGCTCTGTTGGGTGAGATTACAAAGAAGGTTCCTAATGATTCCTAAATTCTTTGACATAGCCTTTTATGTAGGAAGGGGCTATTTTGACATAAATAAGAGACCAGGCCACCTCTGATACTCTAGATTCAAATAGTCTAAAGTTGGCCAGGTCTAAATGTAAAAGGTTGTCCCTTGTATTTTACTTAAAGTTTGCTTCCAAAGTCTTTAACATTTCAATTCCTAAATATTTTATCATTTAACTACTAATATTTTATTAATATTTTTCTGCTTGGAAATGTTTGAATGCAAACCTTTCAGCTAGAATTTACCTTTGTTTTATCTTTTAAAGCTATCATAGAAAAGACTCCAAAAGAATTAAAGTTAGCAACAGCATTTTAATGATTTCATGGATGGAATTTGTACATGATATATGCATGGTTATTTACTACAATTAATTTGAAGTTTCAATTGCAGAATATGCCAATGCCCAATTTTCAAGGTCTTTTTTTGCAAGATTCAGATATTGAATCATATTGAATAAAACCACTAGTTTTATGAACTACTTTTCTTTCCTTTGATCCTTTCCATTTATATATATTCTAGGTATACTCACAGCTGTGATGGTTAAGAATATTATCATAAGGCAAAGTTTAGGGGGCCGGGGAGATAGCTCAGTAGAATAAGCACTTCCCTAGCAAGTGTAAGGGTCTGAGTTCAATCCCTGGTTGTGCCAAAAAAAAAAACAAAAACGCTAAGTTTAGAGATTTCATATAAATGTTACCTGTTTAACGCCACTCAACACTTCTTTTATATTTCAAAGGAGTGAGATTCCATCTAAGCAATTATTAGAAACAATAATAATATACTTGCATACCTTAGTAATTTCAGTGGATGAGTCATAAGAAGACATAGATTTGAAAATGCCAAGATGTTTACATCATAGACTAAATAATATGAATTACAGCTATGAAATTTTCTCCTGCCTCCTGCATATCATAATATAATGATGTCATTATTTTCATACCAAATCACATTAATAAAGATATGTTTCCTATCACTCTTGGATCTTGTTTATTTCTCAGTAATTTTATTGCTCCCTATGTACTTTTCAAAATAAAAATTTATCCTGATGCCATAGGTTTTTCTCATTTTCTTTGGCAGCGTGTGCATGGTACCTACATTTTGCCTATTAGATCATTATTTGTTCCCCAAGCCGTACTCTGTTCTAGCCACTGCATTTAGAGATAGTAAATATGGCAGCAATAATACTAACTGTAAGGTATATTACTGCCAAGGATTCTGGTAACAAGCTGACACTGCAAAGCAATTGTAAAAGTGCTAAATTAGGACAAACACAAAATTATATGGAAGCACCTTAAATAGACAACTAACTCAGCCTTTTAAAATTTCTGATGTTATGTAGAATATTGCAGAAAATTTCAAATTGGTTCATATTGTACTTGGAATATAGCTGTGTAGAAAGGGAAAAAGAGGGAGGGAGGGCTACACCTTCAGGTAGAGTTACTAAAGTGAGCTTTATATTGACAGATCCGAAGAGTCATTGAAGGTTTTTAAATAGGACAGTGATATGATCCAATTTATGCTTTTCCTGTTGAACTCCACCAATATGAAAACAAATGAATGTAGGTTTATTCTAATAAATCTAGATAGGATTGACCAACAGGTCATATCTGGCAGGACTTAGAAGAGCTTCTGATAAGGTATAATTGTAAGTATAAGGCAGAAAATGTCATGTTTCTGGCTTAGTTAATGTAAGCAGCGTACATCAATGGGTAACCCTATGCACATGTGGTAATGTGCCGTATGGAATGTTCTAGAAAGAGCCAATGGTGCTATTATGATTTGGTTGTAAAATGAGCCCCAACAGTTTTATGTGTTCAAAGGTTCCACTTTTGAAGTTGCTTGGATTATGGGAACAGCAACCTGATGAGGGGATTAATCCAATCATGAGTTTACAGCTGAACGTAATTTGAGGTGGTAGGTTCTGGTTAAAGAAGAGAAGTCAGTGGGAGGATAACCTGGCCCCTTTCCCTCCTGCTGGGCTTTTCCATCTTGTTTTTACTTCTAGTCACTGTGATTTGAACAGCTTCTCCTTCTGGAGTCCCCTTCCGGTATGTTATTGCCTTGGAGCCAAACAAATGTTAATTCTGAACCAAAACATCATTTTTCCTTTAAGTGGTGTATGTCAGGTATTTGTTCCAGTAATGAAAAACAAACTAATACAAACACAATCATAGAAGTGATTCTAATTTGGAGACTACTTTGAAATGACCCTAAAAACACATGGAGTTAAATTAAGCATTGTAGAAGCAAATGATGAGTTAATCATTCCATTTTTGTAACAATTGAGTTATAATTGTGCACACATAAAATGAATGATCATTTTTTCATATAGTAATTGGGGAGAAACTCTTTGTATACCACTAAGTTTTGAAAATAGAATGTGTGAGGTGGTAGCAAGTGTTACAGCACAGTAACATGTAATATTCTGAAATGCTTCACAAAGAGTCACACATAAGCTCCAGGAGAGGGGGAAATGTGGAAACATTTAAAGTAAGGATGTGACTCACAGGAAGAGAGCCAATCTGAAAACTCACAGAAACATTAGGGAGAAGATCAAGAAACAAACCACCATGATGGAAAATAATGGTTGGGAAAGCAGATGGTTTGTAACATCTCATTCTTAGAGGATAAGATGAGCCAAGATTCTGCCTTTTCTCAATAAGTAGTTACAAATTTTCTACCTTTTTTCTGTTAGGAATAGTTTCATCTGTAATTTACCTTTACTCAATTTTGGGTTCTTTCCCCAGTACTGTTGTGGTATTGTCCTCATCCTCCACATCTCCATTTTTCTAAGTGCCTGCTTAGGCAAATGCATGGACCAGGGTTCGATCTCTGGTACCACACGATGTGTTGGTCCCACCCTGGTGCGTTGAAAAGGTGACCCAGACCAGGCGTGGTGGTGCATGCCTGTAATCCCAGCGCTGGGGAGGCTGAAAACAGGAGGATCACTACAAGTTCAAGCTGCATAGTGAGATCCTGTAGACCCAGTACTAAATACATTAAAATAAATAAATTAATTAATTTTTTTCTTTTTTAAAGAATACAAAATAGTGATATACAAAAATCAAATGCTGGAGAGGCTGTGGGGAAAAAGGAAACCTCCATTGTTGGTGGGAGCGAAGGCTGGTATAACCATTATGGAAAGCAGTATAGAGATTCCTCAAAAAGCTAGGACTGCAGGTCTCATTCAAGCCAGTTCTTCCTCTCCTAGATACTTTTCCAGAAGAACAGAAATCGTCATACCACAGTGATATACTTGCACCTATGTTTATAGTAGTGCAATTTGTCATAGCTAAATCTTGAAAACAACCCAAAAACTCACCAACTGAAGAACAGATTAATTTCTATTACGCTAGGCTGTGATTTTTCAAGTAGGACTTCCTCCATGTTAACTTTTCTAGTCCTCTAAAAATTATCAGAAGTAAGCATCATGGAATTTGTATCTATTTGAGCTCAGGTTTTATGCACTTAGAGATACCTACAAAGCCTCTAGAAACAGACTAGAATCTCTAGTTGTCTTGGTTTTCTAGTGGAAAGCAGGATACCTGCTGTTATACTGCACAAGGTGTAGATGTTCAGGAAACAATGACTGGCAATCAGGCCTCCAACGCATGTGCTGGACATCTATGCCAGGCATCGGAAATGAAAAGCTGAATAGAAAGTTCGCTTAGCTATGATCCTCAGGGTTTGTTTGGCTGAAACTAAAGGGAAGAACATTAAATTGCTTTAGTTGACAATAATGGTAAGTATGTATCTGATAAACCCAGCAATTATTGTCCAACTACAAATTACTGGTTTGCTCTTATTCTAGATCTAATCTTTTTTAAACAAGTACCTGCCAATTTCATTAACAATCTACAGCTTGTCAAAGTGACAAATTATTCCGGCAGTACTTCTCTTCTGATTCCGAGACAAATTATAATTTTCAAGCATGTCATTCCTATACTTTTACTTTACTATGAATTTACAGGACAATTAAAAACTGAAGGTGTAAATCAATCACTTCTGAATAATTAAATAAATTGTAAAATGTCTAAATTTCAGCAAAGGCAATTGCGAAGGAGTGAAAAGGTTACCGATCGTGTTTGCCACATATACTATATATTGATTTAATAAGGTTTTCCCTAATTTCAGTTATGTTTACCAGCCTACAGCCCAACATCCATTGGGCCTCTCAGCTGTAACTTCAGTCTTTTACATTAATATCTACTTGTAGATCAAAAATCCATTTTATTGATTGCCTATTGATAAAACTCAATTATTTTGAAAGTTCCCAAATCCTTATTAAACATTAGTAATGTATAAGTGGAAACAACATGAAGAAAATAAATGAAAGAGAAAAATATTTCTCCTGATAAGATAGATACATTTGTGTTAACCACATCTTCCTTTATGATCTTCCAGCCTTATCTTTTCAGATTGTTAATTAATTCCAGAGACTCTCATCTGTAGTGATGTCAGTGGGAGGAAAGTAGGAGGGAAGACAGAATGGGGAGGCTTCTAGACTAGATTCCTTAAATGATTTTTACTTTTAACCATTCGGTCTACTTACATGACTAGAGCAGGAAATTTTTCTGTTGAAGAAAATTTTCAGGAGCTAAGAATTTTTAAAGCCACTAAGTAAACTCTTCTGATCCAGCTATTTCTGGCCTATAGAGAATAAATATCTGATATCAATACAGCCTATATTTTTCCTTCTTCCATAGAAGGACTTTCTAGACATATGCAATCTTTCATCAATGCCTAATATTGCTTCAGAATGCTTCTTAATCCAGAATTTTATAAAAGTAACATAGTTGGTCAGTATTGAGATGTCAGTTTTAGCCAAAGTATTATTATACTTCTAGAAGTTTCCTAGGTATTTTCCTTTCCAACTATAGGTTTACATGTGGATGGGCATAAGAACATCTTGACTTCCAGTGGTCCTCCAAAGCTGGAAGTCTAAAAATTAATTGTGCTGTCTCAATGTCTCTCACATTAATCTATTGCCACTTCCCCTCAAACATTAATTTATATTTCTTTTTTTTT
>NW_004524737.1:3746098-3765479 GCF_000260255.1 Octodon degus | reverse complement strand
GGAAGTCGGCAGCAATTCCTACTCGTCGGGAGGGGTGGGGACATAGGGCAGAGTGGTGTGGGGCGGCCCGAGGGGATGGGAGAGGGTCCGGCCCACACTGCGCCTGGGCTGGGACTGTTCCCGCCGGCACAGGGTAGCAGGAACTCTCCACATACTCATCGGACCTGGGCTAGGACTGGGTCTAATTTATATTTCTTTTCTTTTTCTTTTTTTTTTTTTTTTTTGGCAGAATCAGGGATTGAACTCAGGCCCTTGCACTTTCCAGAGAAGCGCTTGTTCCACTGAGCCATCTCCCTGGCCCCAATTTATATTTCTTATAAAGTGTTTTTCAACAAAAAAGTCTTGTATAAGCCATGGAATATGTTATTACTTTTAGATACATGGAAAATGCCAGATATGGTATAATAGCTAAGCAAAATATCACAGAAGTACTGTAATAGAAGATAGTCCTGTCTGATTTAGTGTAACCCAACATGTCCCATGTTTGTTTGGCTGCAGAAAATTTTTATAGAATAATACTTCACATGTGAAAATGCTTTAATAACTGTCTTTTCAATTTATTGCATTCTGGAACACCAGAATCACCTTCCTAAAATTGTGTGATCGAGCATGTTTTCCTACTGTTTAAAAATTCCTAATGGACTCATAGTTGCAGTAGAATAAGTCCAAGCTCCTGATCAAAGAATTCAGACACTGAAACATCCTCTTTATCCTATCTTTGTTAGTCGCACAAAGATTAAGTTTGGAGAACAGGTTTTCTTTGCCTGCAGTGAGTAGTTTATGAATGAGCCCGTCACCTCAGTCATGTGTCTTTCTGAATGCCATTTAGTAGCTCTTGATATTTTTGTTCACCTTTGTAGCTAACATTCTTGAATCTTGCTCTTTCTATCAACCAAAGTTCATTTAATGTGGGCTCCAAGAACATTGTATAGCGCTCCTCCTACTTGCTTCATATTACTACAGCTACATTATCATTCCTGTGGATATTTCACACCCAACACTTCCCCTTCTGCTGCATCCCATCATTTGCTTGGTCTCGTTACCTCTGATGGTCTAGTACAGGGTTTCTCAGCTTAGGTACTGTTGATATCCGGTGTGGGTTGACCTCTTATGGGGTCTTTCATCTTAACATTGTAGAATATTTAACAGCATCCTGGTCTCCATTCACAGCTTATCAGCATGCAGCTATTAGGCATGATAATAAAAAATAACTACAGATATTGCCAAAGATCTACCTGAGTCAGAAGGGGCTGGATTTGCCCCAGGTCAAGAACAGTAGACCCCTCTAGATTAAATCTTTCTGTTTTCCTCATCTTGATCCCACACCCATCAGATAGCCAACAGACTCAGCATAAACATATTATTCTTATTTGCCCTCTTAAAGGGTTCATTGTAGTTGACAAGGTGAGGGTTAGTATCAAACATTTCTAAATGTTGAGAATTAGGAAATCTTGTAAGCATTATTTTATAATTTTATTTTATTTATTTACTTATTTCCATTTGTGTGTTTGGTACAGGGTCTCACTATGCAGATCAGACTCCTGGTGATCCTTGTGTTTTCAGCCTCTCCAGCACTGGGATTACAGGCATGTGCCACCAAGCCTGGACTCAGTGCCCAACTCAACCTCCCTCCCCAGGGGAGGGTCCTGTGTGGCGAGTGGGACTGGAGATGGAATCCCAGACGTGCGTTTGCCAAAGCAGGCACTTTGTCCAGTGAGCTATCTCTCTAGCCCTTATTTTCTGATTTTGGATTTGTTAAAGTCCAAAATGGGGAATCAGGATAACTCTTTTCATTGAAACTTTAGCTGGAAACTCTACTTGTATTGCTCATTGCTAGGATTTTGTAATTCAAAAGCTGTCTTTTGTTTTGTGTTCTCTCCAGTGTACAGAGTCGGTGAAGTGAATATGCAGTGGAACCATCAAGACTTGTAAACTATATTGATTAGTCTTTTTCTGTGTGTGTGTGTGTGTGTGTGTGTGTGTGTGTGTGTGTGTGTTTCTTTCATTAATGATACATAGCAATTATCTCCAAAGACTTTTTTGTTCCTTCAGGGAAAAAAACCCTCATATTTTAGACATTTTCTTCTATCCTTCTGAAAAAACATCTCATATTTTATTTCTTACAAAGCATTGTCTTGTGAAATGAAGGCTCATCAAAGTCATAATTACATCTCGTTTGCCGGCCCTGTGCCGTCTGTCATCTGCACACCTCTGAGCCTGATCTGCCTCTATTAGTTCTGTATTTACATGATGATGCACCAATCTGCTGGGGTTCCTTGGTGAATACAAGGCATCTTTGGCACCTTTGCTTTTAATCTTCTAGAAGAGAAAAGATTTCTTATCACATCCTAGCTGCCCTCAAGCCAAAATATGATGGGTGTTTTATACTTATATTTGTAAAAAAAAATTCAAAGCTGGCTTTTACCACTGTGCCTGATATTTATCCACATATTTCCTCTGCAATAGCAATCTCTGTACTTTGTTCACAAATGCCCGCCTTCTGTCTCAGAAGAAAGAGATGCAGTGAAGAGGTCCAAATGCAAAGAGGTCCAAATATGTGTTAAAGATCTTTACCTGGTCTTTACATCAATAATCTTGGCATTTTTAAACTCTGTTCTCAAGTACTGAGTTTACAATGAGAAAACAATTTCTCTCATAGAGCTCAGTTGTTTTAAGAAAATTAGTAATTGTGAGAGAATTTGTGGATGCAAAAGTTTTTCTCTACATGAGCCTCTGATATTTAATTAGGTGTGCAGGGTGTACAGAGTCTCACTGCATAATCAGATTCATAGCGATTCTCCTGTTTACAGCCTCTGAAGGGCTGGGATTACAGGTGTGTGCCACCAAACCCAGTCTCAATCGCCATCTCAGTGCGCCCCAGGGGCGGTGCCGGCACAGCAGACCTGGGGTTCGAACTCCTGGCCCATGCACCTGCTTGAAGGCACTTTAATACACTGAGCTATTTGGCTGGCCCTCTGATATTTAATTAGAAATTACAATGGACATTTGTTCACTTGAGATTGTGCAGCAAGGCATATTATTTGGAACCAGAAGTGTTCTTAATCTAGGACCCATATAGAAGGCTTCAGTCAACAAATTTGGAAAGCCTAGCAAAATGGCTTTAGTAATTGGCATTTTTAAGAGAAATACAATGATGTCACAAATGAAATGGTTAAGAATGTTTTCTATTCCTCCACTTTAACTCTTCAAGATCAGACTAAGATTGTATAGTTAGTGGTAGACACTTTTCATTTTGCTCCAGCAGATGTTCAGATGTAATTTTAATCTGAACACAAAATCATGGCAAAAGAATCAGGGTAGAGTAAGCTCTTCATCCCTCCTTTCTGCTTCCATTACAATTTTCATGTTGTCTATTGACCCTGTGTATAAAGACATTAAATATGTCTTCACAGGTATGCTAAGACATCTTGTGTTTTACATTCATTAGAAGAAAACAGTGCTAACTGTATTTCTCATTTGCCTCAACAATTCTCAGCCTTAGAAATACATATATTGATTCTCCATTTCTCCCATCTTAGAATTACAATGTTGTATTTGCCTCTAGAGTTTCCTTAACTATTTCTAGTTGAATGCGTTCTTTCAAGAATGCCTAAAATTTTGAAAGCAACCGCAAAGCTTGAACATGAGTGATCTTTGAAGAATATGTAGACCAACCAGAAATATTTAGCAAACCTTTCAAAAAATGTGTATTCCTGAGAGCACTCAGACATACCCAGGAAAATTGCTGAACATGGGTAGCATCACTCTGCATGTTAATATGCTCCATCAAAGGAATTTTCATGTAAAATAATGCTTTTAGTGACTACCTTAAAAAATAACTCCCAAATTCCAAATGTTACACTAGGAGTCTATGAAAATTCATCTGAATACTTCTCTTTCTTCACATTCTGCATCCAGTTTCATGCACATACTCAGAACAGACAAGGAACCTTCCTCTTTTCCTGGCCCTACAAATGTAGGCAAGTACCACTATCCCTTGCCAAGGTCATTGGAAATACTTCTAAGCTTGCTTCTTGCTTTACCTCTGTTCTACTTCAGTCTGCCTCAGTAGAGCTGACAGGAAATTCTCCCTTAAGTTCAAGTAAAATGCCTCAGAAGCTTGGATCACTTCAGGGGCTTCCTGCCTAGGGTAGAGGTCAAAGTCAGTACAAGAGCCCCAAGCTGTGGGTGCTGTGGGTGCGGGGCTCGCTTCCCTCAGTGCCTGGTGCTTCCTCCTTGCCACTTCCTGTGCATTCACCATCATTCTGTGCTCTTCTTCAGCATGATAAAGTACCTCCCACCGCTTGTCCCCCAAATGCCCTGTCCTGCTCCCAGTTATCTGTCCAGTTTCTTTTCTCCTTTTGTTTCTCCAAATCTTTATCTAAAATTCTCCAAGGATTTTCCCAACAGTGCTATTTGAAGTGGAATTGTTCCATGTCTCACCTCTTTTTCTTTTTCTTTTTTTTTCTCCCTCAAATTTATCACTATCTATCATTGTAGACACTATCCTTATTTTATTTACTGAAGTATCTTCCTCTATCATTGATAAGGGAACATTTTTTAAAATAAACTTGATTGGTTTATTACTGTATCCCAGTTTCAACTATAGTAAAACATGATAGAGTCTCAATAAATATTTGTTGAATGAAATGAGTGAATTATCTCATGGTAACAACCCAGCACTACAAGCACTCTTATCTTTATTGACAGATAAAGAAACCAAAGCTTATAAAAGATAAATAAATAACTCATTCAATACCCTGCAGCTTGTAAAATGCTGGGCAGACATTTCCTCTGGTGTTAAAATAGCTCTCATTCCCACGCTGTGGCAATGGTCCTTAAAGATTCTCTTGGTTCAACTTCTTTATTCTTCAAATCAGATAAGGCTTTCACCCAAAATCACAGCATCAGAATGAAAGAGGAGTGAGGGACCCAGGTGTAGGTTTGGTGGACAGAATGGCTCAGCTCTCTCTGCCCACTTCTGAGACCCTTAAACATCCACAGTCTCCCTTTCAGAGTTTCTCATTGCAAAAGCCAGGCAAATCTCCCTGGACATGATGCACACATCTCCCCGCTCTTGAACATTCCCTGCACAGATATGAAACAATCATCCTTGTCTTCTCGCATCCAGTGTCCAGTGTGCTCAAGCAAAGCACCTTTTGCCCTTCACCTACATTTAGTTTCCTACTGGTATCACTGACATCTGCTTACAGTTACCAGCCTGTAGACATTCACTGTAATTTTTATGATTTATTTCTAAACATATGCGTAACTGTGAAAAAAGTGTGTGGTGCCTTGCTGGTGTTTCTATGTGCTATATGCACATAAATGAATGGTATTGAGAATGTTTCTTTCAATTTCTCACTTTTTATGAAGCATTATGTTATTGAAGTGTGCTCACTGATCACCAACATGCAGCATTATTATAATAGCCTTCTTAATAATTTGCTATGTCTCTAGTTATATACCTCAATTCATGTTATTGTTGCTAATCACCTAAGATGTCCCACACATCGGAAAATCTTGACAACACACACAAATAAAACAGTAGAGTAAGACTTGGTCTCCTAGTTCCTTGAACATTACAGATTTAATATGTTTTGGAGAAGGACTGGGGAGATAGCTCCATGGTCTAAGTACCCACCTGGCAATGCAAGGACCTGGATTCAATCCCTGGCATCTCGTGCTGTGCCAGCCCTGGAACCTCAGGTGCACTGTGCCCAGCCACAGAAACTCGGCATGGTGGCGCATGTCTGTAATCCCAGAACAAGGGGAGGCTGAGGCAGAAAGAGCACTACAAGCCTGAGCTGCGTAACAAGACCTTGTATCAAATAAATACATATTTGGTGGAAACAAATCAATATATTTAAAAATGTCTGAAAAGTGCTCATTGTATATACTATTTAAAAGGTCCACAAATATTAAAAGTCTAAGAATATTATAATACTTTTCTTTTTTTTTTTTTTTTTTTAGCGGAACCGGGGATTGAGCTCAGGTCCTTGTGCTTGCCAGGGAAGCATTTATTTCACTGAACCATCTCCCCGGCCCTTAGTACTCTTAATAAGTGAACTGGCATGTTGCATCCAAATGTTTTCTGCATACATTTTAAAGCATTAGTTGATGCTTATGTGCCCAAGTGCTAAATGTACATAAACACCATAAAGTAATTTAAAGCTGTTGTATTCTGACAGGTAAAGTTGATGAAGACATGCTCCAAAAACTCTAGTAAAATATGCATTGTACATTATACTGTGAAGAAATTCCTAGCCAAATATTTATTTTAAAACCATAGAAAATGTTTCATTGATATCTCTAAGTGGCAGTTGGTGTCCTCTTGGAACCAGGAGGACTCCAAGGATTCAAAACTGGAATATAGGGTTAGAGAATGAAGGTCCGTCATACAGTTCTTGCCTAGAGGGTGTGAAGCCCCAGGTTTGATTGGGGAGGTAAAGTTTATTCACCCTCAACAACAGGAAAATGTCACCAAAACTAAATAAATATTGGAGGTATTAATTGAAGAAGACTTTGCTATGAAACCAGATTTTCTTCTCACTTTCTAATTTATATTATTTAACATTTTTAATGAGTATGTTAGGTATGAAAAAATTTGCTTGTCATTTATAATCACTATACTCCAACTCACTTATAAATGAATTACTTTAGAGTTGAGGGACCACTAATAGGGAAATTCTTTTGCATTTTAAGCCAGCTTCACGATTTGTCCCATTTCCCCACTCTTCTTTTTTCTGTCTTCTTTTTTTTTGTGGAACCAAGGATTGAACTCAGGCCCTTGTGCTCCTCAGGGAAGCGCTTATTCCACTGAGCCATCTCCCCGGCTCCCCCCTTCTCTCTGTCTTGTGTTAGCTATGGATCCATTGGAGGGTAGTGTGGGCCTCCATGAGGACTGGAAGTGAGCCTTAGAAAGATTAGATCACCTAGGAAATGCTGTCTGAGTACTCAGTAGCATCTAATGGTTTGTCCCAAACAAAGATAAAATAATTTGTGTGCAGCGAGAACTAACACACATATGTATTTACGATACTGGGGATCTAACTCAGGACCTTGCACTTGCCAGGCAGGTGCTTATGCCCCTGAGCTATCTCCCTGGCTCTGTGACTAATATTTTGAATGAAGACCTGTACAGCCTGGGGGACTTCTTATTGGGAATCAGAAAATGAGTGAGAATATAAGGAGTGATTAGTAGCAATCATTCACAGGTCTACCAGCTAAAGCTCTGATTTGCACAGATGAAGCAGAATATACTGCCTCACACCTCCAGAGAACACGCTGGCCTTTACATGCACCAATGTTTCTAACTTTGCCTGTAAGCCTCTCAGATCTCACATCCCAAGTATCCTCACAGAAACACCATACGAACACACCCTCCCCAAAGGAGTGACAAAAAACAAAGTTGTTGAATGCTTGAATGACTTTCTTTGAACAGAACAACACAGATCCATACACAAAGGCTGCTGCCCTTGAATTCCCTCTTGGCCTGATTTTAGGACCTCTATTATTTAGGTAATAACTCTAATTTGGTTAATAACTAGGGTAGGAATAAAAGAAAAGAAAAACAACTCAGATAAAAACAACCACCTCTCTAAAACCTATCTTTTAATGTATTTGAAATCTAAAGACTAAAGACAACTTTTTATTCCATTTTTTAAAAATATATTTTATTTTCTTTAAAAGCCCTCCATAGGAAATTCAAACCACATATATACAAAAAAGTATTGGTCTTCATATTCACCCTGTTTCTGTTGGTTTAAAATTTAAGCTAAAGGTAAGAACAAGTGCTTATACTGTTTCAAAGATAGGAAATAAACACAACTGATGAATTTTGAAAAAAAAATTTTCATCATGCAAGTTCATACTCAAAGCTTTAGAAATTTTAATTATCAGAGTTTTAGTTACCAGAGACATAATGACTCACTTAAAATCTCAAGCTGACAAAATAAAGTTTTGAAGAAATTTATATTGTCCATTGATAAATGCTTTTGTTACAAGGAAAAAATAGGCTCTTTGTCTGCCTTGGCTCTAGTAGTTAGCAGTTTGCATCTAATTAATTAGTTATCAGGGGTGGAATCACACAGTGAGCAATTCCCATTCCTCCTGATTATGGATTGCATTTTGATGATAAAATTGTTGGTTGTGTCCTTTCTTCGTGACAGATTTTATGTGATTAATGTCTCGGGCGTCTATTTTTTTCTGTCACCTTCATACAATAGATGCCACAAAATCAGCATCACCAATCAAAAGGTAATTTCCATCCTCTGAGGAAAGATCATCTTCCATCTTTTCTGGTTCTGATTGGTCCATACCTTAGAGGATTTGAAAATGAAGAGCAAAACAAGAGACTACAGATTTCTCCAGCTGCAGTAAGTTCACTGGAAAGATGGTGGTAGAGCTCTGAGTTTCCTTGCATTTTTACATAAATGCAAGGAGTTCATTAGATGTTCTTATTTTAACAAAGTGCCATTCCCGAACAGCTTGGCTCTTTCCTCTTAAGTTGAGGACTCGGTCGCTGAACTGTGATTCTGTACATTTCTGTTTGTTGAGACTCTCAGGTAAGTGCACTACCTTAACAAACATTTTCTCTAACACATGACAAAGGCTAATTTCTAATGTTGTTAATATAATTATAACTTCAACATATACTTAATTGGTAACTTTGTTAGACTAGCTTTTTGCAAACAAAAGACATCTATTCATGTTACTTTGAAAAGTAAGACTTTATGGATGCATGGGTATGTTTGGGAAGCAAGGCTTCTCTTGTGGCCAATAGAGGTGGTATATTCTTTTTCTTGTTTCAGTTTCACTTCCTGATAAACACACTTTTTCTGCATCAGTAGGCTGTTCTTTGCTGTGTTCTCCTATCTTCTGTGCACATAAATTTCCACTGCTATTCCTGCATCCTTCTCTACCCTAGATTTGTCAAGTAGCTGTATCACTCAGCTTTCTAAAACCAGCTGAGCTTCTTTGCATGAGGCTTCAGTGAGGATGGGTTGGTTAATAAGACCAGATTTTACTGGCTTTGGATTGTAACTCACCCCTGGTTTAATTAGTAAGATAAGGAAAATCGATGTCCTCCTAATTAGTGTTGAATAGGCAGGAGTCATCCCCTTTAAAAAGGAGACTTAATGAACGGTATCTTAGTACACTGGGTGCTCTTACAATGGAACACCTGAGGGTGTGGGACTCAGCAAGAATAGGAGTTCATCTCCTAGTTATTCTGGAGGCTGAAAAGTCATGACTTGAGTTCCAGTGTCTGATATGGATTTTCTTGATGTATGATCTCATGGTGGTAGGGCAAAGAGAGTGAGAAAGACTACTAAACATTAAATTTCCAACACATGATTTATAATCATTCCACATTAATCCAACCAGAAGAATGGGGTCTTCCTGCCCAAAACAACTTCCACCTGGTTTCACCTTCCAATATTTTTCCTTTGGAGCTTCACCTCCAGGGACACCAGATGGGGGTTCTAAACTGTATGTAACATAATATTTTAGTTGCTTGTTCTTGAATAGCTAAGTTTTCCTGCTTTTTAAAAACAAATTCAATGACATACTCTGAAGACAACACATTCAGCAATGGACAGAATTCAGATCACAGGTAAAATACAATGTTTTTGGTTTGAGCAAAATTTAGTATTCATGCAATGAACTGAGAAAACTTTAAGAGGTATAGGCTAGTTGTAAAAAGTTCTATTAAACTATTCATTTTTAAAATTAATTTTATTGAGAAACAGATAGCAATGAGACAGTTTCAAAACTGATTAGCAGGACAGTTTCAAAATTTAATGCTTTGTATATTGTTGTCTTCATAGTGGTTATTCATAGTACAAGATGCAGACATGATATCCTGTCCAAACACTATTCAAGGCCGAGTAAGGCACATGTCAAGTGTGTGATGCCTGATTGATAATAAAGTATAAATGTTTTACAGGAAGTGGAATACTTAGATGTGGAGGGCAGGGGAGAAATTTATAAATTTGATCAACATGAACATATAGTTGATGACTGACTAAAGCCCGAAAACCAGATGAGATCACCTAGCAACAGAGCAGTGTTAGTAAAGAGAAGGATTTCACTGAGTGGAGCTCACTAACCTTTCCAAGCAGGGAAATGAGAGGGACTGAAGGAAAGGCTCATGAACAAGAGGACATGATGCAAACTAGGTGACTGTGTTTGCTCAAGAGACACCCTTGAGGAGAATACCCAGCTCTGTCAAATACTGCAGATTGCTACAATGATGTTGGACAACGGAAACTAATGTCTCTGGATTTAACAAAGTAGAGGATGTATTGTTTTGCTGGGGCTACCATGTCGAAACACCATGACTGAGTTGTCTTACATAGAAATCTATTTACTTACATTTGTAGAATTAGAAGATAAAAATCAAGTTGATGAAATGACTAGTTTTCCTAAAACCCATGGCCCTTTGGCTTGTCTATGATGTCTGTCTGTTGTGCCTTTTCTCTGTGTATTCACAATGATGTCTTTCTCACTCTCTTTCCTCATAAAAAGATGAGGTTCTGACCAATGGGCTTATATAACTTCATTTACTTTTAATGGACCTGCCTTCAAACATAGTCTCACTGACGGGTTAGGGCTTTCACGTGTGAATTGAGGAGAGACATAATTCAATCCATGACAGATATAATTAGAAACTAGATAACACTTTTAAGGTCATGAAGTTGGTGACAGGAAGAAGACAGACTGGAGGAAGATGCTTGGATCTGATGGTTTGGAACAACTGCCACCATTAAAGGAAAGAATGTAGAGATGGGCAGAGAAGTGAAGGAAGGGAGGGACTCTTTATTTATTTTTTCATACAATGGAATGAGGGAGTTAGGTCATCAGATATCTCAAGGCATCTCTGCCCCTTATATTGGATAATTATCAGCTTTGATGTTGTGGCTACCCTGAAGTCAGAGGAACCAGAGAAAATAAAGCCACTGAAATGGTATGGAAAATGAGCAAAAGGCACTTGGTGGATTTTATTATTCTTCTGAATATTTCAAATTTTAGTCCTGTGTAGGAGAACTTTAAGTATTACTGAAATATAAAATTCTGTAGACACATTTATATGAACATAATGCGCACTTGATTGATACAAATATGCACCTTTTCATTATAGTCTTTGAGATGCAAATATGGACATTTTTTGAAATGCTGGCATATTTGTGACTTGTAGTCAGTCACCTTTATGCAAATGTAAATAACTGTTCTGTGTTTGGATGAATTACATTGGTTTATATTTGGTAAGGAGTAGGGTAGCACTTGATTCACTGCAGATCCCTGGAGAATTATGAATTCTCTTTGCTATGTGTCACTTTTCCTCAAAGGAAGAGAAGGAAGAGTCTCATTTTATGTTGGGTACTGAAAACTCTTGCTCTAATTGCCTGCCTATAAGTTACTGCTCCTTTCTTGAATTAAAGTGCTTTTGTAGCATCATACTATAAGAAAGATACTACATTTAGGGTCAGAAAATCTAGATCTGGACTGGGGACATAACTTGGTGGTCTAAGTGCCTGCTGGCAAGTGTAAGGACTCGGGTTCAATCCTCAGCACTGCATGCTGTGGCGGCCTTGGAATCATGGGTATGCCATGCTGGACACTAAAACTGGGTGTGTTGGTACACACCTGTGCTTCCAGCTCTGGGGAGGCTGAGACAGGAGGGTCACTATGACTTCAACCTGCATAGTGAGACCCTGTACCAAATAAATAAATAAAATATTTTGAAAAATGAAAATAAATGTAGATCTATGGTTTAGAGCTCTTATATCTCAGGCCACTTTACCTCATGTATAGTTCTCAAGTTTTACATACAAGCAATTTGTATTTTTTGGGAACTGGAAATCAATTTCAGAACTTTGACTTTGCCAGGCATATGTCTTGCAGCTGAGCTATATACCCCAGCCCCTACACCCAAAAAACAGAGATAAAATGACACAGCATTGAACTCATAATTTGAAATTGTACCGGCCTAGAAAGTTTAGGCCAACTTACCCTGCAGTGAAACCAGAGCTGATATATACTTGACTTAATGCTTTATATCAATTTAATACTTTAGATTTATTTGTCCATTGTGTGGTCTCAAATTTTCTGCACAGCCAAGGTCATCTCAGGAATATAAACCAGAGTCCTTAAAGCAGAAGTTGCCATAGGCAAGTAAAAAGAAAAACAGAGTGCTCATTCCTTACTTTAGAAATACTGGGGAGTTCTAATGTGATTGGCAATTTTAGCTGTGAACTGCCAATAAAGAAATATAGACATTGTGAGGCAAGCCCAGAAATTTATGGCTTGTCTATAGAGACAAAGCCAGAGACTTGAGCTAAGTGTACCATTATAGGTGGCAACTAGAGATGGATTTGCCATTGGCTTTCCTCTCTTATAAACTGTATCAACAGGTTTAGGAGAAATTGAATGGAATCAATTTCATTTTTTGCTTTTATAGACAAAGAGGTTATTTGTGTGTGCACACGTGTGTGTGTGTGTGTGTGTGTGTGTGTGTGTGTGTGTGTAGACAGAAATGCTCCAAATGAAAAGAAAGAACTGTGTCATGACTGATCCTTTTAGTTTTTGGATATAGAGTCAAGAAAACCACAGAAAAGAAGCAGAATATAAATAAGTTCTAGAAAATGAGTGCACTCAGATTGTTTTTATTAAATCATTTTTAGCTAGTTGCAGTGTATCAGGTTTCTTAATAATTTAAGTAGCTCAAATATATACTTTATTCTCATATACAGAAAGAACACATTCGTACAAATAATAGGCAAAGCTAATTAGCAACTTCTCAGTCTTATTTTGGCCGGAAGCCACCTTTTCTGAGCTCTGTACCTTGTGAACATAGCCTAACTCTAGGAGTACTAATTAATATGGTCTTTTAATAATTATACATTTTAAAAAGGTAAGCTTATCACATTGTCACAGCTCAAAGCAGATTGTTCTATTTTCAAAAGGGTTGGAAGCATTTTAAATAGGGTTTGTTAAAGTAAAATTACATTGCATTTTTAAATGGAGATGTTAGAGGGAAACTGTCTTAGACATCTGAGATAGCTGGGACATCCTTAAAACTATGAGAAATACAAAGTTCATAGCTCATATTTGTTTGGCAAGGGAAGAAACGATCATATGTGGATGGAAGCATATTATTGTGCAAACGTATCTATAGTGTATGTAATTACAATTTATTGAACACAACTAAAAAGACATTGGGAGTGCCATGCAAAATTAGGCAGTGAATATGGTCCATACAGTGAGAACAGTGACTGGAGCAGCAGCCTTCTCAGTGGCTTCATGTATTTTGGAAGCTTGCACAGGTTTTCACGGAAGGTAAAAGCACTGTAAGCAGCACTGTCTCACAGTTTCGTCATCCTTTACATTTCCTTAGAATTAGTTTTCTAGGCGTGGGACTTCCCTTCTTCCCTTTGATGGTAGGTAGTTTTTCTTCCAGTTATAAGATAAATACATGGCTCTGTGGTTCTGCTCAATAATACAAGCAGGCACCTTCCAGGTATGAGAAAATTAATGGTAGTCCCTAGGGACTGTGTAACACATTTTGTTGAAAGTCTAGTGATTTCCTAATAATTGCTCTAAAATAAAAAAAGAAGTGGAGTGAGTGGATAATTGAAGTATCTCAAATATAGTTTTAGTTGTTAGATCAGGATGCAATTTCTAGAAATGGGTCTAGGAATTGAGTCTCTCCAAAGTTTGCTCTTCCCTACTAAAGATTTAATCTAATCTAGTTCTTACTTCTACACCCGAAACCAAAGACAGTGATGACAATCGGGCATGATGGCTTGTGCCTGCAATCCCAGCACTTGAGAGGCTGAGGCAGGAGGATTATGGTCACTTCAAGGGCAGCCTGGACTACAGAGCAAGATGCTGCCTCAAACAAAATCCAAAACAACAACAAAAAACCCCCAAAAACAACAACAACAAAATCCAAAGACAATCACAAAATGAGGTAAATAGGGTAAAAAAAATTCAACACGGAGTCTTATGCTATTCTGTCCAAAATTGATATTCATCACATATGAGCCTAGAGAATAGATCCAAACAGCCCAGTGTATTTTATTAAGGATATCTGCACAATAATTTTTCATTTGATAGCATATGTCTAATTTGATTAATCAAACCTGTAAAGTAACTACATCATTTGTTCAATTATACATGGCTATGATTATACTCATACCTCAGTTCAGAAGAAAAAAGGCACCAGGAAGATTTACAGTTATAGGCAATCTAAAAGTAAATTTAGTGCATGTACATGTCTTTTGTTGCAAGGTGGGGGGTGGTGCAATGAATAACAAGAATGAAGGAGGGGAAAGTATGCCAGACAGACAGCATCAGAGTACTCTAGGTTCTAAATGCAACGGAGTATGGCTAGGAATGAGAACTGGAGTTTTTAAAAGAACAGATGGAGGGATTTTTACACACCAACAACTATAAAACTAAAATTAATTAATTTGCTACTGGTGTTTACCTTTTCAGGAATTATGAATGATTGGTTTAAAATAGGTGCTTCTGCCATTTTTTATTTAGGGCGGGGGCTCAGTAACATTTTTCTGTAGAGCAGGAGGAGATGGCAAGCTATGGTGTTTGTTATGACTACTTCATCCCACGGGTCCTGCGTGGAAGCAGCCGTGCACATACGCAAGTGCACAAATGTCACAGGGACTTTGCCATTGGACACTGGACTTCGAATTTCATGTTATGTTGAAGGTGCTTGCTTTTTATCCCGGCCACTGAAAAACCTGAAAATCATTCTGAGTTCACAGGAAATATAAAAAGTGGCCAAATTTAGCTGTTGCTCATAGTATGGTTGCCCCTGATTCAAGGATTTATTACCTTCTCAATTATCAGCTGACCTCAGACTAACATGGAGCCTGTGAGTCTAGCTTTTTTGCTTTTCTCTCAACACCAAAATTTCATAAAATCTAGTACTCAGAGGAACAGAGTTTTGTTTTCCGTTTTGAAAATAGTGAGGTTTATTTATTTATTGGTGCCTCTGTACAGGAAACCTCAGCAATTTCAAAATCCACCTTCATTTTAGTAAAAAAAAATCTATCCAGAGTATCATCATCCTTGACCATTTCTCTTGAACTGAAGAGCTAACAAGCTCTTATACTGCTAGTATCTAAAATTCTGAGAGTTTAAAAATGCACATGAACACAATAACAATAAGCAGAACAATGGACTTTGGTGGATAATTTCAGTTTGATTCTTATTTATATTACCTAGATCTGGAGCAAATTACATTTTAGCGTTGGGGCCTTAGCTTCCAAATGGATAATAACAAATGTGATCAGAAAAGGCTTTCTTCATTTGGTGATTGATAAAGTCAAAAGTAATTGATGCAAAAATGTAGCACCTGATGCCCGCAATAAGCACACATTACAGCTCAATTATTGGGTAGTAGTAGTATTCCAATGAATTGTTTTAGTTTTTTTTATTCAATAAAAAAAGATCACAATCTATTTTTCAAAAAAAGTCTATGCTACATTATATTATGATTTTTTTGTAACCTAAAAGTTCAAATAATCTTGTCTACACTGGTCAATTTACCATAACTGTGACAAAACACCTGAGATAAGTTGTGTAACGGGAGGGAAGATTTATTCTGCTTTGTGGTTTCACAAGTGTAAGTGTGTGATTACTGGGTCACAACATGTGGGCCTGTGCCAAGGCAGAGAACGGTGCTAGGCAACATGTGGTTGAGCAAAAGTCCTCATCCATGCTTGCTGAAAATGGAGACTGGAAGGGAGTTATGCTCCAATACACCCTTCAAAGACAAAACTTCAGTGACTGGCTTCCTGAATGATGCCTTATTCCTCTGGTTTCCACCGCCTACCCACAACCCCCAAAGCTGGGAGACAAATTTTCAGTTCATGATAATTTTCAGGACATGTCAGTTCTAAGTCATTAATCATCCAGCAGAAAAGTATAAAAATGAAGTATAAAAAGTAAAGCCATATTAATATGCTGAGCTGTAAGGGGCTCAAGTCGACAACTTCTGACATTGCCAGTCTTATGGATAACCCACTACTAGTATGGACTACCGGACAATTTTGGAATATTTTGCTGAATTCACTCACCTACAATATTTAAATAACAATGGAACACCCTTCTCTGACCAAACTAAACAAAAAAGGGGATACAAATGAATGACCATTTTGTATCTGCATATTCAAAATAGGATAGATATACAGCTGATTTGTTCTAACCGTGTTTGTGGACAGGATATCATGTCTGCATCTTGTACAATGAATAACCTCTAAGAAATGGTAATCTGTTTTGAAACTGTCTCATTGTTATTTGTTTCTCAATAAAATTATTTAAAAAATAAATAAAATCACCTTAAAAAATCATTAAAGTTAGCTTTTGAAGCTTCAAACATCCTGGGTCTTCTGAGTGCTTAATAGAATACCATAGTAGTTACGTTTTTAAAAAGATGATGAAAAACATATTTAGGAAATAGTGCAGGCAGTATGCTTGAAGGGCCACTTTACCTTATTGGCAGTAAGAAATCCTTAATTATATGACACTGATTTTTGGTAGCACTAAAAAAATGCATGCCCAACTACATTATACAATTAATCAATTTTAAGAAGTATTCTGATTTTGGAGAACTGGAAATATCAAAAGGTATATACCTCTATGTATATCTAAATCTATTAGCTCTTTTGAATTATTGAGTTGCTGGATTTTCTTTAGAATCCCTCCTAGCAATTGCAGGCTGGAGGGGCATCATAAGACTGAGTTCTAAATCGCTCCTGCAATTTAGTAATAACTTGCATATGTGCCCTTATTCTATGTGTTTTTAACAGTCTCTGTCTTGAAATTCAAAGAGTTTTGTTTATCCAGCTGTCTGACATCTCTGCATGGATAGCACAGAGACACACCAGATGCAGAATGTTCCCAGTGTATTCCTTCTCTTTTTCTCATTTCTGTTCTTTGGTCTCTGTTCTTCATCTTGATGCACAGGAACATTAGCCAAAAATGGCCTGCGCTTGAAAACTGGGTCTTATCTATGACTCCATCCTGTCATTTATGCCTTCATCATGTCAGTCTGCAGCACTATCGGTTCCGTCACTTTCTTTTTAAAATCACTCTCTCCACATGCTTAGGGCCTGGGAGAAGGTTCAGAAACCTGATAACATTGCATGAGAGCAAAGTGTCTTACTCAGGTGTCATTTGGTATTGGGGTGTACTCGGATTGCCCATGGGACTGGCGGCGTCTGAACCTGTCCTGGGCCAGGTGGAAAGGATGATAGTTCCAGCCTCTGGAAACTTGTGCTGGCTCTTGGCTGCACGCTGCTTCCAGTCTGTCTGCAGAACATCTACACATCCTGTTCACAAGGGCTGGGATTCTCCCTGCATCACGTCGAAGTTTTGAAGATGAATGTCTGAAGAGCAAACATTCTACAAAGCACAGGGAAGGAATTTCCAGCCCTCATTAAGTACTAGGAACAGAAATCTTAGATCATACTCAGGATCAGTTGGTTAAAGTGGTGATAGAGCTCACCCAGTTCCATTGGAAAAGGATCTAAGCGTGGATGAGGTTCTGGTAAGTGTAGAATGTGACAGGGCATGCACAATGGAATGGGACTTTCTATGTGCAGTTTGGGAAACTCCACCTACTACAGCAGGCCATTAGTGATTTCCTCCCATAGTGATGAGCTGTCTGGGACAGAACACATGCTGACCACCTTCTACACAGAGTAACGCTCTAGTCAAAGGTCCGCTTTAGGCCGCCAGACTCTCCAAAGTTAGTATTTAGAGGTACTGTTTTCCTAATCCTAAAATATTTGATTAGTGTGTCTTTTGAAGACTGCAGGATAACCAAGGTAAAACATTTAGAGCAGCACATGGCATAAATGCTTTAAATTTAACTACTAAGAAAGGCATGTGAGGAAGATAGAGTTCTCTTCCTGTAATTGTTCCTCAAACTCCTGTCCTAGTTCCAGGCCTTCCAAATGTGTTTTCATCTGTTAAAACTGGTAGGAAACAGTTGGAGAGATCCCAAGATACCATGGCAACAAAGTACCTACGGGTGACCTCACACTTTGGCAACCTAAAACATATTGTATATTTCTCTACTGACACACATTATTATGCCAAATGTTCTAAATTTAATCCTTTCTACTTCTTCAGGAGATGTATCATTGTTTCAAGGTTTGTTCAGGACTTTCAAACAGCTTTGCATTGCTTCAGGGTCTAAGATCCTTCCTTATGATATTTCTTATGACTTCTCTAATATAATATTGGGAAAGAACTAAACCAAGCATGGCATAAGCACTTGTAATTCATATATCAGATTGATAGGGTAATGACTCAAAATATCGAAAAAGAAAATGTGACTTTTAATAGTTTACTAATGAGATATTTCTTGACATTTTTAAAGAACCAAAAGAGATCAAGAGACTGTATCCTTCAGGAGCATCCAGTCGTGCACTCAGCTGTCTTTCATGATTTCTAAGTGCAGTGTCTCATTGCTGGGCCACTTCTCAGATCTGGGCTACAAATCTCTCAAATGCTAGTATGTGAGACTTTGAAATTAATCTCTCTAGGAACTATGGATACCTTGAAGTTATATGCTAAATTTTAGATGCATATGTGCAAGTGAAGGTACTCAGAGAACATTCATGCATCATGCTTGCCTTAGGACTTCCAAAGGATTTGTAAGAAATAGAAGCTAAGAGCTAGTGGTCATGAAAGCTGAGCAGGTTCTGTTGATCCTTGATGCATTCTGAAAGTTGTTTTCATCTGACCACAGCATTAAGGTAGTATTAGTTAGTACTTCCTTCTCTTTTAACAGAAAACTGAAGAGAGCATTTACAAAACTCCAATAAAATCCATTTAAGATATTTCCCTATCCTGATGATCCAGACCGTGTGTAAACAGGAACTTATTACAATGTAACACTGGTTTAAAATTTGCACTGTGAAGATTTATGGGAAGAGTGTGTGTAGGTCTCTGACTCTACATATTTAACTTAAATAGAATTTTGGAACATTAAAAATCAAAAGAGGCAATTTTAAGCTATAAACAATATGTTCTGGACATGCCCAAACTCTTTAAAATGAATTTAGTCATCATGTACTGCAAACATACACCAACAAAAATAAAAAATAGTTTTCTTTTTCTAAGGATACATTGGTAACTATTCCTGTATATGTAATCTTTCTTTGTCAAAATGTGTGCACTCTGTTAAATATCAAAAATTTATTCATCATGTTTTTAAACTATTCTCCATATGTGTGCTTTATAGAAGGACAGATTTATTTTAAAATGATGAAAAGAAAACAGATTTATTTAAAAACGATCACAAATCCATAAATTCTGTTAACTCATATAAAATCTTGCAATT